>NW_006408588.1:4101425-4111417 GCF_000296735.1 Chrysochloris asiatica | reverse complement strand
GTTTTGAACTGTTTCCAATGCTGTATGTATCGTATTTGATTGTTCCTGTAGTGCTTTCCTGACTTCTTCCTTACTTTTCTCAATTCCATAGTAAGGTGTTTTAAAACATTTTATAATCATTTTTCTGAATTCCTTCTCAGGCAGTTCCAAGGCTTGCCCTCCTTCCAGAATGGAGTCCAGGTCTACCTCTAGGTCATTTGTCTCAGACAGTTTATCTTGTGTCTGGACATGTGCTGATATGGTCATCTGCTTTTGATTCTTGGACATGTTTAGTGTTTATCTGTGGCCTTAATACTTAATTGAGTACATGTTTTGATGTTTTTTTAATGCTTTCTGATTGCTTCGAGGCAGATGTGATCAGGTTGTGGGCTTCCCTTTTCACTAATCTTATTGCTTAACTCCTAGTAATTTTTACAGGTGTTGTCACAATCCCTGGTGTATAGCAGTTGGTATTGGTTCTTGCCTGGATTTTGGTGTTTTATAGGGTGTGATTGTAGCTTGACTATATGGCAGCAGTTGCTCTCTCTTCTTGGGTAATATAAGTAGATAAAGAGTCCCCCAAAGGTAAAAGGGAGAACATAAAACAGCATAACAACAATAGCAAAAAAACAGGCAAAAACAAAACAAAAAAACTACCAAAAACAACAACAAAAAAAAACAAAACAAAAAACTAGATTTGACACTGTAGTCTATAATTGCAGAAAATGGAGAAGAGGGAGAGAAGGGAATAAAAAAATTCTGTAGTCTAATATGAGTATGACTTTAATGTCCTCTTTTAATTTCTTGCATTCAAAGCTGTCTGATAGATTTCAAGATGCCACTGTTGGTTGTTATGCTGTACTTCAGGATTTAATTTAATTTTTGGCCTGTTTTGTTTTTAAACTATCTTTCCCTCTCCACACCCATTGTTCTGGCCTTTTCCCTATTAAAAAACAGTTCAGGGCCAGCTTTTGGGCTGAGACTATTTGTATGCCTGCGTGGCAGAAGAACCCACCAGTGGTGGGGGTAGGGGGTGTCCACTAGGTCAGGCACCCCCTCTAGTCACCAGAATGGAGGTGTGCAAATAGTGGGGAGCCAATGAACAGATACTAAGAAAAAAAAATCAGAACAAAGTAAAACCAACAAAGTGTATTATTCACCTTTGCTCCAAGGTTCCTGTGGCATTAGTCCATGGTAGGTCTGCTCCTCCACTTGGTCTTGTTGTTTGGTCTCACCCAAGTTGTTGGCCCTGGGCCATGGAACCTGGCAGATTCAGAAGTACATGATTTCTTACTTCTGCTACAAGTTCCACTAGCTTTAAGACTTCAAACGTTTTAAATATTCCTATCTATGTGATTCCAGGTTTTGGAGCTCTGACCTGAACCCGCTTCACCTGGTATTCTGTGGTATTGGTGACGGCAAACTTCACTGTACCTCTACCCTATCTGGCATCAAGCCCCACCCCCGTCCCTCACAAGACATTTTAAAGTGTTGAAGAGCAAAGATGTTAGTTTGAGGACTAAGGTGTGCCGGACCCAAGCCATGGTATTTTCAGTAACCTCATATTCATATGAAAGCTGGACATTGAATATGGAAGACCCTAGAAGAATTGATGCTTTTGAGTTATTGTGTTGGAGGAGAATATTGAAAGTGCCAAGTGCTCCTTGGAGGCCAAGATGGCCAAACCTCTTCTCTCATACTTCAGACATATTGTCAGGAGGGACAAGCTGCTGGAGAAAGATATCATGGTTGATAAGTTGGACTGTCAGAGAAAAAGAGGAAGACCAGCAGTGAGATGGATTGGCAAAGTGTCAGCATCAATGGGATCAAGCCTAGCAACAATAGTGAGTTTGGCTCAGGACTGTGTAGTGTTTTGTTCTGTTGTATATAGGGTCAGTATTAATCAGTACTGACTTGATAGCACCTAACAACAATAACAACAACCTATCTGGAACAAAGAGGTTGGGGAAAATCAAAGATAAAGAGTCCTTTGGACTAATTGTTACTGATCATGTGATTCCCAGCCTCCATGCCCAAGAAAGACTATATTGTACCTAGTTACCAATGTTGTCCACTCAGAAAGGGATCATATGAGGGGTCCTGGATTGTGGAAGCAATGTGAAACAAATTCAAAATAATAATAATAAAGATAAGGCTTACTGATCTGATGGAGACTGATAAAACCCCATGACTACGGCCTTTAGAGACCCTTTAGGACTGGAACTGAACTTGGTTCGCCACCAAGACTAAACTTTCAGTCAAAGAATTGTTGTTAAGTACCTTGGAGTTGTTTCCAACTCATACTCACTGTATAGGGATTTCTGAGGGGCAAGTGGTGGGTTTGAACAAGTGACATTGTGGTTAGCAATCCAGGGCTTATCCTACAGCACCACACCAGAAGATTTAGATAGGTCTGTAACATGAATAATCACAGGGAGGTACACATTCCTTAGAATAATCAATCATATGATATCAACAGGGCATCATTTGCCCAGGGATGAAGTTCACAAGGCAGGAAGGGATAGGAGAAACAGATTAAAGAAACTGGTAAACACAGTGAGGAAGTGGACAAAGAGCTGTTAACACCATGAAGATTGTAATCAGTGTCACAAAATAAAATGGAAAACCAATTTGCTCAGTAAACTTTCACCCAAATCACACACACAGTCTCATATGTCAAAGGTTCCCATATGGCATAAGATGAAATTTTCAATGATTTTTAGTGAAATGAAATACTTAAGTAAAATACAGTGAGTTCAGGATTTTGTACTTTTTACACTGGGGCAACAAACAATCAGGTCAACATATAATTGTTTTTGTTTTCTTTGACTTTATCATACACTTAATGTATCTTTTTGTCTTCTTGTTTATTTTCTATTTTCTAATGAAAATAATAACAAAATACTGCCATTGTCTCTCATCCTTAAATAATTTACCACTTTTTTTTTCTTATGTGGTATCTTGCTTATGTTTTTTCTGTTCCTCCCTTGATTTTATTTTCTTCTGTTCTTCTTCTTCTTTTTTTTTTTTTTCTCACGATTCCTTTTCTTTTGGCTTGTGTACATGTATCTTCAGAAAAAAAAAATATGTAAACTATATTTTCTGTTAGGTGCATGCTTTATTTTAATTAATTCTACCTTGCATGGGAATTGTCAATAATATCATACTATTTAAAGGAAAATAAGCATAGTGCACATTTACTGTTCTAACCTGTGTTGTTGTTAAGTGTTGTCGAGTTGGTTCTCACTCATCAACAACCTGTACATGATATCTCTAAGAGTGGCTGGTTGGTTTGAACTACTGACTAGTTAGCAGTCAGTTAGCAGTTGAGAGCTTATCATACAGCATCTAATCTATGTTTGTTGTTGTTTTTGACTCATAGCTACCCTATATAGGGTTTTGAAGGAGTGGCATGTGTATTTGAACCACTGACCTTGCAGTTCAAATTGACCTTGTGGTCCAGTGCTTATCCTAACAGCACCACACCAGGACTCCTTCCCACCTATAGTATTCCCAATTTGTGACAAGCAAAGACTTTAATATAGTCAAACATACCGTACAATGTTGAGTGCAAGTCATTTCTTAAAAGAAACAGTTAAGTCTTGCACTTAGAAAAATATAAATAAGTTTGGTTTTCGGTTTTGTTTTGATTTAATCAATAGATTAAATCAAACTGGTGAATTGAAATCAATTTGACTTCAGTATGTTTATAGTGGAGATGATCTTTGAATTATGGCCCAATTATAGTATTATCTTGTTACTATTTTCTTTATTTTTAATAATAGAAATACTGTAGTTATCACACAATAGCCCAGTTGGGTCTTCATATTAGTTAAATTTAACATAACTCACCCATTTTTGGTTTCTTACAAAACTGCCTACTAGTTTTTATTCTCAGGCATATATCTGAGAAAAGAAGAGTCCACAAAATTCCCTTGGGCTGTTTGTGTAAATCATGATTATCAAATTAAAATAGTACTAAAAAGCATGTAGTCTTCTAAATAGTTTCAGTGAAGCTGTGCAAAATTAACACAAGAAAATTGAATTCTAATTAGGTGTTTCTTAAAACTATTGGTGAAATTTTAGGGAGTTTTAGAATATGCAATGACATTAAATGTGTTTTATTTTTTTTTAGTTTTGCTGTTTAACCTGTTTTATTGTTGTTGTTAAGTGTCATATAGTTGGTTCCAACCCATATCAACCCTATATAGGGTTTCTGAGGAGTGACTGGTGAGTTTGAACCACCGACCTTGTAGTTCAAATGGCTTTGCAGTCGAGCACATTAATCCACAGCGTCACACCAGGACTCCATCTTTAGGGAGTACTAAAATTGAGCAAGTAGAGGGCGGTTGATGTTGTTAAGTGCTGTTACGTCAATTTTGACTCACTGGGACCCTGTAAAGATTTTCCAAAGAGCAGATTGTGTGTTTGAACCACCAATCTTGTGGTTTGCAGTCCAGTGTTGATCTTATCGTGCCACACCATTGTTGTTGTGGTGGTGGTATGGTGTGTGTGAAGTTGATTCTGACTCATAGTTATCCTGTGTAGGGTTTCTGAGACTAAATCTTTATGGGAGCAGGAAGTCTTATCTTTTTCTTGTGGAAGAACTGATGGTTTTGAACTGCTGACCTTGAGATTAGCAGCCTGACTCATAACCACTGTGCTACCAGAACTCCTTACACCAGTACAGAAGTTCTATATAATTCATAATGCACAATTCAGTAAGATCTAAGTGTTAGCTGAGTATGGTGGCATGGAGGTTACCCGCTCACTACTAAACAAAAGGTCAAGTGTTAAAAGTAGCCAGTGCTCTGTGAAAGATGTGGCAGTCAGCTTATAAATATATTGATGGCCTCGGGATGTTATGGGGCAGCTCCATTCTAGCCCAAAGGATCACTTTTTAGCTAGAATCAACTCAGTGACAATGGGCTTGTTATTTTTTTGTAATGGCTTATGTGGGTAAGTGAATTGCAGCTGGTGAATTTGAACTGTTGACCTTGCAGTAAGCAGCTCACATGTAACTGACTAGTGCACCAGGCTCCTTTCATATTCAAATCCCTTGTCAATAACTCTCTCTCCAGCTTTATCCCAGAGGCACAAAATACAATACTCCTTTGATGTTTATAGGTCATAAAGGAAAAAAATCCCTGTAATCAAGATGCCAGGTGTCTTATTGAGCTCGCATAAGAAATAATTATAATTAAAATAAACTTAAAAAAATAAAATTTAACAACTATGTTGCTGTCTCGTAGCCATACAGTATAGGGTTTCTGAGGAGTGGCTGGTGGGTTTGAATTGATGACCTTGGGGCCAATGCATATCCTGCAGTGTCACACCAGGACTTCCTTCATTTATTAAGTATAATTATGGAAGTACATTTAAGTCTTTAAATATTCTTAGAATACAAAGTTCCATGTCATTATTTCAAAATTAAAAAAAAAAAAATGTTTTAATTATTTCAAAATTATTCAGAATTATTTAACTCAAATTTATATACACTAATGTAGGAGTCCTGGTGTGGCACTGTGGGCTAACGTGTCAGATTGTAAATTCGTTTGAACTGCAAGGTCAGTGGTTCAAGCTCAGCAGCTGCTCCTTGGAAACCCTATACAGAGTCGCTATGGGTAGGAATTCACTCAAAGGAACTTGACAGCACATAACAACAACAATGCACTCTACGAATTTTGTTGTTGTTAACTGCTATCTAGGTGATTCTTAATATATATATAGAAAGAGCCCTGTTGTGGTACTGTTTGATAAGCACTGTACCATAAGATCGATTTGAATTATAAAGTTGGTGGTCCAAACCCATGGTTCACTCCTGGGAAACCATATACAAGGTTTCTATGAGTCAGAACTGGCTCAATGACACTTAACAACAACAACAACATATATATATACATACACATTCTATTTCTCTCTACATATGTATATTTATATATATGTGTGTGTGTATGTTGTTGTTGTTGTTAGGTGCCATCGAGTTGGTACCGACCCATAGCGACATTATGCACAACAGAACGAAATACTGCCGGATACTGGGCCAACCTCACTACTGTTGCCATGCCTGAGTCCATCGATGCTGCCACTTGGCCAATGCATCTTGTTGGGGGTCTTCCTCTTTTTCTCTGACCCTCCACCTTAAAACATGACATCTTTCTCCAGTGATTGGTCTGTCCTGACAATATATCCAAAGTATGAGAGACGAAATGTGGCCATCTTGGCCTCCAAGGAGCAATCTGGCTGCACTTCTTCCAAAATGGATCTATTGGTTCTTTTGGCAGCCCATGGCACTTTCAATATTCTCCTCCAACACCGTAACTCAAAAGCATCAATTCTTCTATGGTCTTCCTTATTCACTGTCCAGCTTTCACATGCATATGAGATTATTGAAAATACCATGGCTCGGGCCAGGCGCACCTTAGTCCTCAAGCTGACATCTTTGCTCTTCAACACTTTAAAGAGCTCTTGTGCAGCAGATTTGCCTAATGCAATACGTCATATATCTATATTTGTCTATCTATCTATAGATATATACATATATATATATATATGGTATGGTGCTGTAGGTTAAGCACTAGTGAGGTTAGCAGTCAAATCTACCTTTCAGACCTACCAGCTACTCACTGGACAGCACAATATACACAGCGTATATTGTGTATTGATTTATTTTATAACAGTTTACTTGCATGCATTTGAATTGACATAATTATATTCTACAATTGTTTGATTCATCTGGGTAGAATTAGAGTGAATATATTTTATAATGCATTTCGTTAAATATCATTAATCTGACAAAATTCTGTTATTGGATGTGAGTCACTATAGGTAGAATACAATATTTAAAAAAATTATAAATAACTGAAATCCTTAAATTAGAAATTTTCAAACTTAAGTCTTACCTGGGGTCTTTGGAAATGTAATTTATTAGGTCAATACTTAAGCACATTGAACTCTCATCTTTCCCCATACCCTCAAGCTTTTCTTTGCAACTCACAGTGTCACTTCTCATTAACAAACAGAATAAAGATATATAATTGAAGCAATCTATATTTTTAGTCTGCACTGTGAGATAATGCACCGGACCGCAAGGTTGGTATTAACTGCAAGGTCGGCTGTTCAAATTCATCAGCCACTTCTCAGAAACCCTATTCAAGGACTCGATGGCACGGCACTTAACAACAACAACATTGGAACTCTGAGGAATAAAACTGACAATGGATAAAATAATCTGAATTTTTTTAACCATTCAACTAACAGTTTAATTGTTTATAAAACTCACTTTGGTAGGGTTGGCAGAAGCCAGCTTTGTGAAACACAAATTTTCAATAGAAATTGATTTCAGATTCAGTTTGTAAGCAATATTAAAAAATAGCCCTCTTTCTTTTTCAGAGGTTTAAAGAAAAAAATACCTTGTTACAATAACTTACCATAACTACTATATATAATACTAAGAGCTCTGAATCATGGCACCATTTAGTTCAGTTAATTTCTGTGAAAATCCCAGAAGTCTCCTTTAACATAAGAAAGAAAAATGAGTCCTTAAAAAATACTGAATACATTTCATTTATTCAGAACTATTCATGATGTATTTGACAAGTAAGTTAAAAATTACTCCAAAACATGCAAAAATACACCTAGATATGAGAACTTTCATTCTTTAATACCTAACTAATTTTCTTAAATTACAGGATTATCATGGTGGTTTTTGTTTTTTAATCATGTCGTTGAGTACAGAATGAATATTTTATCATCTCAAGGCTTATAATAACATTCATAAATAATTCTGAGTCATTAGGTCAGCAAATGCACAAAGTTCAATTTAAACTAATATTTAATGTTTCATCTGAAGAGCGTAGTATTCTTCTAAGCACTGGAGATAGACCAAAGAGCAAAAACTGGGGGAAAAATGTGCTAATGAAATTTAGTTTGGGCTGGAAACACAAATGAACACAAATAATTTATAGTAGCTTTAAAAAGGACTGTGTATTCATTGTTTACACAGAATCAGTGACATTGGTTTTAGTACTTCAGTGCATAGTTTAACAACAGAAGGCACCTAGATTTCTTCAATCTATTTGCTTTGCCCTCCACAGTAACTCTATTACCCTTCATGGGCCAGATGGCTGCTTAAGTTTGAACAAGCAGGAAGGAGGAAAAAGGGACCATCTTATTTTAAGAATACTTCATAGAAACTTCACATCATAGTTCTAGACAGAATGTAGTCTCAATGCCACAGATAGCTGTAAGTGACAGTTCAGAGTCTAATTTTAATAATACTAATGATATGGTTACCTATTTGTTGTGTTCTTGCTGTGTGCCATTGAGCTGAGTCAGTTCCAAATCATAGCAACCCTGTATTGGGTTCCGAAGAGTGGCTGGTGGATTTGAACTATCAACTTTGAGGTTACCAATCCAGTGCTTATCCTATGGTTCCACACCAGTACTTTCCATATTCCTGGTACTAATAAGTGAGTTGTGAAACTAGAAGTCTAATCACCAAAGCAATCCAGGCAATGACAGAAATCCCTTTATTTCCTAAAATCAAATAATTACTCTTTGAGTACAATGACTACATTTCTCTACTGAGAATCAAAGGTTAAGATGATATTTTGCCTTAATTATTACCCCCATTCTTTAGAAGATGATGATTATGAACAGGTAGATTCATGAGTCTTGTGTATTAGAAAACCACTCATATAGAAAGCTAAATACAAATATTTTGTTATGATTTTGCAATATTAAGAGAACATAACAATTTGTTTCTTGCAGGAATCTCATATTTAGCATAATTATTTTAGGATAGATATAAAGTGGAGATAATAAATCATTTAGAAATAAAAAACAAATTATCTTTCTTTTCTGGTCTAATTGTATTCAAGTCTTGATTGAGTCAGAGATCCCTGGTTGCTTTGTGGGATAAGCACTGAGCTACTAATTAAGAGGTCGGCAGTTCAAACGTACCAGCTTCTTAGCAGGAGAAAGAGGAAACTGTCTCCTCCAGTAGGATTTACAGTCTTGGAAGCCTTAAGGACTAGTTCATAGGTCACTATGATTTGGAATCAACTTGATGGCAGTGAATTAGTTTAACTAGATTGAGTCAGTTTACTAATAAGCATCCGTAGATTATTTAAATTTTACCATAATTTTAATCCTTGTTCCAGAATAATTCCCAATTACAAATAGCACTCAGTTTCTTATGTGTTTCACCCAGAGGAATATATATGTTCTCTTTTTAGTAGAGGATTTGAAACTGTTGAGGCTAAGGGGTTCCACTTTTCGCCTAATTCCTTTCCAAAATAGCATAACATGCTGCCTCATTTTTGTGCATGTTTTACACAAAGAGAAGACTGGGTAGCTCAGGGTGCTGAGACTCATGGGAGTTCTCCTACCATACCAAATGGACTCTGCAACGCCATTTTTGCCTCAGTGTATAGTCTCTAGAAAAAGTCCTGTAGCTTCCTACTTCCTCTGATGTTTTTCATTGTTTATAGTCACTGTGCTTTGGCTGGTCTAGCTTCCCTCCCCGACTTAGCCCCGATGAGATCATGGTATCTTATCTGTATGCGTACTTAGTTTATAGCATGGGGCAGAGTCTCAATAGATATGCCAATGAGTAATTGGAATAGACAGATCCCAATAAGTTGTAATTATAAATGCTGACTGGGTAAGTGTTTTGGTCCATCATGTTACACATATCTGAAACCACCTCAATTGAATCAGTGCATTATTACATGTTCTGTTCTTTAATATGGAATTCTAGTATGGGGCAGTAAAATAAGCACTGGACTGAAAAACCCATCAGGTGTTCCTTGGAAACCCTATACAGGGTTGTTATGAGTGTGAACCAATTCTATAGTACATAACAACAACAAGAACATTCTTGTTGTTAGGTGCCATCGATTCAGGACTGGCTCATAGTGACCTTATGCACAGCAGAACAAAATGCTGCCTGATCTTGGGCCAACCTCACTATCATTGCCACACTTAAGCCCATTGATGCTGCCTCTTTG
>NW_006408588.1:4082165-4085485 GCF_000296735.1 Chrysochloris asiatica | reverse complement strand
CTGCTTGCTCTTCTATCTTAGCAGTATTGTGCTATTTGTCTTCCAGCTCATTTGTGCTGGCTTCCATCTCTTCTATTCTGATCCTTTCCCCTTTCAGTGTATTGTCCATTTCTGATTTCTGATATTTTATTATTAATCATCTGGACCTCTTTCTGCAGATTTTGAATTGTTTCCAATACTGTATCAATCTTGTTTGATTGCTCTTATAGTACTTTCTTGACTTCTTTCTTGTTGTCCTCCACCCCTTTCAGAGCATTTAAATTTGTTTCCATATCATTCTTCTGAATTCCATTTCAGGCAAATCCAAAACCTGCTCTTCATCTTCTGGAAAGCCTTTGTCTGTCTCCAGCTCCTTTGTCTCACTCTTTTCTGCTTTTGGACATGTTTTGAGATGTTTTGTTGTGTTTTATTTGTCATTTCCAATAGTTAAGTGAAATTTAATGCTTAAATATTTATTGATGTCTTGTTAAGCTCACTGGGTGTCTCCTGGTAGATATGATCAGGAGATACATGTAATGCTTGGCTCTTTTCTCAGTGGTGGAATATTATGGGGTATGTCTGTAGCTTGGCTGTATGGCCAGGATAGCTGACTCTTCTTGGGTAATGTAGGGGGAAAAAGTTCCCACATCCAGGAAGAGTATATTGTCAAAAGGACACAAAATAGAAGCAATATAAAAGCAGAGACAAAAACCACCACTTTGAAACAAAAATAAAACTGTGTCCAACTGGCCAGTCACCTTGCTACACAGGCAGTGTGTGTGCAACGTAGAAGCCTCCAGCAGTGGGTGGGGTTGTCTCCTCACTCAGGCCCCTCCTCTAGTCACCACCATAGAGGTGCATAGATAGATATTGAGAAGTTAATGGGAAAAAGATTGTCTACTATTTTTGTCTCTGAAGGTCAGTTAGGTATCTGCTTTTGCACAGTGTAATTCTTTAGATAGTTGTGTCCTTTTATATTGGGGTTTACAGATTGTTCATATGGTTTGTCTGTCAGGCCTGATGGGCCTGCTTTTTTCTTTCTGGATATGCTGGAGTGAAGGATCCCATACAAGTTAATTATAGGACTGTGACCCAGAGCCTGACATCATCATCAGCCACCAAAGGATTTGCCCTTAGGTCAGATAGGGCTCTTTCTCTCTTGTCCATTGGAAAAACTCAATGCTGGACTCCTTTTCTGGGGGTGTGCACCCACCTGCCTGAAGGCATTGAGGCTGGGCAAAGAAGGCACAACAGGGAAGAGGAGGGGAAAATGTGTAGAATCCCCCCTGCACCTCCTGTTGCTAATGTCACTGCAACACTTTTAGTGCTAGTTCCCTGTGCCGGTCTGAGAAGTATGATTTTTAGGTAGATTGGTTAACCTCCCTAAACTTCAGTTTCCTCAACTGTAAAATAGGTTTTATAATGTCATGTACCTCAAGGGGGTAAAGATTAAAACATAGTGTTTATAATGTACTTGATTATGACTAGACAAGAGTCCCAACAAATGTTAATTGTTATTATTATCAATATTATTATTAGTTTCATCATTTTGTTTCTCTAAAATTTAAATACACTCATGGAATATAATAGATATAAGAGAAAAGTTTGACTTTAAAAAGTCTATTTTCATATGATCTATAGTCTGCGTTAATGCAGTATGAATTCTTTATCAACTAGAATAGAGAGTACTATGGAATGAATTGTTTCTTCCAAAAATATCTGTTGTAAATTGTACCCCCTTTATTTGTGGAAGTTAGGAATATAGCTTTCTTTATTATGATAGTTATGCCATATTAATATAAGGTATGTTTTAAAACAGTCTCCTTCAACATACAAAAGGAATAGAGTAGGCACAGAGAAGCAAGCAGAATTGAGGGAAGGTGTCAGATCATGTGAAGATCACCAAGAAGCTAAAAAAAAAACAGAAACTGAAAAGAAGCAATAATTTTCTCCCACAGCCAATACAAAGAAAGCCTTTCCTTATAGCCAATGCTCTGAATTTGATTTTCTAGCCTTCTTAATATAAAAAGGAGTCCTGGTGTGGTGCTGTGAGTTAATGCGATGGGCTGCAAAGTTGGTTTGATCTACAAGGTTGGTGGTTCAAGCTTACCAGTTGCTCTTCAGAAACCCTATACAGGATTGCTATGGGTCTGAATCAGTTTGACAACATGTAACAACAGCAAAACTATAAAAAAGTAAATTTCTCTTTGGTAGCTTTCTTTTTTGTTTTTGGTAGTGTATAAGTAACACAGAGGCATCTAGAAAAAGAACATAGTTAAGGGTCAAGAGGGGTGGTAAGCATGGAGAGAAGAGGAATGAAGACATCATTAAATATATCAGTTTACTATTTCAGAAAAGTGCACTGTCTGGCATTACCACAGCAGTATTCTGGGATGTTGCAATCTCTGTCACTGTAACAAACATTCAATGGAAATAGTTCATTCTAGGCAAAAGAAAATGAAGAAGAATTTCTTTAAGCCTTGAGAATTCAATATTCTTATCCAAACATTTCAAAAACTTCAGTTATAAAGTCTCTGTTGACTGTTACATTCCAGTTTCTTTCATAACTGTGACTATATGAACAACAAAGATTCTGTGAACTATCACAATATTTTGAAAAGCAAATAGTATGGTTGAGTCAAAAACACATTTGGAAGGCAGAGGATTGATAATAATAGAACAATTATGATAGAAAATATAGTTTGTTTGAATAGTGTCATAAGGATACGTAAAAACTCTTTTAGAGATACAGCAAGCTACTTTGAAAAGCAAGCATCTAAGAGACAGAAACTGTGTGAATATTAGGGTAAAAATCTTTAACATCATATCTTATAATGAGAAGAATTGACTAGGTAATATACAACCAATTAAGGAGATACTAGGAATGAAATATTCATTGACATGTACAAGACAGTGATCATAAAGTTATATTGTCTTGAAATTAGAGTAGTTTTTATCCAAGAATAAGTGTTAATCTATAAGACTGCTGTTGGGATTTATCATCTGTCAGTCAGAGTATTGACATGATTTTCTAAAGAAAACTTAATAAAAATTTGAGGGGGGAAGAGGTATTGAATTTTCTGACAAATAAGTAAGTGATTATTTGCATTGACTTAGACTCTGGGTTGGTATGAAATCATTTTATTTGGTGAATAAAAAAAAAAAAAAGCTGCTTGTTGACTTTGAATAGATTCAGACTCAGAGTCAACCTACAGAACAGAGTAGAACTGTCCCATAGGTATTCCTAAACTATAATCTTAGAAGGAGGAGTCTTAGTGTAGCATTGTAGGACTGCTGTAGATTAAGCACTGGCTGCTCCCTGGAAACCCTGTACACTATGA
>NW_006408588.1:4077862-4081585 GCF_000296735.1 Chrysochloris asiatica | reverse complement strand
TGCTTATCTTACAGCACCATACTGGGACTCCTAACTGTTATAGTTTTTAACCAACAAAAATTGGTGCTAAATTTAAAGAAAAGTTGCCATTAAGACTATTCCAACCCTAGTCAAAAATATTTTAATGTGGAATGGTATTTTGTTTTTAAAACACTTCTTAAACATCACAAATGTTATGCTTCTCAATTATATGCGTACAATTAAGCATTCATTCAGAGACCATTTACTGCAAAGTCAAAGTACACTTCAGAGAAAGAAACGGGTCTGTCTCTGCAAGTGGAGAAGACTGTGGAATTGCAGAGCATTGATTAGGTCTTAATAAAAGGAAGGAATATTTATTGACTTTTAGTAAAGGTGTGCAGACCTCTCAGAAATGGGGTGCTACCCTCTATTGTTTCTTTTGGGGTTGTATCCTCCTGGTGCTGTTTTGCCTCTGCTTGGTATTTTGGTTGTTAAGGTTCATTCCCTTTGCAGTTGATTGCTTTTCTCACATCTAGCGTTACTTACTCTACCATGTTCCTGGCCCATCTTATGTGGGCTCTCACCTTACGTGGGCTATCAATGGGCTAACTGCACAATTCTTTTCCCTTGAACTGCTAACTGCTCAGATCCTACCCTGACCCTTTCTCTCACTGTGTACTTGTCAAAAAATACATATGCTTTAATTTAGTGTTGGTAAAGACTAGTTAATATACTCCAGACTAGAATACACATTGCTGTTGTTGTTAGGTGCCATCAATTCGGTACCAACTCATAATGACATCATGCAGAGCGTAAGGAAACACTGCCCGATCCTGGGCCAAACTCACTACTGTTGCCACATTTGAGTCCATCGATGCTGCCACTTGGCCAATCCATCTCGTTGGGGGTCTTCCTCTTTTTCTCTGACCCTCCACCTTACCAAACATGATATCCTTCTCCAGTGACTGGTGCCTCTGGACAATATGTCCAAAGTATGAGAGACAAAGTTTGGCAATCCTGACCTCCAAGGAGCACTCTGGCTGCACTTCTTCAAACACAGATCTGTTTGTTCTTTTGGCAGCCCATGACACTTTCAATATTCTCCTCCAACACCATAACTCAAAGGTATTGATTCTTCTATGGTCTTCATTATTCCCTGTGCTGCTTTTGCATGCATATGAGGTTATTGAAAATACCATGGCTTGGGTCAGGCTCACCTTTGTCCTCAAGCTGACATCTTTGCTCTTCAATACTTTAAAGAGGTCTTGTGCAGCAGATTTGCCTAATGCAATACATCGTTTGATTTCTTGGCTGCTGCTTCCATGAGTGTTGATAGTTGATCCAAGAAGAATGAAGTCCTTGAAAACTTCATTCTTTTCTCTGTTAAGAAACAATGTTGTTTATTGGTCCAGTGGTGAGCATTTTTGTTTTCTTTTCATTGAGAATGCACAGCCTTCGGTATGGATTGCATCTCAATGTAAAGAATACACATCAGAAGGCAGGATAATGGACTTCATACAGTAGTGGGTTAGGTGTTGGGCTGCTAACCACAAGATCAGCAGTTCGAATCTACCAGCTGCTCCATGGGAGAAAGATGAGACTTTTTGATCCTGTAAAAATGTACAGCCTTGAAAACACTATAGTGGTGATAGTTGTGTACTGCTGAGTTGTTTCTGACTCTCAGTGACCCTGTATAGGGCTTCTCAGACTATAAATCTTTATTGGAGCAGAAAAACTTATTTTTCTCTCACGGAGTGACTAGTTGATTTTAACTTCTGTCCTTGAGGTTAGCAGCCCAACTTGTAATCCACTGTTATATGAGTGATGCTTCAAAAACCCTATACAGTATTACTATTGATCAGCACTCACTACCCAACACATTGCCACCATCACCACTGTGTAATCACCCAGAGACAGTCTCTGGAAAAGGATACCATGTTGAGAAAAGTAGAGAAACAGTGGAAAAGGGGAAATCCTCCACAAGATCGATAGATACAGTGGTTGCAACAATAGGCTCTAGCACAGTAACAGTGATAAGAATGGCACAGTGTTTAATTCTATTGCATGTAGGGTCACTGTGACTCAGAACCCTCTCAATGGCATCTAAAAATATCTCTTAATACTAGCATTTCCCCCAATAATTCCCCCTAAGAATTCTTGTAAAGTATATGATTTTGTTCCCATATTATTTTATGTGTACAAGGCTGTTGAGAGATACTGTGTTGTTGAACGTCCTGTTCTTGTCTTCTGTTTATTTGAATTGTTACATAGGGAATCCAGGTGTGGCACTGTAGGGTAAGTGCTGGACAGCTAAATGAAAGGTTGGAAGTTCAAACCCACCAGCAACTCCTCAGAAACTCTATCCTGTTAATTAAAACTGACTAAAGAGTACTTAACAACAACAACAACAACAATATGGTACATAAAACAAAGCCAGAGGCTCATTGTGGAACAGATCATGGCATTTTCAATTGTCTCATATGCATGTGAAAGCTGGGCAATGAACAAGGAAGATTCGAGAGAAATCGATATATTTGAATTATGGTATTGATTAATAATATTCAGAGTCCTGAGATCTGCAGGCATCCATTATTCAACAGAATATAGAATGTATAGAGAATGAATCTAGGAAATTTGGAAGTTTTCAAAAATGAAATAGACAACTTCAGAATGTTTAGCCACTGAAAACATTATGAATACCAGTGGAACATTTTCAGATATAGTGCCGGAGGATGAAAACATTAGGAATAACAATCAGAATATTGTCAGATATAGTGCCAGAAGATTAACCCCTGAGGCTGGAAGGCATTCAAAACATGACTGGAGGAAGTGCAGACTCCACAATGTAGAGTCAACCATCGTGACTCGAATGGAGCTAAGCTTTGGGAACCTTCATTTACTGATAGGACACAACTCAAAATGAGAAGAAACACCTGTAATCATCCATTAATAATCAGAATATTGACGGTAAGAAGTATTAATCTGTGAAAATTATAAACTGTCAAAAAAGAAATGGAACATTTAAAGATTGATATCATAGGCATTGTTGTTGTTATTGTTAAGTGCCATTAAGTAGGTAGGCATTAGTGAGCTAAAATGAATTGACCTTTTTGTTTCAGACAACAAAATGGTTTACTATGCTGGGAACCAAAAATTGAAGCGGAATGGCATTCAATATCACAAAGAACATTTCAGTATCTATCTTCAAGTACAGTGCAGTACTATCTTTGAAAGGATAATGTCCATACAATTACAAGACCATTAATACCAATATTATCCAAATTTATGAACCCACCACTATAGCCAATGGTGATGAAATAGAAGAATTCACTCAACTTCTTCAGTTTGAAATTGATCAAACATGCGATCATGTATTGATAATTACTAGCAAATGGAATGCAAAGATTGGAAACAAAGAGGATTGATCAGTAGTTGGGAAATATGGCCTTCATAATAGAAATCATACTGGAGAACCTATTACAGAATTTTGCAAGACCATTGACTTATTCATTATACCCTTAAAATTAACATAAAACATAACTATACGTATGGACCTTATCAGATGGAATATACAGAAACCAAATTTAGTTATGGTGTGGTGCTGTAGGATAAACACCCAACTGCTAACTAGAAACCTGGTAGTTCAAACCCACCAGCCACTCCTTAGAAACCTCTGCAGGGTTTCTGTGAGTCTGAACTGACTTGATGGCACATAACAACAACAATAACAGCAACATATGTGAAGAGATGGTGACAAAGCTC
>NW_006408588.1:4071862-4077396 GCF_000296735.1 Chrysochloris asiatica | reverse complement strand
AAGTATTATAATGAAATGAGCAAAGACCTGGAGTTAGAAAACCGACAGGGTTTTTCTCAAGCTGAAAGAACTGCAGAAAAAATTCAAACCTTGGCTTGCAATATTGAAGGATTCTATGGGAATGTGTGGCTTTGGACTACAAGATCAACAGTGCAAACCCACCAGTCATTCCATATAAACCCTATACTAGTTGCTATGAGTTGGAACCAACTAACAAGAAGGCAGTTGACAACAACAATAGGCAAAAACTGAATGATTCAGAAAGCATCCAAGATGATGGAAGGAATAGAAAACTATTGTACCAGAAAGAAATGGTCAATTTTCAACCATTTTTATCAAGAACCAACGGTACTGAAAGAAGAAGTCCCACTGGCACTGAAGGCATTCACAAAATACAATATTCCAGAAGTTGGTGGATTACAAAGTTAAATCTTTCAACAAACTAGAGGCTCTCTCTCACGTATGCCAAGAAGTTAGGAAGACTGTTTCCTGGTCAACTAATTGAAAGAGATCCACATACATAGCCTTTTTAAAGAGAGGGGACCTAGCAGAATGTGGAACTTACCAAAGAATATCTTTAGTATCATATGTAAGTAAAGTTTTGTTGCAGATAATTCAAAAATGCTTGCAACGGTACATTGATAGAGGCCATAAATCCAAGCCTGATTCAAAAGAGGATGTGGAACTAGAGATACAATTGCTGATGTCCAATAAATATTGGCTGAAAGCAGAGAATAACAGAAAGAAATTTACAAAACCTCTGCTTTGTTGACTATGTAAAGGCTTCCAACTTTGTAGATCATGAAAAACTATGGCTAACATTGTGAAGCTTGGGCACTCAAGAACACTGAATTGTGTTCATGAGGAACCTGAATAGACACAAAGATGCATTTGTTAGAACAGAACAAAGGGAGACTGAATTTTTTTTTAACTTTTCATTGGGAATTGAATGAAAGTTTACAGGGCTGATCATCAGTTTTACGTTCAACAAATCATAAACTTTTGTTTCATTACAATGATTGTAATGCCCTCCAAGTACCATCAGTTAACAATATGTCTATTCATTTTAGCTTTTTTTTTAAACACTCAGGCATGTGTAATAATTTAAACCACCAAAGGGCATATTCTGAAAGCCTGCCTCCTGGCCGCCAGCTCTCAGTCCCTCTCTTTCTGTGAATTTAGAGTCCTCAGCTGCTCCCTCTCTCCATGCCCCACCCTCTGCCTCCATCTTTGGGGTTGGTGCTTCTCTGGAGAGGGTCCTACATTCCACTAATGCTCTTCTCCCTTGATGGTCCTAGGGTCCTCTTTTTCTGGATGGTAAGATTAACTACTCCCCCATTTTTGTTACAAAACTTCTATCTTTAGAGTTACAATAGTCTCAATTAGTCATGATAACAATTACTTACTATTGAATCATAAGAAACTTTTTCCCATCTCCTTTCCCCAGACCCATCTAGACAACATGAAAACTATGCAGTGGGGACTATATCTTTCCCCATACACTCTTAAACTGCACCTCCTCTTGAAAACTTGTAAACCAGTTACTAGTGCCTTTATCGCCCCCTAATTTTAGGTAGTCAATGTCTAAATTGCCCATCCCTATCTTCTCTGTATACAGAGGGAATAGCATTGATAATTGATGTGAAGACACCTTCCCTCTCAGTTGGTATTTTTAGTTACTACATCCATAAGTATAAGGAGCTCTGGTAGCGTAGTGGTTACAAATTGGGCTGCTAACCTCAAGGTTGGCAATTTGAAACTACCAGCGGTTCCGGGGAAGAAAGATAAAGCATTCTGCTCCTGTAAAGATTTATAGCCTCAGAAACCCTGTGCAGAGTCGCTATGAGTTGGAACCAACTCCACGGCACTTAACAACAACAACATCCATACGTATAGGTCAAGTACATCAAATTGTAGCAATTTACTCTTGTTTCCTTTATAAAAATTTAAAATTTTTATTAATACCCCTCTAGTCGAGGCTAGGTGAAATGAGTACTATCTGTAAGTTAGGGCATTCTTGTGCATCTCCCCACACTTCATATCAGCTGGATGTTTCACTCTCAGATCTAGCCCTCTGTGGCTGTGTCCTTGTCCATGGGCTCAGGTGTCCCAGGTCTTACAACACTTTGGACCACAGGTCAACAGGAGTCTATGGAATGTGGTTGAACTCAGCTGAATGGTTTTAAATCAAGAAAAATGTGTGCCATGTATGTATACTCTTACCATACTAAATCAGTGTGTATGTGGAACAACTAATATAAGAAGCTGAATTATTTGAGGAAGAATGTGGCATCAGGATTGCATGAAGTCTCATTAACAACCTGTGGCATGTAGACGAAACAACCTTGGGTGCTGAAAGCAAAAGGGATTTAAAGTACTTACTGAAGAAGATTAAAGACTACAGCCTTCACTATGGATTGCACTTCAATGTAAAGAAAACAAAATTCTCATAAGTGGACCAATAAATAGCATTATGATAAATGAAGGAAAGATGAAGTTGTCAAAGGCTTTATTTTGCTTGGATCCACAATCAACACTCATAGAACCAGCACGCAGAATATCAAATGACATATTAAATTGGACAAATGTGCTGCGCAAGACCTTTTTAAAGTATTCAAGAGCAAATATATCTGTTTGAGGGCTAAGGTGTGCCTGAACCAAGCTGTGGTATATTCATTTACCTCCTAACATGTGAGAAAGATAAGGGTTTCTGCTCCCACAAGATTTTAAAAGTCATATATACAGGGTTGATATGAGTCAGAACTGACTTGAAGGTAGTTAATAACAATTTAACACATTATTAATGTGAAAGTTGGACTATGACTGTAGAAAAATTGATGCATTTGAATGATGGTATTGTTGAATAATATTAGAGGTACCTTGGAAAGCCAGAAGAAACATCTGTGTTGGGTGAAGTACAGCCAGGATTCTCCTTAGAAGCAAGGATAATGAGACTTAGTCTATCATATTTCAGGAATGTTATCAGAAATGACCAGTTACTGGAGAAAGACATATGCTTAGTAAAGTTGATGGCCATTCAGTCTCCCAACAAGATGAATTCATGCTATAGGATAAGCATTGGACCCCAAGGATAGTTTGAACCACAAGGTTGGTAGTTCAAATTTGCCATTATTAGTTGGAATTGACTCAACAGCACTTAACAACAATAAAAACATGGATTTGTCCAAGAACCAATACATCTGTCTTGGAAAAAGTACAGCTCCTTAGAAGTGAGGATGGTAAGTTTTCATGTCATGTACTTCAGTCATGTTTTCAGGAGGCAAAATTAGAGGGTTCACGAAAAAGAGGAAAAACCCCAATATGATGGATTTACACAGTGACTGTAACAATGGGTTCAAACGTAGGAATGATTTTGAGTATGGCACAGACCATTGCAATGCTTAGGTTTGTTCTACATAAAGTTACTATGAGTTGGAGCTGACTGGATGGCATCTAACTACAACATGGCGCATTTGTTGTTGCTAATTGCAATCAAGTCGGTTCCAACACACAGCAACCCTGTGTAGAAATTCCAAAGAGAAACTGGTGGGTTTGAACTGCTGATAAGTGCAAAGTTTATCCCATGTTACCATGCTAGGTGTCCAAATGGTATATTAAATTCATTAACTTCTTGTTACATTGATTTAATAAAGTAAAGTAGTATTTTTTTGCTGATACTCTTCATTCAATTGATCATTAAAAATCTTATGGGTGCTGTCTGGAAAAAAATTCCAGAATTTAGAAATAACTCTAAAAGATGAACAGGATAGAATGGGGCATTCTTTTAAGAGTACATGGGGAAAAGCCTACTCAAGGATTCTCTAAGGGTGTATATTTTATTGACTTACATTGATTCAAGTTACCATATTTGAGAAGATTACATTTTAGTTTGTAGATTTTTATCTACAGTAAGACTCGTGCTTTTTGTCCAATAGAAGAGATCACTTAAAAGGCTCTATTTTGTTGCCCTGTAAAACAGTACCCTGTTTTGTAGTTCACCTGGTAATTTTATTCTAATCTTCCTTCATGACTTATCTATTTGTTATTAAGTGTCATCAGGTCAGTTCTGACTCATAGCTACTCTGTATAGGATTTTGACCTTGAGGTCCAGTGCATTATCCTGCAGTAGCACATTCATAAGTAGATTCTTAACTGCTCTTTGAGTAAGTTTTAAACTTTTATTGACCCTGTCACTAATTAGTGACTTCAATAACAGATTTGCATTCACTCTAATTATTTTATGAAAGTCATCATTATTAACTTTTTAAAAATTATACTTTAATGGCAAGGGCCCATTTCTGGTCTTGGTATAAATTTATAGATATCTTATTTTCTTTTGTTGCAATACTACAGACACCAATAGAAACTATGTTTAATATCAAGGTATAGAATTACATTTCTTTGTTCATTGTGGGTGGAGCTAATAGATCATGAATATAGCAAATACAATTTCATGAAATAAATTTAAGGATTGTTAAAAGCAATTTGTAAGACTGCTGAAACTTCAGTAGGAACATTGAGACAGAATCTAATAAGTTCTGAAATAGAAAATTGATAAAATATTTATATGTATACCAAAGTATGCCATTTAGCTTATATGAGAGACTGGCAAATTATTTTGGCCCAAAGGAATTCTCTGTGATATAATAATATAGAGAAAACATATATAAATATGTAGAGATCTTATAACTATAGTTATGTAATATAAAAACTCTAAAGGGGTTGGAAGATTCTAATTTCTTTACCTGACTTTTATCTGTAATTCTTCATGATGACAGTCTGGGCTTCATACATAAAAAGGTATCTTATATCAGTCAAACTGTTTTTCAGAATAGAATATTGAAAACCCACATTAACATGTCCATTTTCTGAGTGGAAAAGCAATTGTCAGAAATAATTTGGTATTTTAGTCTCCTAAGTCTAGAGTTTTGGATAAGGTTAAAAATTTTTTTTATAATAATTTAGTAAGAATTAGTTCAACATTTCATGATAATTTAGTCCTCTGTTTAATATACTCATATAGTTTAGATTCCTATAACCTTAGTATCTGGGAAAAAAACTCCTGGCAATAGTGTGTGTTCTTTTCCATTTCAGAAAATAGTATTTATCTAAAGAAGCTTTCTTCTTTCTTTATTTCAAGACATAAAAAACAAAACAAAACTCTTCAATTATTATTTTTGTTGTTAAGTGCTGTTGAGTCAGTTCCAACTCATCGTGACCCTTTATAGGGTTTCCAAGGAGCAACTGGTGGGTTTGAACTGACAAACTTAAGGCTAGCAGGCCAGTACTTATTTTACAATGCTACATCAAGTCTCCACTCTTTGATGGCTTAATAAAATTAATATATGCATTGTATGCCGAACCAATCTTAACTATATCAGCTCTAGAGAAAAAAATCATCTAGGGGTTCTAAAATTTTACTGGTATTTTCTAAAATTTTAGTACCATGTACAATAAATTTTCAGAAAATGCCAGTACTATTTACAATAATCTACCACTCATCTATTTAGTACTATTTACAATAATCCACCACT
>NW_006408588.1:4070992-4071762 GCF_000296735.1 Chrysochloris asiatica | reverse complement strand
AAAAATGGCATTCTGGACAATGAAGGATGAGTTGTTTGTACAAAATTATGCTATGTAATCTCTAGGATCATTTCTGTCACCAAGGCCATGTTTTTCAACCACCAATTCCTCCTCTTTGTTTCCAACTTTTGAATCCCCAAATTGCATGCCTGATCAATTTCAGACAGAAGAAGTTGATAGAATTCTTCAATTCCATTATCATTGACTTATTGGTTAGTGTGTAAATTTCAATATTAGTTGTATTTTCTTGCCTACCTTGTACACATAGACATATTATCCTATCACAGACAACACACAGTATTTCAGGAAAGATATTTAATATTCTTTAGGACAATAAATGTGATGACATTGCTCTTTCATTTGTCATTCATGGCAAAGTAAACCATATGATAATCTAATTTAAAACAATCAATACTTGTGCATTTCAGTTTAGGATTCGAATACAACAATAACAACAAAAACCTAATCCTATGAATAACATTGCAAATAATGGGCATTCTAGAAAATCTAATTGTGTTTGTGAGGAACCTGTACACAGGCCAAGATGCAGTCACTGTAACAGAAAAAAGGGGTACTGAATGGTTCAAAATCAAGAAAGCTGTGGGGCATTGTTGTATCCTTTCACCAAATTTATTTAATCTATATGCTGAGCAGATAATCTGAGAAACTGTATTATATGAACAAGAATGTGTCATCAGGATTGGAGGAAGAATCATTAACAACCTGGGATATTCAGAAGATATAATATTATTTGCTGAAAGCACTGAACA
>NW_006408588.1:4068175-4070023 GCF_000296735.1 Chrysochloris asiatica | reverse complement strand
TGTCTTGGAAGAATACAGCCAGAATGCTCCTTAGAAGTGAAAATGGCAAAACTTCACTCTTGTGCTTTGGGCATGTTGTCAGCAGGGATCTGTCCCAGGAGAAGGACATCATGCTTGGAAAAATGGAGTGTCAACAACAACAACAACAAAAAGAAGACCTCCCCTCAACTAGGTGGATTAATACAATGGCAACAGGAATGGGCTCAAACATAGCAATTATAAGGATGGTGTAGGATTGACTGGGCTGTGTTTGTTCTGTTTAGCACAATGTCCCTATGAGGCAGAACCAACCTAATGTCTAAGAAAGAACCAACAAAAATGTCTAATAAATTGATTGATATGGGTTAAATTTCATTTTTGACAACTTCTAATTTTCCTAACTTCATAATTTGTACATTCCACATTTTGATTATTGATGTATTTTAATAGGTGTTTCTTTTCATTTTGAGTCACATCCCATCAGCAAATGAAGATTCCAGAAGCTTTACTCCTTCCATGTTATTGTTGCTGCTGTTAAGTATTGTTAGTCAGCTCCAATTCATAGGCACCCTATGCACAAGAAGACCAAACACTATCAGGTATATGATCATCTTCCCAATTTTTGTTATGTTTGAGACCTTTGTTCAGCCACTGTGTCAATCAAACCATCTTGTCGGGGTTTCCCTTTTATATTCTGACCATCTATTTTACCAAGTGTGATCTCTTTTTACAGGGACTGGTCCCTTCTGATAACATATCCAAAGTATGTGAGATAACATCTTGTCATTCTTTCTTGTAAGTGGCATTCTGGATGTACATATTTCATGACAGATTTGTTTGTTTTTCTGGCAATTCATGGTACTTTCAATATCATTAGTCAACACCATAATTCAAATACATCCATTCTTTTCCGGTCTTCATTTGCCTGATTTTGCATGCATCTGAGGCAATGGATAATACCATGGTTTGGATCAGATGCAACCTAGTCTTCAAAGTGACTCACTTTAAAGATGTGTTTTTGCTGTACATTTGCCTAATGTAATACATTGCTTCATTTCATGACAATTGCTTTCATGAGCATTGATTTTGAATCCAAGTAAAATGAAATCCTTGACAATTTCAGTCTTTTTTTCAGTTTGCAATGATATTGCTTATTAATCCAGCTGCAACTGTTTTTATTTTCTTTATACTAAACTATAATCCATACTCAAAATTATAGTCTTTGATCTTCATCAGTAAGTGCTTCATATCCTTCTCTTTCAGCAAGCAAGTTTGTGCCATCTGCACATTGTAGTTTGTTAATGAGTCTTCCTATAATCCTGATACTGCATTTTTCTTCCTATAGTCCTCTTCTCAGATTATTTGTTCATAATACAGACTGCATAAATATGGTGAAAGGATACAACTCTGCCACACACCTCTCCTGATCTTAAAACATGCAGTGTCGTCTTTTACTTTTTGAACAACTGCCTCTTGTTCTGTGTCCAGATTCTGAATAAGCACAATTAAATGTTCATGAAGTCCTATTATTCCCAATGTTATCCATAGTTTGTTATGATACACACAGCTGAATGCTTTTGCATAGTCAATGAAATACAAATAAACATCTTTCTAATATTCTCTTCTTTCAGGCAAGAATGATTTTCCTCATTCTAATTCCTCTTTTGAATCTGTCTTGAGTTTTTGGCAGCTTCCTGTCGATATATTAGTGCAATCATTTAAAAGTTATTTTCAGCAAAAATTTACTTGTGTATGGTATGAATAAGATATAATCAAGATACATCTTATTCATACCATACACAAGATCCGATGGATCTTGGCTGAAAGCAGAGAATATCAGAAGGATGTTTACCTGTGCTTTATTGACTA
>NW_006408588.1:4062743-4068075 GCF_000296735.1 Chrysochloris asiatica | reverse complement strand
ATTCAAAATGCCCCAGGGTAGAGCTGCCTCCTAAAACTAGAGTTGATTGTGATGATGTAAATGGAATAAAACTCTCAGGACTACATTTGCTGATGGGGCACAACTCCAAATTAAAAGAAACAGCTGTAAACACCCATAATTAATTAGAATATGGAATACACAAAGTATGAATATAGGAAAATTGGAAATTGTAAAAATTGATATGGAACACATAAGCATCAATATCCAAGGCATTAGTGAGCTAAAATGGACTGGTATTGGCTGTTTTGAATCTGACAATCATATGATGTTTGACATGACAAATTGAAGAGGAATGTGTTGCATTCATCATCAACAAGAACACATTAACATCTGTCTTGAAGTACAAATGGTCTCTGATAGTGTATTATCCATATGACAGATTTATGCACCAACCACTAAAGCTAGTGATGATGAAATTAAAGAATTCTACTAACATTTTCAATCTACAATTGATCAAATATGCAGTCAAGATGTATTGATAATTACTGGTGATTGGAATTCAAAGGTTGGAAGAAAAGAGAAGGATCAATATTTGGAAAATATGGCCTTGGTGTTAGAAACAATGCTGGGGATGACATGGTAGAATTTTCCAACACTAATCACTTCTTCATTGAAAACACCTTTTTTAAATAGCATAAAAGATGACTATTCACATGGATCTGACCCAATGGAATACATAGAATTCAAACTGACTACATCTTGGAAAGAGATGATGGAAAAGCTTCATATCATCATCCAAAACAAGGCCAGTGGAAGACTGTAGAACAGACCTTCAATTGTGCTTATATGCAAGTTCAGGCTGAAGTTGAAGGAAATTTAAGCAAGGATAAAAGAGCCAACATATGACCATGAACATGTCCTAACTGAATTTAGAGTTCATCTGAAGAACAGGTTTAATGCATTAGTCACTAAAGATTAAACAGCAGAAAAGTTGTGGGATGACACCAAGATCATCATACAGGAAGAAAGCAAAAGGTCATTGAAAAGACAAGAAAGAAGGAAAAGACCAAAATGGACATCAGAAGAGACTCTGAAACTTGTTCTCTAGCATAGAGATGCTAAAGCAAATGGAAAAAATAAGGAGGTAAGATTTCAAGGGTCAGCTCTAGAAAATAAAGTAAAATATTATGAAGAAATGTGCAAAGACTTGGAGTTAGAGAACACAAAAAGAAGAACACACTTAGCATTTCTCAAGCTTAGGGAACGGAAGGAAAAGTTAAAGGCTTGATTTGCAATACTGACAGATTTTATGGGCAAAATATTGAATAATGTGTAGAGCATCAAAAGAATATGGAAGGCATACACAGAATCACTGTACTAAAAAGACTTAGTCGATGCTCAATCACTTCAAGAGGCAGCATGTGATCAAATCAATGATATTGAAGGAAGAAGTCCAAGGTGCATTGAGCCATTGGCAAAGAGTAAGGCACTGGAAATTGATGGAATACAAATTGAAATCTTTCAACAAATTGATGCGACACTGGAAGTAATAACTCATCTATGCCAAGAAATTTGGAAGACAACTTCCTGGCCAATTGACTGGAAGAGATCCATATTTGTTCCCATTCCAAAGACAGGTGACCCAAAAGAATGTGGAACTCATTGGGCAATATCATTAATATCACATGCAAATAAAATCTTGCTACAGATAATACAAAAACAGCTGCAACTGTACATTGACAGAGAACTTCCAGAGGCTCAAGCTGGATTCAGAAGAGGATGTGGAACAAGGGGTATCTTTGCTGAGTTAGAAAGATCTGGGCTAAAAGCATAGAATATCAGAAAGATGTGTGATAGTGGTGGTGGTAGTGTGCCATGGAGTCGATTCCAACTCATAGTGACACTGAATAAGGTTTCTAAGGCGGTAAATCTTAATGAGAGCAGAAAGCCTCATCTTTCTCCCGTGGAACCACTGGTAGTTTTGAACTGCCTACAGTGAGAGTAGCAGCCTGACTCATAACCACTACGTTACCAGAGCTCCTTACAAAGATGTTTACCTGTGTTTTATTGACTACGCAAAGGTTTTCGATTGTGTGGATCATGGCAATTTATGGACAACATTGCAGAGAATGACTATTTGAGAACTCTTTAATTGTGCTAACAAGAAACCTGTACATAGACCAAGAGGAAGTTGTTCAAACATAACAAGGAAATGCCAAATGGTTTAAAATTAGGAAAGTTGAATGCCAGGGTTGCATTCTTTCACTATGCTTATTCAATTTGTATGCTGTGCAAATAATCTAAGAATCTGGATTATATGAGAATAATGTGGCATCAGGATTGGAAGAAGACTTATTAACAACCTGCAATATGTAGATGATACAACCTTGCTTGCTAAAAATGAAAAGGAGTCAAAATATTCACTGATGAATATCAGAGACCACAAACTTTGGTATGGGTTGCATCTCAATATAAAGAAAACATGAATCCTCATCACTGGACCAATAAACAATGTCCATACATATGAAGAAAAGTTGTCAAAAACTTTATTCTGCTCAAATCAACACTCATAGAAGCAGCCATCAAGAAATTAAGCAACGTATTGCATTAGGCAAATTGGCTGCACAATTTGCAGTGTTTTTTTAAAGTGTTTAAGAGCAAGGATGTCCGTTTGAGGACTACATTGCCCCTAGTCCATGCCATGGTATTTCCAGTAACCTCATATGCATATGACAATTGGACAGTGAATAAGGTAGACAGTAGAAGAACTGATGAATTTTAGTTACAGTGGAGGAGAGTATTTAAAGTACCATGGACTGTCAAAGCAAACTTCATCTTGGAAGAAGTACAGCCAGAATACCTTTTGGAAGGCAAGATGGCTAGACTTCCTCTCAGATACTTTGGAAATATTTCCAGGAGGGACCAGTCGCTGGAGAATGACCCCTGTGTCTAACAGAATAAATCAGTGCTTGGTCATGCTCCAGCCTCACAGTCATTGCTATGTTTGGGTGCATTGTTGCAATCATTGTGTCAATCCATCACATTTAGAAGCTTTTTCTTTTTCACTGACTCTCTAATATACTAAGTTTGATGTCATTCTCCAGGGACTAATCCTTCCTGATAACCTGTCGTAAAGACCGTGAAACAAAGTCTCGCTATCCCTGCTTCTAAGGGAATTCTGTCTCTACTTCTGCCAAGGCAGGTTTGTTTGTTCTTTTAGAAATTCAAGACATATTTAATATTCTTCACCAACACCACAATTTAAAGGCATGGATTCTTTTTCAGTTTTCCTGATTCATTAAATAATTTTATTTATGCATATGAGACTATTGAAAATACCATGTCTTAGGTCAGGCACACTTAAGTCCTCAAAGTGCCCCCTTTGATTTTAACACTATAAAGAGGTCTTTTGCAATAGATTTTCCCAATGTAATACATCATTTGATTTCTTGACTATTGCTTTCATGTGTTCACTTATGGATTCTAGTAAAATGAAATTCTTGGCACTTTGATATTTCTTCTGTTTATCATGATGTTGCTTATTGTTCAAGTTGTGAGTTTTGCCTTCTCAATGTTTTAGTATGATCCATGTTGATGGTTTAGCATCAACTGTTAAGAGAGTATCCAACATCCCACCCATCTGTCACAAGGTACACATTTAACTCAGCTCTCTGTTTCACCTCCTGCCTCCCACCTTAAATAGCTCTCAGTTCCAAATGTTGTTAAGTGCAGTTGAGTTGGTTCTGACTCATAGCAGCTCTGTATAGGGTTCTGGAGGAGTAGCTGGTAGGTTTGAACCACCGTTCTTACAATTTAAACTGCGGGTGAATTATCCTGCAGTGCTACACCAGGATTCCAAATATTCACCCCCAAACCCAACTCCAACTAATAGCAACCCTATAGGATAAAGTGGGAGTCCTGGTGTAGTTCTGTAGGATAAGTACTGGAATGCTAACCGCAAGGTCAGAGGTTCAACCCACCAGCTATTCCTCAGAAACTGTATAGAGAGTTGCTATGAGTCAGAACCGACTCTGGCACCTAACACCAACAACATAGGATAGAGTTTTGTTTCCCCATAGAGTTTCTACAGCTTTAAATCTTTACAGAAGCAGACCACCACATCTTTCTTCTGAAGAGTTGCTGGTAAGTTTTAACCTACTGGTTGACAATAGAGAGATTAACCTCTACACCATCAGGGTTACAATGTAAATATAAAATTCACTTCATTGAACTGTGTTTACCATAAAAATAAATTAAAACAACTGTAGTAGTAACATTATCATCATATTAAAATAAGTTAATTCATTTAAGGTTTTCATTGGATAGGTAATTGAGTTAAAACAGTTTGACTGAGGCTTTAATTTGGATCTAGGTTGAATATTATAATGACTTATATATGAAGTTTACATTTAATTTAGAAGTACAAGAATAAGGGCTATTAACAAAGATCTCAAAGAACTGTTTTTTTTTCCCAGTAAACAACTCAAACAACAATTGTTTGTCTTGTGATTTAAGAAAGAAAAATAAATGATTGTGAAGTAATCATTTATTATATTCATTTATGAATCATAGATCTACTAGGAATAGTAAAACATGCATATTTTAAAAGTGATTTATGTAGCATTAAATAATACCTTCATGTTCTCAAACACTTTCCCATTAAACACAATAATAAATTACATGTAATACTTCAGACATTTATTAATTAAATCATTAATTTCATGTATAGTGAGTACAATGTAGTAGACAGTACTTGCTACTAGAAAATGCATAGCTAGTTGCTTACAAAGTTGACAGAATGTCATAAAGAATACATAGTTACAAAACAAGTTATAGTGAAATATGGAGGATTTTATGACAGAAGTGTGTCATTGCAGCATGGTCATCCGACCTCCTTTTGTTGATTTTGAGCCAGTGCCCATCTCTGTTGATTGCAGATCCTGAAAGTAGTCAATAGCCTGCATTCTGAACCTCTGAGCTAAGTTCATCTGACCCACAGTCTTGGGTCTCACCCACCTCTGCAACTATGTGAGCCATGTCCTTGATATAAACTTTCCTTTGTATACACATATATAAGCGTCACTAGTTTTGTGTTTCTCGAGAACTCAACTTAAGGCACATGGTAAGAAGACTTATTCTGGGAGCTGAAGGTCTTTTAAAATTAACCCATGAAAATTAGAAAAGGATGCATATCTTGGAGGTAGAATAAGATCAGATAAAATGAGCTGAAAATAGAAAAAACCTGTTAACTAAAATATCTTGTTATGTTGTCACATAATAGGAACATTACACATATTTCTTAAGTAAATTATTGCAGTTCGAAACTACCAGCTGCTCCGCGGGAGAAAGATGAGGCTTTCTACTCCCGTAA
>NW_006408588.1:4056050-4060979 GCF_000296735.1 Chrysochloris asiatica | reverse complement strand
TAGTGGTTATCTCAGTTCTGTATTCTGTAGGTCATCTTTTTTTGAATGTGTATAGTAAGATTTTTTGTTCTAGTTTGTTGGCCTAATAGTTCTCTTCCAGATTTGTTAGCATAGACTTCCAGTGCTTTAGTTTGTTGATATGAACTTTCTTGTCCTTTGTATGCTCCACTGTATGCATGATATTCTAAAGGACATTGTACTGAGTGAAAATTGTCAATCATAAAAGGACAAATATTTAAAGACATCACTACTTTAAAAAGTCAAGAAAAAGTTTAAACTTAGAGAAACATTTAAGATAACCAGGTATAGGAGTTGAAGAGAGTAAACAACTAATTAGAAAGTAGATATGTACTAACTTGAGAAGAGTAGTGTATAATAATCAGTGTATACAAAGACATTGGAGTCCTGGTGTGATGCTGTGGGCTAATGCATCAGACTGCAAAGTCGTTTGAACAGCAAGGTCAGTGGTTCAAGCTCACCAGCTGCTCCTTGGAAATGCTTACAGTGTCTCTATGGGTCAGAATTGACTCGACAGCACTTAACAACAACATACGAAGACACTGTAAGGAGTACAAGAGTTAAAATCAACAAAGGCAAATAGTATTATATACCCAATCCTGCCATCCCAGTAATAACAATAAACTACAGGTGGTGGCTGAGATAGGTCATTTAAGCTGAGCATAGGGGAAAGAGGTAAATGGAAAGATACCCATGAAAATGAGGGGGCTTCAAAACAGTGGAAAACTTCTATTATCTTTGAATTATAATTTTCACAAACTTTTGGAAACCCTTTTTTATATATAGGTTTGACAAAGGATATTTCTATATACACAGAATGTTATTTCTGATATTTCTCATTTTTATCATATCAGATCACTTTTTTGTTGTGTACTCTGATTGATATGTTGTTAATATGCCATGTCTCGATCTGGGTGTATGTCCATTTTTAGAAATTTCATTAAGCCCTACAATTAAGAATTTTATAAATTTTTGCTTGTTTTTTCTATAATTTAAATGAAACTACTTTTTATAGAACTGTTTCTATGAATGAAAAAATATTATAAATACCACAGCAGATAGAATTCAATTTTCTTCATACAACAAATATGTGTACTTTAAATACTTTTTTCAGCAGAAAATATTTTTACCATCTTATCTAAGACAGTGTGCATCACTCATCAGTAATTCTAAAGTCATAAACTGTTGCACAGTATAGTCTAAGGTGATTGTCATAAAGCTCATTAAGTGTTCTGTAAAATGTCACTTGTAGACGGTCTTCTTGAATTTGAAACAGCTATTAATTACCTGACAGTTCCAAAGGTTTTAAAATATCATAATTACTATGACATCAGCCTTGTGTTTCAGGGTTATTATCTGATGAGAATTAAGCTTCCTGGACTTGTTATTGTTAGGTGCCATCAAGTCAGTTCTGATTCATAGCAAACCCATGTACAATAGAATGAAACACCATCCATTCCTGCCCCATCCTCACAGTTGCTGAGTCCATTGTTGCTCCCACTGTGCCAATTAATCACATTGGGCATCTCCCTCATTTTCACTGTTCCTCCACTTTACCAAGCATGATGCCCTTGTCCAAGGACTGATCCCTCTTGATAATATGTCTGAAGTATGAAAGAAGAAGTCTGGCCATCTTGGCTTCCAAGGAACATTCTGGTTGTACTTCTTCTAAACACATTTGTTTGTTCTTCTGGCATTCCATGGTACCTTTAACATTCTTATCCAACACCATAACTCAAATCCATCAATTCTTCTTCAGTCTTCCTTACTCATTCTCCAACTTTTAGATGCATATGAAAATATAGAAAATACCACGACTTGGGACAGGGTCACTTTAATCCTCAAATTGACATCTTTTCTCTAGAACACTATAAAGAGGTTGTGCAGCAGATTTGCCTAATGCAATATGTCATTTGATGTCTTGACTGTTGTTAAAGAGATGGAAGAAATGAGGAGGTAAAAGAGCTGAAAAAAAATTTCAAAGGACAGCTCAAGAAGACAAAGTCAAATATTATATTGAAATGTGCAAAGATCTAGAGTTAGAAAACCAAAAGGGAAGAACAATTTCAGCATTTCTCAAACTGGAAGAAGTGAGGAAAAAATTTAAGCCTCAGTTTGTCATACTAAAGGATTCTTTAGGCAAAATATTGAATGCTACAGAAAGTATTAAAAGAAAATGGAAGGAATACACAAAGATACTCTACCAACAAGAAAATGTCCATGTTAAACCATTTCAAAAGGTAGCATATGCTCAAGGCCATAGAGAAAGAAGAAGTTCACAGTGAACTCAAGACATTGACAAAGAATAAGGCTCTGGGAAATGATAGAATACAAATTGAAATGTTTCCGCAAACTGAGGCAGCACTTCAGGTACTTACTCATCTATGGCAGAAAATTTGAAAGACAGCTATCTGACCAATATATTGGAAAAGATCCACATTTGTGCCCATTCTAAAGAGAGGTGAGCCTCTCATTAGAATATGAAAATCAACAGTCAATATCATTAGAATTAAATGCAAGTAAAATTTTCCTAAGGATAATTCTAAATTGGTTGCAGCAGTTCAAGCCAGAATCAGATGAAGACATAGAATGAGGGATATCAATGCTGATGTCAGAGAGATGATAACTGAAAGTAGAAAATACCAGAAAGATATTTACCTATGCTTTATTGACTGTGAAAAGGCTTTAAGTTCTGTAGCTCATGAGAAGTTATAGACAACACCGTGGAGAAGGAGTATTCTGGAACACTTAATCGTATTCCTGAGGAACCTGTACAAAGATCAAGAAGAGGTCATTTTAACAGAATGGTTTCAAATCAGGGAAGTTGTGCTCCACGGTTGTATTTTTTCACCATACTTGTTCAATCTGTATGCTGAGCAAATAAACTGAGAAGCTGGATTATATGAAGAAGTGTATGGCATCAGGATTGGAGAAAGGCTCATTACCAACCTGTGATATTCAGATAACACAACCTTGCTTGCTTAAGGGAAGAGGACTTAAAATACTTACTGTTGAAGATTAAAGGCCCCAGTCTTTGGTACGGGTTGTATATCAATGCAAAGAAATAAAAAAAAATCCTTTACCATTGATTCAATAAACAACATTCTTAACAATGGAGAAAAGATTGAAGTTTTCAAGGACTTCATTCTGCTTGGATGAACTATCAACACTCATGGAAGCAGCAGTCAAGAAATCAAATGATGTACGCTTTGCATTAGGCAAATCTATTGCACAAGATCTTTTTAAAGTGTTGAAGAGCAGCAAAGATATCAAATTGAGGACTAAGGTGAACCTGACCCAAGCCATGGTATTTTCAATAAGCTTATATGCATGCGGAAGCTAGACAGTGAATTAGGAAGACCATAGAATTGATGCTTTTGAGTTATGGTGTTGGATAAGAATACTGAAAGTGCCATGGGCTGCCAAAAGAACCAACAGATCTGTTGGAAGAAGTGCAGCCAGAGTGCTCCTTGGAGTCCAGGATGACCACACTTCATCTCTCATACTTCAAATATACTGTTATGAGGGACCAGTTGCTGAAGAAGGATATCATGTTTGGTAAGGTGGAGGGTTCGAGAAAAAGAGGAAGACCCCCAGCAAAACTAATAGGAATCCCATATTCTTTACCCAGAATGTTACTGAACACCAAGGAAACATAAAGATTATAGTTTGAATAGTAATTATTGATCATGAAGAATAGTTAGCATTGATATCTTTTCTACTGAATGGTAGTAGGCTGAATAATGGCCTCCAAAGATATCCAGGTCCTAGTCTATGAAGCCTGTGAATGGTATTTAATATAGTAAAATGGTTTATCTCATGTGATTAAATTAAGAATCTTGAGATGGCCAGATTTTTCTGGATCTTCTTGGTAGGCTACAAATGCAACCACAAGTATCCTTTACAGAGGGTCACAGAAGAAGACTTGACATGTAGAAAAGAAAGAAATGAAGTTAGGATGAAAGCAGAGGTAGAATAGTTGATGTGATGTAGAGTCATGAAAAAAATGACCAGAACATCTAGAAGCTGGAAAAATAAAGGAAATGCGTCTTTCTCTAGAGCCTCCATAGTTATGAGCATAGCCCTACCAATACCTTGATTTTGACCTTATGACATCCATCTTGGATTTCTGCTTTCCAGAATAAAAAAAGTATCAACTTTTAGGTAATCCAGTACAGGTATGAAAAAAATAAAAAGTCGTAACTTGTTAACAAACACAGAAAGGAGAAACAAATATTAGAATATTTTGTATTTTGTTTTTTCTAATTTAAACAAAATTCAGATTCAAGAACCTCTATGTAGGAGTTCTGTTGTGGTGCTGTAAGATAAGGACTGGAGTGCTAACCACAAGGTCAAAGGTTCAAATCCTACACAGGGTCAGGTAAGTTAGAACTGACTCCAAGATACCTAACAATACCAACATTATAAATTTTGAGGTTTCACCAGGTTGCCGTCATCAATGGCAATGAATAAATATGTACAATTTAATTAAGTGATCAGTATATATAGAAGTAACACTTGGTACAGTAACTTCTTTATGGAGAATGTCTAGAGTCAAATTTGCTCATTATTTGAATTACTAACGAAGAATAAGTGTGATAAATCTTATGATCTATACTTATATTTTACAAATATTGTAGATGAATATATATTCATCTGGTAGCGTAGTGGTTACAAATCAGCCTGAGAACCGCAAGTTCAGCAGTTCGAAACTACCCACTGTTCCTCAGGAGAAAGATGAGGCTTTCTGCTCCCGTCAAGATTTACAGCCTCGGAAACCCTGTACAGGGTCGCTATGAGTCTGAACCGTATCCACGGCATATAACTACCACCACCATTCATCCATTTATGCATCTATCCTATGTCTTCTTCCTTTCATTCTATCGATCATCTGTCTACCTACCTATTTAT
>NW_006408588.1:4052801-4055950 GCF_000296735.1 Chrysochloris asiatica | reverse complement strand
GGGAGAAAGATGAGGCTTTCTACTCCCGTAAGGATTTACACCCTCGGAAACCCTGTACAGGGTCGCTATGGGTCGGAACCGACTCGACGGCATGTAACAACAACAACAACACAGAAAAGAGTAGGACCAGTGCCCCACATTCTTTCTCTTTATGTTTTTCACACATACCAAATTCAATAGTGGAAATCCCTGGAAAATAATCATTGATAAAAAGGCAAGTCCAGAATAGAAGAGTATAGGAATCAGATGTGAAACTAATTATATCATATGAGTAGTAAGAGAAAATGAAGCAACTCATGTATCAAGGACAGTGAAGCCAAAGCGTGTCTGTCGTTATAATTGTCAGTACAGCAGTGTCGTTATAATTGTCATTGTGCAAGAAACAGGGTACCCAACTGAATTCTTTGAAAGTAGATGGAACTGGCATTATAAAAGATTTTTGACCTGAAAGTTGAGAAATTGTGATGTGGAAATAAGTCAGCAAGAATAAAGGCACAAAATTATATTGGCATTCTCTCACCCTAATAGCCCTAATGACTTAAGTTTGTCTAATCTCTTTGACAACTGGTAATTGTAATAATGTGAGAAAATATAATAGGCAACTGTCACCACTACATTTTTCTCAGTCAACTTTTTAAATGTCAGAGATTATTCTCTGAAATTCTTCAGGGGTAAATCCTGCAAATCCTCTCTAAATTTATATTTCTTTAATTGTTAAATGTAGGTGGTATTCTAACAGCATTATATAATAATGTGTAGTCATACTATGCCTGGAATAGAATCTACTTTAAAATATATATATACTTGAAATGTTCTAGAAGGTGTTATCAAATGTTTCCCAAACCAAAATACCTAAACAGTACTTTTTGAAACTTTACATTACTATATCTGCTGGCATGCTTTTTTTTTTTTTTGCAAAGTTTATCTTAGTTGTCGTTATATACTATGTATTTACCAATTATTGTTATTAAGTACTGTCAAGTTAGTTCGGACTCATAGCAACCTTGCAAAGTGTTTCTGAGGAGTGGATAGGGAGCTTCAACCACCGATCTTGTGGTTCAAACCGACCTTGCAGTCCAGTGCATTAACCAGCAGCACCACACCAGGACTCCATATTTATCAATAGACTTCCAATTAAAATGCTAGTTCCTAGAGGGATAGGCCTTTTTTGCCTTTATCATCAGCTTCTAGGTGATCAATAATTACCTGCTGAATGAATAAAGAAAAACTGAATTCCTTCATTATTTTATATTTAGTCATTTTTTAACTACTTTTGCCATTAATTACATTAAAAATTGTAATCTATGGTGGAATTTTAGAACATCAGGAATGAAAGTGAATTTTGGATTGTATAGACAAAATTCTTTTAATTTGGTAACAATTCAGCATCCAGTCTCTCAGGATAGTATCCACTTTTCCACTATCCTCATTCCCAACTGAAATATTGTATAAATAATTATTGGGCAATACCTGACACGGTGTGGATGACTTATAGCCATTTATTGTCATCAAACACATTTAGTGTGGGTTTGGTATATAATATCACCCAGTGGCATTACTATCCCTTGTGGTTTTCAAAAAACAATTGAGGATCCTTATTTATTGACTGAGAGTATGTGTCATAGTGGTCAGTTTGAAAAATGTGATTGAAGAAATGTTTCTTCAGTATGTAAACCTTGACTGTTTTGTGATCATCAAACTACAAAGACTAATAATGATGACAGTAATGATAACAATAATAAATGGTTAAGTAGTCATCATTTATTGAGAGGTGAATCTGTGGTATACAACAAGGTGGTGTTCAAACTCACAGGTGCTCCTCAGAAACTCTATACAAGGTTTATAAGTCAGAACGAACTCAGTGGCACTTAACAACAACAGTGAATATGTCGTTTCTTATGTGTTATGCTCAAGCACCCCCATTCCTCTGCCAATTTGCTGGATTGTGGTGGTTTGTGTGTTGATGTGATACTGTTGATGATCACCTATGGTGAAGAGGTTTCAATGAAATGTCCAGTTATAATATTTATGTGTTGCTACTGATGTTTACCCTTGTTGAACAGGTTTCAGTGGAATTTTTAGACTAAGACAGAATATAAAGAAGGAGTGGTGGAACACTATTGAATGGGTAGCCACTAAAATCCTTATGAATATTAGTGTAATATTGTCAGATGTAGTGACAGAAGATGAGAGCCTCAGGTTGGAAATAAAAATGCATGCCATGACTTGAAATATTGAAGGATTCTAAGGGCAAAATATTGAATGAAGCAGGAACCATCAAAGGGGAAATGGAAAGAATACACAGAGTAATTATATTAAAGAGAATTAGTCATTATTTAACTATTTCAAAAGGTAGGATACAGTCAATAATCAATGGTATTGAAGGAATTAGCAAGAAACAAGGCTATAAGAACTGACAGAACACAAATTGAAATAGCACTGAAGACATCCACTCATTAATGTTAAGATATTTGGAAGACAGCTACCTGGTCAACCAATTAGAAGAGATCCATAATCGAGCCTAGTCCTAAGACACAGTTGAATACAGAAATCATTAGACAGTATCATTAATGTCACATGAAATTAAAATTTTGCTAATGATAATTTAAAAATTGTTGCATAGTACTTTAACATTGAGCTACCAGAGGTTCAATCCAGAATCAGAAGAGGATGTGTAATAAGGTACACCACTGCTAACATGAGATAGATCTGGTTTAAAAGCAGAGAATACTGGGAAGATGCTTAATTGTGCTTTATTGACTACGCAAAGGCATTTTACTCTGTGGGTTATAACAAATTATGGATAATATTTAAAAGAATTGCTTATTAGGAACCTGTATATAAACCAAGGGGCAGTTATTTGAACAGAAAAAGGTGATACTGAGTGGTGTCTGGTCCCTCTAGATGCTGGTCCCTTCTAATAACATGTCCAAAGTACATTAGTCTATCCAGTCTCATTTCTAAGGAGCATTCCGGCTCTTCTACTTCCAGGAAAGATTTGTTTGTTCTCCTGTCAGCCAATGATACTTGGAATGCATTAATCAACAGTATAATTCAAATACATCAATTCTCCAGTCTTCTTTTTTCTTTGTTCAGTTTTCACATACATATGCAGCAATTGAAAAATACCATGGCTTGAGTCAGGCTTA
>NW_006408588.1:4049925-4052701 GCF_000296735.1 Chrysochloris asiatica | reverse complement strand
TACACAAAGACAGATTTGAGCCTGTGCATTAAATTGAGATTCAAGAACGTCTATGTAGGAGTCCTGGTGTGGCACTGCAGGATAGTGTACTGGACCTCAAGGTTGGTTTGAACAACAAGAGTAGTGGTTCAAATTCACTAGCCACTTCTATGAATTCCTACACAGACAGGGTCACTGTGAGCTGTTACCTACTCAATGAACCTTAACAACAACAACACTATAGTTTAGAGATGTTATAATAAGATACCTGAGTGTTGGTTTGCGTATGCTTGCATTGTTAGGTGACTACTATATATTCTTTTACATAGTCCTGACTTCATTCAGCTAGTATCAGAAAATACTGTTTTTTAGAACCATCTCATTTTTCTCATCATTAAGGACATATTCCCTGGACTTTGCTGTACCCTGCGTTCTTCTTCCTTCTGAACTATGAGAACATACTGTCTGATAAGTTTACTTTTGAAAAGCTAGGAGTCCTAGTGTTGTGCTATTGGAAAAGCACTAGACTGCAAGGTAAGTTTGATTCTCAAGGTTCACGATTCAAACTCATCAGACACTCCTCAGAAATCCTACACAGGATTGCTATGAGTTGGAACTGATTCTGTGGCATTTAACAACAACAGAAGTCTTTAGAGACTATATTAAGTGGCCATATAGTTTATAGGAATAATGGTATTTATGGTGAATGTGTTCCTCTTTGGGATCTGGTGCTTTAGTAACTGAGGTCAGTCTTGTAGGCATTGTGACTGACTTACATTAAAATATTGGACAATCAGACTCAGGTAAACTACCATGGTTGGCAACACTCTACACAGGTTGCCACACATTATTGCCGGAGTAATTAAGTGCACGCAGTGTGAATCCATTATGAGGGGATGTTTAAGTCTAAGTCCCTCCAGCCTTCTCCCCATGAGACTTTTCCCTTTGCTGATTTTATTCTATATCATTTTGCTGCAGTAAAGCTTAATCTTCAGTATAACAATTTCTGTCTTCTGTGAATTCCTCTAATGAATGTCTGAAGGTAGTTGTGATTTTTTTTAGGATTATACTCCAGAAAATGTTTCTACTCCAGAAAATGTTTCTCTCACAAAACTCCCATGGATACTGTGCTACTACTACAGCTAGAGCAATTGCAAAAAAAACAAAAAACAAAACAAAAAAATTACGAGAAAGCAGTGTCAGTAACAAGAGAAGGAAAACTTGTGAGTTTTCCTTGCACCTCTCTTGAGATTCTCATTGTTTTCATCTCATTATGTAGCTAACATAATTGACCCCAGAGGGGATGGAGGCAACTCTGACATTTTCTTGGAGTCTTTTTAAGCTTGCATTATATTCTTATTTTAATTATTTTAGCTTTGTGGTGTAAAGTTTTTGTTAAGTGCTGTAGAGTCAGTTCTGACTCACAGCTGACCAGCCTAGGGTTTCTGAGGAGCCATTGGTGAGTTTGAATTGCCAACCTAGCAGATATAGGCAGTGTTTATGCTAAAGCACCACACCTTCTCTTATATGGCCATTCTGGCCATGGGTTTTTAATCCTCCCAAAATGATTGGACGGATTACAATCTTTTATGGGGTTGGTTTGTTTATTATCTACATGAACCGCTTGCAAGGGCTGGTCACTTTTTATGATCCAGATTGTAAGTGACCTTGATTAGGATTAGCTAGGGAGCCCTGTCTAGGTGCTGACCTTTATTCAGAATGGTTAAAGAGACTAACTTGTAATTGACAAGGGGTAAAAGGACTCAGCCTGGAACCTGAGGGCACACATATTCTGATGAAGATGAGATCTGTCCCTGTTGGAGAATCCTACTGAGAGTGACTTGCTCCACTAAGGAGAGTTTCTGAAGCCACACATGTTTTTAAAGGTAGAAACAAAATTTCTACTCCAGAGAACTTTTCTAGACCTTATCCATACACCTTTACCCTTTATCCTAAGACCCCCGATATTTACCCTGTGTTGTAACCCAAATTGCATTCTGTTTCTTCTGCATTGTAACCCTAGTAAATTATCCAACTGTAATTATAGTACGTGTGTCCTGTATGACCATTGTAGAAAATCATGGAACACATCAGATAAATGTTGTTATTTGTTGTTGTCGTTGTTATGTGCCATGAAGTCTGTTCCGATTCATAGCAACCCTGTACAGGGTTTCCAAGCCTGTAAATCTTTATGGGAGCAGAATGCCTCATCTTTCTCCTGCGGAACAGCTGGTAGTTTCGAACTGCTGACCCTGAGGTTCACAGCCCAATTCGTAACCACACTTAGATGCCATCAAATTGGTTCTGACCCATAGTGACTCTGTGTACAACAGAACAAAACACCACCTGGTCCTGTACTAATGTCATGATGGCTACTATGCTCAAGCTCATTCCTGCTGTGCCAGTCAGTCCCATTGGGGAGGTCTCCCTGTTTTTCTCTGTCCCTCAACCTTATCTAGCATAATGTCCTTCTCCAGGGACTGGTCCCTCCTGATAATGTGTCTGAAGTATGAGAAAAGAAGTAAGGCCATCTTGGCTTCCAAGGAGCAATCTGGTTGTCCTTCCAACACAGATTTGGTTGTTCTGGCAGTCCATGATACCTTTAATATTCTTCTCCAACACAGTAAATCAAATGCTTCAATTCCTCAATGGTCATCCTTATTCATTATTCAACTTTTGCATGCATAAAAGGCTTTTGAAAATATCATGGCTTGGATCAGAGACAGTTTAGTCCTCAAACTAACATCTTAGCTCTTAAACACTTTAAAGAGATCTTATGAATCAGATTTGCCTAATG
>NW_006408588.1:4043175-4044742 GCF_000296735.1 Chrysochloris asiatica | reverse complement strand
ATCTAAGATCCTATACACTGCAAAGTCTCCACAAGAGTCCTATTTCATTGAGCAAGTCATAGAACCCCTTTTAGGTTTCCAATCAGTTTTCAGTGGCTAAATATTTGGAAGTAGTCTGCTGCTTCTTCTTCTAAGTCTGTCTTAATCTAGAAGCTCATCTTTAAACTGTCCACCATGGTTGACCCTAGCTGCATTCAAAACGCTCGTGGCAAAGCTTTCAGTATCACAGAAACATGCAAGCCACCACTTTGCAACAAACTGACAGAGTGGTGGATCAGAGGAACAGAAAGTAAAATAATGGAAAATTGGCAAGGAGGAGGAATATTAGAACTTTGACTCCTAGGAACCTGATTTGTGCTTAGAATTCAAGACATTATGCTAGTCCACTTTTTGTAGAAATTAATTAAAATATTGCAAAAAATTAAAACCACCATATATTCCTCAATCAGAATTCAGTCACCATAGTTACATTTATGTAGATCATAAAGGAAGTTAAAAAGTTTATACTGTTGTTGTTAAGTGCTGTTGAGTCAATTCCAACCCATAGGGACCCTGTATAGAGTTTCCAAGGAGCAGCTGGTGAGCTTGACCTTGCAATTCAAACAACTTTGCAGTCCGATGCATTAGCCCACAGCGTCACACCAGGATTATAGGTTATACCAGAGCATCAGAAAATCGTCAGAGCACTGTTGTTCCAGTCAGCTACTGGTAAATGCCCATAAGACACACCAGTCTACTCCTTAAGTCCTAGCCTGAAGGTACTTGGCTCTAACTTCCTGGATCAGCAAACCTAATGCCCCACTTCAGTGCCTGGAGGCAATTCACTCTAAAAGCAATCTTCCTGCCCCAAGTTTTTCAGGTTTATTTGCTCTGGGTGCTTGGAAGTCCATTGCTCTGCCCCATGCTTTGCTTGGTTCTACTGCTTCTCCTCCATTCTTCTGGTTTCACAGCTCCTCATTCCTGGGGTGAAGAGTTTCACCGCACAGAGATCTTGGGATCCAAAGGATCCAATCCACTCCTGACTCTTCTGCTTTTATGGTAGTGAGATTTCACCCTCCTGTTTCTGAGACAGTTTGTTTTATACCCAGGCTTAAAGAGTTTTCAGTTTTTACAATTACAATGAACTCTGAATCCACAGCTGAATCATGTCTTCTTATCAGTACCTAAACACATTCCACATTTCTAAATATATGTAGATGCTATTCTGATTATCAAGATACAAAATTATTTACAAGTGTTACTAAATGCATTGTGGTGCTTCATCATTAACTAATGAATTCTAAGATAAAAGTTGTTATGAAAAGCTTACCTGTTTTTGATGTTATAAAGAAATGATCATACTAAGGGTATATAATCTGAATAAGGACATCCTCTTCAATTTAAATTAGACTGGAGAAATTTATATCTTTCCCTTGGAAAAACAGTACAGTGTCTGGGACCATAATGGGTAAATATAATCTTCTGTACCTCTGATTTCTAAAGTACTTTGATAAAACATGAACAAAAAAGAGACCAAGAGATGTTTATTGTTTTCCACAAAAATGTTAATTATTTGTCAGCTATCATA
>NW_006408588.1:4006766-4041805 GCF_000296735.1 Chrysochloris asiatica | reverse complement strand
TTAAGTGCCTTCTAGTAGGTTACAACTCATAGCGACACTGCTGTCTAGGGTTTCCAAGGAACAACTGCTGGGTTTGAACAGCTGACATTCACATTCCAGTGCTGATCCTACAGAACCACGGGAGGAACATCATTAGAAACATTAAATTAACACGCATACATCATAATTTTCTCACCTGTGAAATGAGAACTATGAGATCTTTACATATGACTGTTGGGAAGAATAAAGTTGACAAAACGTCAATGTGAGAAGTGCTTGGCATCAGTTGGTTCTGACTCACAGCAACCCTGTATAGGTTTTCCCAGGAATGTCTGGTGAGTTTGAACCACCAACCCTGTGGTTCAAACTGGCCTTGAGGTCAAGTGATCCTACAGTATCACACCAGGACTCTGTGCTTGGCATAGAATGTAATTTAAAAAAAAGTACGAGTAAGGATTGGTTGATAACATTTCTTCTAGCTATAAATTAACTTTTTCCTATAAGGCCTATTATATAAATCCACCCTGTCCCTCACTGCCACTCACTGTGGAAATGGGGACAAGTGATTCAGAGATTTTGTGTTCATTATATGATTCTATTTTTTTATTATTGATTGATTGAACGTTTGACTGATTGGTTGATTTAGGACTGAGTGATAGTTTATATGGGGGTACATCTGCTTTACACCATCATTTCATTGCAATGAATACAATCTCCTCCATGCATCATCATTCAACAGAATTTGCTTCCATTCCCTCTGGTTATTTATTTATTTGTTTTGGTGGTGGTGGTGGGAGGGGTGTATGGGGTGTACACAAAAACACTCAGGAATATATAATAATTTAAACAACCAAAGGGCACATTCTGCAAGCCTACCTCCTGGCCACCAGCATTCAGTTCCTATCTTTGCATGAATCTAGAGTCCTCAGTTGCTCCCTCTCTCCATGTCCTCATCCCTGCCTCAATCTCCAGTGGTGCTATTTCCCTGGATAGGGTCCTGCATTATGCCTTTGCTTTCTTCCTTGATGGTCCTAGGGTATTCTGTTCTGAACTGTAAGACCAACTACTCCCCCGTTTTTTGTTTGTTTGTTTTACAAAACGTGTACCTTTACAGTTGTGACATTCTCAAATTAGTCATGGTAACAATTACTTACTATTGAATCATAAGAACCCCAGCCCTTTTCACCACATCTTTCTAGACAAGATGAAAATTATTCAGTGGGGACTCTGTCTTCCCCCACACACTCTTAAACTAAACTCCTACTTGAAAACTTGTAAGCCAGTTACTTTATGCCTTTATCTCTCCTTCATTTTAGGTAGCCAGTGTCTAAGTTGCCCATCTCTACCTACCCTGTATACAGAAGGGATGGGATTGATACTTGATGTGAAGACTCCTTCTCTCTCAGTTGGTATTTTGAGCTACTACATCTATAAGTGTAGGTCAAGTTCATCAAACTGTAGCAATTTACACTTGTTTCCTTTGTCAAAAATTGAGTTTTTATATTCCTCTAGTCTGGTTCTGATTATCAAGTCATCGAGGCTAGGTCAAATGGGTACTGTTTGTAAGTTTGGGTGTTCTTGTGCATCTCCCCTCACTTTATAACAGCTAGATGCTTCACTCTTAACTCTAGATCTCTGTAGCTATGTCCTTGTCCATTGGCTCAGGAGTCCCCAGGTCTCACCACACTTTGAACCAATCAGCCCTTCCTCTTCTCTCTCATCTCCAGGTCAACAGTAGTCTATAGAACGTGGTTGAACTCAGCCCATTTCTTCATTACTGCCTTTCCCCTCTTCCACTCACCAGTAGACCAGTGTGGTTGCCAGCAAGCTTACATGCCTGTTCCCTTTGCATTTCAGTCTTGGAGGGGGGTTTGCCTTTCCTTGTTGGCTTCCCAGTGATTTTTCTTGTAGTAGTTAATCATACTGCCATTTTTATTTTAGATTTTTCCTGTTGCTCTTTCTTTGAAGATGTATCTTTTGTTTCCCTAGCTGTTCCAGGCTGGTCTGCTTATCCTTTGTATAGGGAGTATCCCATCTCAGAAGGTTCTGGATGGGGTTCTGGATTCCACCTAAGATCCTACACACTGCCAAGACTCTGCAAGAGGCCTATTTCACTGGGAAAATTCTAGAACTCCTTTTAGGTATTCCAATCAGTTATAGGCAGAAGACAGGCTTACAAACTTTCTGCAATCACTTTTCCTCACATTCCTTTCTATCCCAATCAAGTGTCTATTTTACAATAGTAGGCAAGGAAAATCAATATTCATAAGACAGTTAAGCATCTTAGCATTATTTCTTGTATCATAGAGCCCTGTTCTTCCAAGGTTGAGCATGCATTGCTGTTTACCTCTATCCCATTTAGCCCATGCAAACCTGTCTCAGTGTTCTCCTATCTACCTTGTTCTTCCACCTTCTCCCAATTCTTGTGCATTGCCCTCCCCAACAACTGAAATATGATATATCTACCTCCACCGTGTGCTTTACCATCCTCTTCCTCTAGCCTTCCAAACTCTCGCACCCCACCTCACTGGTAACCAACAAATAATCCCTACCCCCTTGGGTATGGGTGTCTTTTCTTAAGCTTTTACAATAATGATTTTATGCAATAGTTCTCCTTTTATGATTAACTAATTTCACTCAGCAATAATGTCCTCTGGTAGCGTAGTGGTTACCAATTGGACTGTGAATCTCATGGTCAGTAGTTTGAAACTGTCAGCTGTTCTGCTGGAGAAAGATGAGGCTATCTGCTCCAATAAAGATTTACAGCCTTGGAAACCCTGTACAGGGTGGCTATGAGTCTGAATGGACTCCACAGCACATTGCTATGAGTCAGAACCGACTCCACGGCATATAACAAAAATGACAACAATGTACTCAAGGTTCATCCATGTTATGTGGTGGCTTTCAAGTTCCTTGTTATTCTTAATATATGATTTTGGTTTAAGGAGCCCTGGTAGCATAGTGAGTTACATGTTGGGCTGCTAATCGGAATGTCGCATCTGTGGGAGAAAGATGAGGTATTTTCCTCCCATAAAGATTTACCCCCTCGGAAACCCCACACAAGGTCACTGTGAGTCAGAAGCAACTCAATGCCATGCAGCAGCAGCAGCAGCATATGATTCTGTTTTATTAATTTCAAACCTGGGAAAAATTAATTTATGATGCTATATGAAGTTCTTATGTAGCAATGATCTGAGATAAGCACTAAACTAGTAACCACAAGTTTGATGGTTAAGCCTACCAGCCCCTCTTCAGAAACACTAAGTAGAATCCCTCTGAGTTGGAACTGACTTGATGGCACTTAACAACACAGTTCTGAAAAGTGGCTCTAAGGGGGTGTTAGTAATGTTTTCTATGTCTTACCTTGAGAGGTAGTTACATGAGCATATTCATTTTGTGATTATCAGTTGAACTCTACATTTATGATTTTACGCCTTTCTGTGTATGAGTCTTCCATTTCAAGATATAGAAAAAACACAGCAGCCCATCAACCAAAAATTGTCTCTACGTGTTCCGATGTTCACTCCTTTTTTGTTGTTCTCCCTCCCTATAGCTCCCTGTATAGATGTATCTACTGCTTGGCTGCAAATTGGGCCAAGTGGGCAAGTTCAGTTCCAGATCTGAAAGGTAACAAAGGATCATCATCTTGGGTTCCTCCAGTCTCTTCCTGGTGAGTAAACCTAGTCCTTTCCTTAATATTGTGTTTTGTTCCACATTTTGAGACTAACTTGAATCTTAGTACAGAAAGAGTCATAGCTCCCCAGCTGGAAACAAATCAACTTAAACTCTGCTAATTTCACAGAAGCTACATAATTGAATTTGTAACTATAGGATATCGTCCTTCTTTGAAGCAGTTCACTAGCTCTTATGAAATTGTTATTTTTTTCTGAACCTAAAAGCTTTTTATTAGGTCAAAACATGGCAATTGAAAAGCATTTTGGCATAGATTTCAAAATAACTGACTGTACATTTATTCCAACAATGCCTTGTGATAGTTTTCTTGTTGGAAATATGAGTGGCAACTATCAAAAAGAAACAATTAAAGAGTACAAATCTCCTTAAAAGTCACTGATCTTGTTCTTCTTTGAATGAGACATAGCATTGTTGGGAATAAGGTAATGTCACCAGGTTAACAATTTAATTTATGGGAGGACAGACACAATTGAATCTTGCAAAGGAGGCTGAGCTCTCTCTCATCTTCAGTTAAATCAATACAGTAGGATATGTAAATCAGCCCTTTTAAAGCTACCAGGCAAATTATTACCCAATTCATCAAACAGAGAACATTTCTTTATTAATTCTGCCTCTGAAAAATCCAGCAGGAGACTTCATATCACTTACTAATCAGTTACTTATTAATATATTTGCAATTATTTTCTTTCATTTTACATGAGAGTACTTTGTCTTATTTGATTTTTTCCATTTCTCTCCCACCCACACAAAATATTGTGGAATGAATTTTTTTTACTTTTCTTCAGACTTCTGACATTTCCAATTGAAGATCCTCATTCATACGCACAATGGCTGATCGATTAAGAAAACAAGACAGAAGAAAACAAAACAAAAAAATATAGTATTAAATTTGAATACTATATTTATGGAACATTATTTCAACTGTATATTTCAGGATGTTTGAGTGTACAATCAAAAGTCTACTGAGTGTAATGGCACCTGATGCATCTTTGAAAGAAAATACTATCAAGTGACAATATGATAAGAATCATTTACTTTTTAGTCTTTGTTTCCTTTCTATAATGTTGTTGTTACTGAGTGCTATCAAGTAAATTTTGACTCATAGTGATCCAATATAGGGTTACCAAGGAGCAGCTGGTAGGTTTAAACTGCCAACCTTGTCATTAGCAGTCCAGTGTTTATCCTACAGTACCACATAAGAACTCTCTTCTATAAAGAGGGAGCTATATTATAACATAAAAAAATGTGTGAAAAGGAATATCCAAAGCTTGAAAATAGAACAAAAGGTAGACTACATGTCTTTTTCAACTTAGTTTCTGAGCATTTTCAGATATATTTAACCAAGGAAAATTTAATTTTCTAGGAAGGATGTATTTGAATTACTGTTTCCTATTTAATAGGGAGACCCAATGGTGAATTTCACATAATATGGATAAAATAAAGTTGCTGTTAAGTGTCGTAGTGTTGGTTCCAACACATACTGACCCTGAACAGCATTGCTGAGGAGCAGCTGGTGGGTTTGAACCAATGAGCTTATAGTTCACAGTGTCACACCATGAGTCCTAAAATAAAGTAATGCTCATTAATAATGAAGACAGTGAGGAGAAAAGAGAACTGAAGCTACTTATATGAAAGTATCAAATTAGACTTAAAATACCTGCTTCTTTGTAAAAGACATGTATTTTGTTGTTCTTGTTAAGTGCCACTGAAGCAGTTCTGACTTAATGACCATGTGGTTCACAGTGCAGTGCTTATTTAAAACAACCACAGCACTCTCAATAACTCCTTGTTATTGTTTTTTTTTAGTGCTGTCAAGTTGGTTCCAACTCAGTGTTGTTAAGTGCCATTGAGTCAGTTCCAGCTCACAGCAACAATATGTACAACAGACTGAAACACTGCAAGGTTCTGCACTGTCTCCAGAATTATTGTTATATTTCAGGGCATTGCTGCTACCACTCTGCCAGTCCATTTTGTTGGAGGTCTTCCTCTGTCACTGATCTTCTACTTTACCAAGCATGATGTCCTTCCCCAAGTACTGTTCCCTCCTGAAAAGATGTCTGAAGCATGGCTTCTAAGCAACATTCTAGCTGTACTTTTTCCAACAGAGATTTGTTTGTCTTCTGGCAGTCGGTAGTACTTTTAATATTCTCATCTAACGCCATAGCTCAAATGCATCAATTCTTCTATGGTCTTCCTTATTCATTAACTAACTTTCACATGCATATCAAGTTATGGAAAATACCATGGCTTGGGTCAGGCACACCTTAGTCCTCAAATTGATACCTTTGTTCTTTAACACTTTAAAGAGGTCTTACACAACAGGTTTGCCTAATGCTATAAGCCATTTAATTTCTTGGCTGCTACTTCTGTGAGATTTGATTGTGGATCCTAGCAAAGTGAATTCTTTGATAATTTCAAACTTTACTCCATCTATCATGATGTTATTTATTGGTCAAGTTGTGAGGATTTTTATTTTTTGTACATTGAGGTGTGATCCATTCTGAAGACTGTTGTCTTTGCTCTTCATCAGTAAATATTTTATGTCCTCTTCACTTTTAGCAAACAAGGTTGTATCATCTGCATATCATAGGTTGTTAATAAGTGTTCCACCAATCCTGATGGCATGTTCTTCATATAATCCAGTTTTTTGGATTATTTGCTCAGCATGCAGTTTGCAAGTTGTTGTTGTTATGTGTTGTTGAGTTGCTTCTGATGTAGAGTGACCCTACATAAGATTTCCAAGCAACACCTGTTGGGTTTGAACTACTGGCCTTAATCATTGATAGTCCAGTGTTTCTCCAACAGTATCTCACAAAGACTCTTTCTAGAAATCTTTCAAAAAAAACTGATGAAGCACTGAAAATTTGCCAAGAATTTTGAAATACAGCTACCTAGCCAACTGACTGGAAGAGATCCATATTTGTCCCCATTCCACAGGTGACAGAACAGAATCCAGAAATCATCAAGCAATATCATTAATATCATAGGCAAGTAAAATTTTGGTGAAGATAATTTAAAAACAGCTGCACCAGTACATTGACAGAGAACTGCCATAAATTCAAGCTGGATTCAGAAGACAATGTGAAACTAGAGGTATTAGTGCTGACCTCACATGGATCTTGGCTGAAACTAGAAAGATGTGTATTTGTGGTTTATTTACTTTGCATGGAACATGACAACCTTTGTTAGAACAAGGGGAAAATGAATGCTTAAAATCATGAAAGGTGTGTCCCAAGATTGTATTCTTTCACCATATCTGTATTTTGAGCAAATAATCACAGAAATTGGATTTCATGAAAAAGAGCATAATGTCAGTATGAGGAAGACTCATTAACAACCTACAATATGCAGATTATACAACTTTGCTTACTAAAAGCAAAGAGGACTTAAAATACTGATAGGATTAAAGAGTACATCCTTCAGTAAGAGATTGCACGTCAATAAAGAGAAAATAAACGTCCTTCTAACTGAACCAATAAATACACCATGATAAATGGAGAAAGGATGGAAGTTGCCAAAGACTTCATTTTGCTTAGATTCACATTCAACTCTCATGCAAGTAGCAGCCAAGAAATAAAATGGCTTATTACCGTAGGCAAATCTGTTTCACAAGGCCTCTTTAACGTGTTTGAGAAAAAAAGATATTAGTTTAAGGAGTAAGGTGTGTCTGTTCCTCCAAGCCATATTATTTTCAGTCACCTCATTTGCATGTGAAAGTTGGAATATGTATAAGGAAGACAATAGAAGAATTCAGGTATTTGAGAAGAATATTGAAAATATCATGGACTGACAGAAGAATAAACAAATCTATGTTGGAAGAAGTACAGTCAGAATGCTGTTAGAAACCAGGATGGTGAGCCTTTGTCTTTCATACTTAGGTAATGTGATCAGGAGGAACCAGTCCTGGAAAAGGACATCATGCTAGGTAAATGAAGACTCAGGTAAAAAAAGCAAGGCAGCCAGATCAATAGATTGGCACAGTCGCAGCATCAGCAATGGACTCAAGTGTAACTACAATTGTGAGGATAACATAGAATTAGGCATTCTGTCTAATTAGCATTCTGTCATGTATAGGGTCATTACGAGCCAGAGCCAACTTGATGGAACCTAAACAAAAACAATAGATTGAATAAGTATTGTGAAAGAATACAACCCTGGTGCACACCTTCCCTGATATTAAACCATTCAGCATTCCCTTGTTCTGTTCTAACAACTGCTTCTGGGACTATGTACAGGTTTCTCATGAGCACAATAAAGTGTTCTGGAATACCTGTTCTTCTCAGTCATATCCATAGTTTATTATGATGTACACAGTAAAAAAGTCTTTCTGGTATTCTCTGCTTTCAGCCAAGATTCATCTGACATCAGTATTGGTATCCCTAGTTCTAACCCCGTTTTGAATCATAGTGACCCTGTATAGGTTTCTGAAAGACAGCTGGTGGGTTTGAACCTCTGACAATGCACTTAACAGTTCAGTGCTTATCCTACAGTGTCATAGTAAGACTTTTTAGTGTTGATTTATTTCCTGATCATCCACACATGATTAATAACTACACAGATTCTGAAGGGGCATGGGAAGGGAAAAGAGATGTTTAAAAACTGTATCATTGTAGGGTGGGAACAGTCTTTAGATACTCTAAACCTTCTGATGAATATTTTGTAGAAGAGGGATGGGAGAGTGCAGACATTGAGAACAACAAGGAAGGAGTTGAAAGGCCATTACCATCACTACCACTGTTTGACAAACTTGCAGAGTCTTCCTTGTATTCTTCAATGCCACTAGTTTATGGAGGTTAGCTGGGTTAAGCATGAATTTTAAAAGATTATTCTCTTCTGAAAGGTCTCTGCTTTCCCTGCCCTGTCTCTAGCCCTTGGAAGAGTTCTGTGTCCATTTTAGTCATTACTCTTTGTTATTGTTACTAAGTGCCATCAAGTCAGTTCTGACTCAGAGACTGTGCATAGGTTTTCTAAGGAGTAGCTGGTGGGCTTGAATCACCGATACTGACGTTCAAAATGACCTTTCAGACTAGTCATTTATCCTACAGTGCCACATCAGGACTCCTGGCATTATATTTTTGTGGAAAAACAAAGCAAACAAAACTATAAATGCAGTCTAAAATATAAAACAGATCAATTGGGAAAAAAAAAGGGTTTATGATTTTTTTCATTTATTAGAGAAAATAAAAAGCTAAAATAATTTTATTAGTAAAGCAAGTAAGTAGTGTCGAGGTATTTAGAAATGTAAGTTCTTTTCTCCCTATCTACAAAGACACACTCAACAAGTTATGTTGAAATGATAGTTCATATAAAATCATTTAGTTCAGAATGGTAATGGAAATTTAGAGGCAATTAGTCTCACCGCATGGGAGTATAGGAGCTCTGTAAGGTAAGCACTAGACTGTGAACCTCAAGTCAGTGGTTCAAGTTCACCAGCTTCTCTGTGGGAGAAAGATGAGGCTTTCTGTTCCTGACATGGAAACTCTATGCAGTGTCACTATGAGTCAGAATAGACTCAACAGTACTTAACAATAACAACCAGTCTTAACTCATACTTCCTCAAATGAAGAAATAGAGAATCTTAAGTATCTGGTAACTCATTATCACCCACAATTGAATCCTTTGCTGAAATGGAGAAAAATCTCTTCTCAAGAACTCGTTTGCCTTCAACATTGCTTTTCTCCAGTCTTAAGAATGGCTTTGAAACAATGACTTCAACTCTATATATTCTGCAAAACTAGATCTGGCCTAAGGCTACCTTTCCATGCCCTATATTTACAAACTCAACAGTTTTGACTGCTGTTGAAACAAAGCACTTCCAATGTTCATAATTATAATTGGTTATGTTTGATGCCTTCAAAATAGACTGCAAATGCATTTTTCATTTGGATGTGTCCCACTGCTCTTGAACTGGAGTTCCTCTTAGGTTTGTATTCATTTCTAAAATTAATTTGCCTGTTCTACTCTGTGACTGCTATTTTGAAGTATTGTAATTCCAAGGCATGTTCATTAACTACAAGTAATTATTAATAAGTGACAAGGAAATATTTTATGTTGTGTCTCTAATTAGTAACTGCAAAATGATGCATATACCAGGGTACAGAATGATAAAAACAAATAGTTTAAATCATTTGAAGATTGATTTTTTTTTTTGGTTTCCTCCAAAAATGATGAATAAGAATTGAAAAATTATAGCATGCCATACAACTAGATGCTTGTGAAAGTGATGCTATTTAATTGAAAGTAAGAAAAACTCAATCTGTGTTCAATTTTACTAATCCACTCGGTAATACATATCTCTCAGAAGATTTCTGCATTCTTCTTTCAACATTGCATTCCACTTTTTTAAATTTAAGTAATCAGCATCTTGTTTTGAAAACAACCATTTATTACTTGGTATGTAGCTATTTATTACTTCTCAGTTATGTTTTGCAGACGTGTAATAGAAATGGCAGTTAACAGATCATTTCTCTAGCAATCTAGGAATGAATTATAATCCCATTAAAAGTAGAGTGGCAGAATGCACAATTAATTATTCCTAAAAGGATGTTAGTAAATCTGTGCTAGAAATGGAGACATATCTAGAGCTATATTTATGTTTCTTATCAGTCCTTTCCCAGAGGACATCTGCTAAGCAAAATGTGGAGCTCAGGGACATGGAAAGAAGAAAAACTAAGCCAATTTTTCTCATCTTGTACAGAAATGTGTCAATATTTGAGTTTAATTTGATCAACAAAAGCTAGAAATATAGGAATATCATGGAAACCATTGTTATGGGCAACAGCACTCATAATAATTTAACAGTAATCTGGGAGGGCACATGTAAAATGAGGGAAGCAGGGAGTCAAATCTAGACCATTGTAGTGAATTTGAGTAGATTTGGAGCCGTTCAAGAAAAGAGATATGAGTATGAAATATTATTGCACATTGTACATTGTTGGGACTGACACACTGATAGTTGCATACAGGAATGGTACCTCAGAGCATAGATCTTCCAGGTAAACCATGCAAGGATACACTAGAGAGAAAGGAAGGTGTAAAACAAAAAATAGAGGAGAAAAGAAAAGGGCTTCTGCATGTCCTGATGATGTGGTCTTGCAGCAAAGTGGGTAGTCTCTGAATCTGATAACTCCAAAGGAAAGACACAGTTAGAAGTCATTATATATCCAGGACTTATCTTATCCTGGATGCAGTTTTGCCAGGTATATTAAGTTGTTGTTGCTAGGTTCTGTTGAGTTGGATCTGGCTCATAGCAACCTACTGCACAATAGAACGAAACACTACCTGGTCCTTTGCTGTCCTCATGGTCATTGTTGTGCTTGAGATCCTTGCTGCTGCTATTGTACCAATTCATTTCCTAGGAAGTCTTCCTTTTGTTTTGCTGATCCTTCACTGTACCAAGCACGATGTCCTTCTCCAAGAACTGGTCTCTCCTGATAATCTGTCTGAAGTAAGAGAGATGAAGTATCACCATTTTGGCTTTTAAGAAGCATTCTTGCTATACTTCTTTCAACACCAATTTGGTTGTTCTTCCATTGTCCATGGTACTTTTAATATTCTTTTCCAACACTATAATTTATATACAATAATTTTTTTATGGCCTCCCTTTATCTTTGTCTAGCTTTCACATGCATATGAGGCAAATGAAAATGCCAAGGCTTAGGTCAGGTACACCTTAATCCTCAAACTAACATGTTTGCTTATGAACACTTTAAAGAGGTCTTGTGCAGCAGATTTGCCTAATTCAATGTGTCATTTGATTTCTTGACTATTATTTCCATGATTTTTGATAGTGGATCCAAATAAAATGAAGTCATTAGCAACTTCAGTCTTTTTCTCCATTGATCATAATATTATTTATTTGTCCATTGGTGAGGATTTTTGTTTTACTTACATTGAGGTGCAACCCTTACCAATGTCTGTGGCCTTTTGTTTTCATTAGTAAATGTATTAAGTAATATTTTATTTCAGCAAGCAGTGTCATATGCATATCACAGGTTGTAAATGAATCTTCCTCCAATCTAGATGCCACATTCTTCTTTACGTAATCTAGTTTCTCAGATCATTTCCTTTCCATACACATTGAACTGATGTTCTGTGCTGTGGAGTTGGTTCTGACTCATAGCAACCCTGTATAGGTTTTCTGAGGCTTTTAATTCTTTGTGGGAGCAGAAAGCCTCATTTTCTCCCACAGCATACCTGGTGGACTAAAACTTCTAACTTTCTGGTTCACAGTTCAGTGCTTATCATATGGAGTCATCACATTTCCTCAGATTGAATAATTATGGTGAAAAAATATAACCTTGACACGCAACTTTCTTGAATTAAAACCATTCAGTGTTTCCTTGTTCTGTTTGAACACCTGTGTCTAGGTATATGTACAGATTCTGCATGAACACAGTTAAGTGTGCTAGAATATCTGTTCTATGATGTATCAGATTGTTGAAAGATTTCAATTTGAATTTTATCAATTCCTAGAGTCTTTTTCTTTGCCATTTCATTCAGTGCACCTTGGACTTCTTCCTTGGGAGCCATAGGTTCTTGCTCATATGTTACCTCTTGAAATTGTTGACTACTGATAATTTCTTTTTGGTTCTGTGACTTAGTGCATTCCTTCCCTGTTCTTCTTAGGCTTTTTTTTTTTTTTTTTTGCATTATTTAGTATTTTCCCCATAGAATACTTCGATATTCCAGACTAAGAGATTAGGAGGAAGCAGATGTGGACTACTTAATTTTTAGCCACTAAAAACTTTATGAATAGTAGTGAAACACAATCAGATAACACTGGAATATTGAAAAATTATGAATAGCACCAGAATATATTCAAATAAAGTGCAAGAAGATGAGTCTTTCAGGTTGCAAGGCACTGAAAATATGACTAAGGAAGATCTGCCTCCTCAAAGTAGAGTTGGCCGTGATGATGTGAATGTAATAAAGTTTTGGGGACCTTTGTTTGCTGAATGGCATCACTTCAAATGAGGAAAAACAACTGTAAACATCCACTGATAATCCAGACATAGAAAGTATGAAGTATGACTCTAAGAAAACTGAAGGTTGTCAAAATGAAGTTGAATACATAAAGATCCATATACTAGGCATTAGTAAACTGAAATGGACTGGTATTGGTCAATATGAATCTGACAGTCAAATGGTTTATTTACTATGCTGAGAAAGACAAATTGATAAAGAATGGTGTTGCATTCATCATCAAAAAATCATGAAAAGATCCATCTTGAAGTATAATGCTGTCTGTGATAGGATAATATCCATACACCTACAAGAAAGACCAATTAATACAATTGTTTTTCAAACTTATTCACCAACCACTAGAGTCAGTATGATGAAACTGAAGAATTCTATCAACCTCCTCATTCTGAAATTGACCAAACATGCTATAAAGACATATTTGAAGTTGCTGATGATTGGAATGCAATGTTTGGAAACAAAGAGGATATATTAGTAGCTGGAAAATATGGCCTTGGTGATAGAAATGGTGTTGGAGATTGCATAATAGAATTTTGCAAGACCAGTCACTTTTCATTGCATAGCTTTAAAAAACACAACTGTACACATGGACATCAGCACATGGAATACATAGAAATCAAACTGACTGCATCTGTGAGAAGAGATGTTGGAAAAGCTCCATATCATCAGTTAAAACAAGGCCAGCAGAAGACTGTGGAGCAGAAAATCCATTTCTCTTATCAAGTTAAGGTTGAAGCTGAAAAAATTAAAACAAGTTTACAAGAACCAAATATGGCCTTGAATACATCCCATCTGAATTTAGAGATCATCTGAAGACCAGATTTGATGTAGTAGACACTAATTACTGATATCTGAATAATTGTGCAATGATATCAATAACATCTTACAAGATGAAAGCAAAAGGTCATTAAGAAGATAAGAAAGATGGAAAGGATAAAGTTGTTGTTAGAGAGGTTCTGAAACTTGCTCTTCATGGAAGACATGTAGAGAAGCAAATGGAAGATATGAGGAGGTAAAACAGCAAAAGAGAACATTTCAAAGGGCCTCATGAGAAGATAAAATCTAATATTCAAATTAAATATGCAAATACTTGGAGTTAACAAACCAAAAGGGAAGGACACACTCAGCATTTCTCAAGCTGCAAGAACTGGAGAAAAAAATTCAAGCCTTGATTTGCAACATTGAAGGCACATTAAATGTTGTTGTACAGTCTGTTCTGACTCATAGCAACCCTATATAGTGTTTCTGAGGAGCAGCTGGTGAGTTTGAACTACTAACCTTGTGATCTGAACCCCAGTGCTGATCCTAACGTGCCACATTTTTGTTAAGTGCTTTTGAATCGGTTCTGACTTACAGCAATCCTGTATAGGGTTTCCAATGAGCGGCTGGTGAATTTGAACCACCAACCTTGTGCTTCAAACCAGCCTTGCAATCTAGTGCATTATCCTGCAGCACCATGTCAGGATAGCATGGTACCACACAACAAGATCAAATTGTCTAATGCAGAACCCATTGTCACTGCCATTTCAGTTCAGATTCCTAAAGTGACCCTGTATAGGATTTTTGAAGCTGTAGATCACTACCGGAGCTGAAAGCCTCATTTTTTGCTCATGGGTTTGAACTACAGATCTTGAGATTAGCTTATTTTACAGTATCAATGAGCTCCAAATTTAGGCTATTTTTAGAACAATTTGTTATTTTTAAGTGCTGTTGAGTTGGTTCCCACCCATAGCGAACCTGAGTAGGGTTTCCAAGGAGTGTTTTGTAAGTTTGAAGTGAACAACCTTGTGGTCCAAACTGACTTGGCAGTCCAGTGCATTAGCCCACAGCACCACGGATATGAACAAATTTGAGTTTGACATCATTGAACTTTGTTGGACTAATAGGCCTCAGCTTGTGTGTTATTGTTTTTAATTGTTCTCAAGTTGCTTTGGGGTCATAGGAACCCTATATATGGTTTCCAAGGATCACCTAGTGGTTTTGAACCACTGACCTTGCAGTTAGAATTTCAGTGCACATCCTACAGTGCCACACCAGGACTCCAGGACTCCAGTTTCTAGGAGGAAATAAACCCCTTGTGGCAAGACACAGACACCATCTTTAACATATCTAGAACCATTATTACTTTTGATGATAGAAAAACTCGTGCTATTGATTCCTGACACCATCTTTGAAAAATTGCTTTTGTATTTGGACCTAAGTTCCTCATTTGAAAAAAATAACTACTTTAAAATACAGTGTTGATATTAAGGAGCTGAGGAGTATAAAACGTCTAACACAGTGCGTACCACATATTAGATGGTAACATGCAAGTTAATAGTTTTATCACTGGTATTGTCCTCTTTAATCTCCTTTGCCATCAATTTATCCTTGCCATTTATTCAGCCATATATTTCAAACACTTGCACACATTTTAAGACAATTCATGTGGACAGCGCATGAAAAGCTCCTGAAACATATTTATGAGTTCATAATGTAAGGGAGATCTAAGGAGCGAAAGTGGTCTATTGATGATTATGCCCAGACAAGTTCAATGGCCAGGATAATTGTTACATTTTGCATGAGATGCTGTTAGTGCCCCCAAACCCCTTGCTGTAGGTGGTTCTGTAGGATAAACACTGGGTTGTTGGTCTGAGCCCAACAACCATTTGGAGGGAGAAAGAAGGAGCTTTCTGCTTCCCCAAAGATTTATAACTTCAGAATGTCACTGTGAGTCAGTCACACTTGATAGCATTTCATAAACCAACCCAACAGTGTTCTAAGCATATTTGCTCAGAAATTTTCTTTTTATTATTACCAAAAAAGAAAGTATATGAGTATAAAATATGAAATGTGTATTGAGAGATAATGAAGATGTATAGGTTATTTAAAGTTAGATGCATTAATAAATGCATTTATTCAACAATTTTAGTGAGTACTTACTTTGGCCACATTTTCAAGCAGGTTTGACTTTATTTTGTTTTCCTATCCAAAGCTGTCTTCCTCTTGCTTGAAGATGATGGATACATTTAAGAGCAAGTAAATGGCCAAAATAATATGAAATTGAGACGAATGATAAAGAGCACAAGAGAAAATATGATATTCAGATGAGTGGTGGTAACGATGGTGATGGTGGTGTGCCATGGAGCTAGTTTCAACTCACAGTGACCCTGCATAGGATTTCTGAGGCTGTAAATCTATACATGAAAAAAAAAAAAATCTATATGGGAGCAGAAAGCCTCATCTTTCTCCCACAGGAACAGCTGTTAGTTTCAAATTGCTGACCTTGAGGTTGGCAGCCCAGCGAACTCATAACCACTATGATACCAGAGCTCCTGGTTGTAATGAATCTATATTAAATAAGATGAATAGAAAGAACATTTCTGAGATAACATTTGAACAATGACATGACTAGAATGATACATAAATAAAATCAACACTTGAACAAAGGCTGTCCAGATTTGTTGACTTGCAAATCAAAGATTAGTGAGGATATATGTCCGTTTCATTTTTGCTTTCGCTGCATGAAGTTTTTTTTTAGCAGTAATTAAAGACAAAGCCTTCATTCTTCTATGTTTTTATTAAACTATCTTTATATGGTTGTCTAGTATTTATAATAATAGAATAAAGATGTACATATGGTCTTATCACATTTAAAAAAGGTTGAAAAAGCAAAAGGAAATGTTTCAACACAGGTAAATATCTATATAAACAAAAATCCAACATGACTGAGTATGTAAGGATAATCTAAAAGTTAATTTGTCAGTTATATAGAAACCTTTCCCTGATACCTCAATGTGGAGTTTTCACAATGTCTTCAGCATTGTATTTAGCACATAGCTCTCTTCCGCATCCTTGTTCTTTGCAAAAGTCTGCAACTGCCCAAGAAACTATGACTGGTGCCTCCATTATGTGCTTCTTTTTCTGGTTAATGATTCCATCACCGAATCTTGTGTAAAGATGGAATCACCTTTCCTCATCTCACTGTGACAGTTTCAATATCCAATACCCCTTAGTTTATTTTACCTCAGAAATAAATTTGACTCATCTTCTCTGTCACTTTTCTACTTACATTACTTTGAATGAAGCGTTCATCATTTCATTCACAAAGCTTCCCTAACTTCTCTTTACTTACTTGTGTATCTTGAACATGAATTGTGTGTTTAGTACTTGCTTTATATTTAATTGTAATAAAACACTACTCTTACCTTTAAGAAGTTCACAGACTAGTATGTGAAACAAAAAGTACTTCAGAAAACAGTGTATCTACTTGGTACATTTATGCAAGTCTTTATCCTAAAACTTTCTCCTCAGTTTTTTGTGTTTATTATTACTAAACCACCAGTTATTCTCATATTAAGTCTCACTCATTGTGATTCCATGTTGTTCTGAGGAGTACTGTGAACCACAGGATTGTCAAGGACTTCTTTTTAGAAACAGATTGCCACATCTTTCTTCTGAGGCACCTTAAGTAGAATCAAAGCACAGACCTTTCTGTTAGAACCTGAGGAAGTTAACCATTTGTACCACCCGATGAAGTCCCACTTATGACCAGGATGATTATGCTTCAAAATGGGGCTGTTTGGAGAGTTAAATTTAGTAGTACTGATATCTACTTACAGAAGTAAATAAAAACCCACATTGTTCTGTGTAATTTACAGATGTGTTCACCTTACATATGACTCAAGGAGCCCTAGTGCTTCAAAACTCAAGTGCTTGGTTGTCAAAGAATAGGTTGGCAGTTTGAACCCACCCATCAACTTCATAGGAGAAAGACCTTGCAATCTACTCCTTTAAGGATCGTAGTTGTTGTTAAGTGTGGTTGAGTAGGTTCTGACCCATAGTGACACTGTATAGGGTTTCTGCAGAGCAGCTGGTGAATTTGAACCTTGCAATTCAAACAGACCCTTATCCTATAGCACCACACCAGAAAACTCTGTGGGGCAGTTCTACTCTGTCAAATCTCATAGGATCACAATGAAGTGGCAGTTGACTCGACAGCTTCTAAAAACAACAAAATGACTCATCCTTCCCACTGCTGCCAAATTAACCTCTCCAAATTACAGTTCTGACTGTTTCATTTCTATTTTAAAAACAACAATAGCAACAACAAAAAAATGATGATGAATATTCACATCGAAACTGAAGTTGCAAGATGTAAGGTAAAGTACTGAACCTTTTCAACTTACCTTATGTATCTTTCCAAATAAAAACAGCAACAATAAATAAAAGAGAAAATAATGAAAAAAGAATAATGAATCACAGTAAGAGAACTTTCAGTGCAATATGGGCAATAGGCATGAAAGCAAAGCTGCAGTGGGTGTGGAGCAGTCTTCAAAACAGAACTCCAATGAAAGTGTAAGCAGACAGTTGATGGGTTCATAGAGCAAGAGAAGGCAACTGACCAGAAAATACAATGGAAGCACTACTGCCTGAGGAGTCAGACTATTTATTCTAGCAAACTTTTTCCACAAACAAAACCCAAACTCTTCTCTCTAAATAAACAAACAATCTTTCTAGGGGTTACAGGAGTTCCTAGAAATGGTTATTCTTGTGGTTCTTGTGAGATGTCACTCAGTAGGTGTCACTCATAACAACCTTCTTTACAACAGAATGAAACCCTGCCTAGTCCTATGTCATCCTTCCTACTGTTGATGTTTGAGTCCACTATTGCTGCAACTGTGTGAGTTCATCTCGTTGTGGGGAGTCTTTCTCTATTTCAGTGAAACTCTGCTTTACAATGCATGATGTCTTTCCTCAGGGACTGGTCCTTCCTGACATGCCCAAAGTATGAGAAATGAAGCCTTGTCAACTCACTTCTAAGGAACATCCTGACTTGAACATTCTTCCAAGACAGATTTGTTTGCTCTGCTGGCAATGCACTGTACTTTGTTTGAATATTCTTTGCCAGCAGTATAATTCAAATGCATTGATTCTTCTATGGTCTTTCTTATTCATTGTCCAACTTTAACATCCATAGTCAATGATTGAAAATATCCTGGCTTGGGGCAGACACACCTTAAGTCTTCAAACTGACATCTTCGATCATGAACAACTTAAAGAAATTTTTTGCAGCAAATTCGTCTAATGCAGTAAGTCATTTGATTTCTCCAACTGTTGCTTCTATGAGCATTGATTGTGGATCCAAGCAAAATGAAGTCTTTGACAACTTCAAACTTTTCTTCCTTTACATGATATTATTTATGAGTCCGATTGTGAGGAATTTTGTTTTGTTTATATTGAGATATAATCCATACTGAAGGCTGTACTAATAGATTCATATCAGTGAGTATTTAACTCTTCACTTCCAGCAAGCAAAGCTTTGTTATCTGTATAGCACAGGTTTTAAATAAGCCTTCCTTTAATACTGATGCCAAGTTCAGGATTTGACATAGTTGAGTTGGGTACCTCCTCATTTAGCCATTTGAAGAGGGAAGACATAGCAAAAGTGTTATGAAAATAAAAACACAGACAGAATTTTTTTTTTTTCAAATATGGTTTTGTTAGTTACTTATGAGTATTCTGGAACACTTAATTGTGCTCATGAGGAAACTGTAAATACCAAGTGGCAGTTGTTTGAACAGAACATAGGGATACTGAATGGTTTAAAATTAGGAAAGGTGTGGGACAGGGTTATATTCTTTCACCATACTTATTCAACCTGTATGCTGAGGAAATATTCCGAGAAACTGGGTTATATGAAGAAAAATGTCCCATCAGGATTAGAGGAAGACTCATTAACAACCTGTAATATGCAGATGATACAACCTTGCTTGTTGAGAGTGAAGAGGACTTAAAATACTTGCTCATGAAGATCAAAGACCATATCCTTTGGTATAGATTTCATCTCAATGTAAGAAAACAAAAATCCTCACCACTGGATCAATGAACAATATTCTTATCAATTGAGAAAAGTTTGAAGCTGTCAAAGACTTCATTTTTCTTGGGTCAATCATCAGCACTTATGGAAGCAGCAGTCAAGAAATCAAACAATGATTTATACTCATCGAGGTAGTAACTCTAAATACCAACAAAGAGGGAAGGAGTCTTCACATCAAGTATCAATGCTATCCCCTCTGTACACAGGGTAGAAAGGGATGGGCAACTTAGACATTGGCTACCTAAAATGAGGAGGTGATAAAGGTACAAAGTGACTGGCTTACAAGGTTTCAAGGGGGAGTTTAGTTTAATAGTGTGTGGGAAAAAAAGAGTCCCCACTGAATACTTTTCATCTTGTCTAGATGGGTCTGGTTAAAAAAGATGGGTATAAGATTCTTATGATTCAATAATGAGTAATTGTTATTATGACTAATTGCGACTATCACAATTGTTCAATTTTGTTACAAAACTTTGTATCAAAAATGAGGGAGCAGTTAATCTTACAGTCCAGAAACAGAGGACCCTAAGACCGTCAAGGCAGAAGAGCAAAAGTGGAATTCAAGACCTTATCCAGAGAAGCAGCGACACCAGAGATGGAGGCAGAGGTGGGGACATTGAGAGAGGAAGCAGCTGAGGACTCTAGATTCATGGGAAGAGAGGGACTAAGAGATGGTGGCCAAGAGGCTAACTTGCAGAATGTGCTCTTTGGTGGTGTAAATTATTATGTATGCCTGAGTGTTAAAAAAATAAAATAAAAAGAGCTAAAGTGAACAGAGAGAAATACTGTTAACTGATGGTACATGGAGGAGATTATAATTATTGTAATGAAAGAAGGTGTATGATTTGTTGAATGTAAAACTGATGATCTTCCCTGTTAACTTTCACTCAATCCACAATAAAAACCTTAAAAACAAAACAAAGAAATCAAACAACATAGTGTATTAGACACATCTTCTGTGCAAGAACTTTTTAAAGTGTTGAAGAGCAAAAATGTTGGTTTGAGGACTAAGGTATGCTTGACCCAAGCCATGGTATTGTCAATAACCACATTTGCATGCAAAAGTTGGGCAGTGACTAAGGAAAATTGTAGAAGAATTGATGCATTTGAGTTATGGTGTTGGAGGAGAAAATTGAAAGCACCATGGGCTGCCAAAAGAACAAACAGATCTGTGTTGCAAGAAGTGCAGCCAGAGTGCTCCTTGGAGGCTAGGATGGCCAGACTTCATCTCTCATACTTTGGACATATTGTCAGTAAGGACCAGTCTTTGGAGAGGGTTATCATGTTTGGTAAGGTGGAGGGTAAGAGAAAAAGAAGAAGACCCCTAGTGAGCTGTATTGGCACAATGGCCACAGTGATAATCTCAGGTGTGGCAATGGTTGTGAGGTTGACCCAAGACTGGGCAGTATTTTGTTCTGTTGTGCAGAGGGTCAATGAGTTGATACTGACTCTATGGCACCTATGAGCAACAACTAACACAGATACAGTTAATTTGAGTCTTATTCATCCTATCTGCTGATGTCCATATATAGTTACTTTTTATCTTGTGGGAACAATGTATACAATGAATAAGTCATTGGTTTGGCAATTTGTTTTAAAAGCTTTTACTGAGAATTGAGTGATAGGTTACAGTGCAGACCATCAGTTTTGCATTCAACCAATCATATTTTGTTTCCTTGCAAGCATTACAATTGTTAACAGTATTTATCTCTATTCCTTCTTTTTTCTTCTTGTTGTTTGCATAAAACACACAGAAAATATTCATTTAAATGACCAGAGGGCACATTTTGCAAGCCACCCTCCTGCCCACCAGCACACAACCATTCTCATTCCATGGGTCTAGAGTCCTCAGCTGCTGTATCTCTCTATGCCTTTATCTCTGCTTCTTTCTCTGGTGTCCCTGTTTCTCAGTTTAGAATCCCATGCTTGGCTCATGCTCTTCTCTCTTGATGGTCCTAGGCTTCTCTGTTTCTAGAAAGAAAAATGAAAAACTTCCTCCTTTTTGTTTCACATCTTCTATCTTTACAGTTAAGGAGCTCTGGTAGCATAGGTTACCAATCGGGCGGTGAATCGCAAGGTCAGCAGTTCGAAACTACCAGCTGCTCCGCGGGAGAAAGAGGAGGCTTTCTGCTCCCGTAAAGATTTACAGCCTCAGAAACCCTGTTCAGGGTTGCTATGGGTCGGAACCAACTTGACGGCACTTAACAACAACAACAAAGATTTACAGAGTCTATGAGTCGGAACTGACTCCATAGCACAGTACCACCACCACCATCATCTTTACTGTTATGATAATTGCAATTAGTCATGATAACAATTACTCACTATTGAATCATCTGCTTTCACTGGACCCATTTAGACAAGAGGAAATCTATTCAGTGGGGATTCTATCTTACCCCCCTCATTCTGAAACTAAGCACATGTTTGAAAACTTGTAAGCCAACCACTTTGTGCCTTTATAGTCTCCCATTTTTGGTAGCCAGTGTCTAAGTTGCCCATCCTTATCAACCCTGTGAACTGAGGGGATAGGGTTGATCCTTGATGTGAAGACTCCTTCCCTCTCAGTTGGAATTTTGAGCAATTACACCCATAACTAAAGGTCAAGTTCGTGAAATTGTAGCAGTTTACACTGTCTTGCTGTATCAATCTTCTTTGTCTTCCTCTAGATGAGTTCTGATCATTAAGCCATCCAAGTTAGGTCAAATGGGTACTATATCTTGCAAAATTTTATCATGTAATCTCCAGCATCATTTCTATCACTAAGGCCTTATTTTGCAAATACTGTTTCTTCCTCTTTGTTTCCAACTTTTGTATTGCAAACACTGGTAATTATCAATGCATCTTGGTTGCATGTTTGATTAATTTCAGACTGAAGAAATAAGTAGAATTTTTCAATTTCATCATCACTGACATTAGTGGTTGGTAATGTTAGTGATGGTAAATTTGAATAATAATGTTAATTGGCCTTCCTTGTGGGTATATGGATATTTTTCTAAAAATTATAGAGTTTTATGTTAAAGATTTTGAAATGTTCTTTTTGATGATGAATATATTGTCATTCCTATTCAATTTGTGATTCCTAGCATAGTTAACCATAAGATTATTAGATTCAAAATGGCCAATATCTGTTCATTTCAGTTTACTAAAGCCTAGGATATAAATCTTTAAGAATTCTATTCATTTTTGACAACTTCTAATTTTCCTGAATTTATACTTTGTATTATGTACATTAAGATTATTATTAATTGCAGTAGTTTACCACCACTACCCCCCCCCCACACACACACACACATTCATTGGTAAACTTTGTTCCATTCACGTCACTAAGGCCAATTATATTTTGAGGAGGGAGCTCTTCTCGGATGTATTTTGAATACCTTTCCACCTAAAGGGCTCATATTCTGGCACTATATTAGACAATTTACATTGCTAGTCATAGGATTTTGAGTGGCTAATCTTTCAGATGTAGTCTAGCTCTTCTTCTTCCTAGTCTGTCTTAGTCTGGAAGCTCTGCTGAAGCCTGTCCACTTTGGCTGACCCTTTTTGTATTGAAAATATAGAAGGCAAAATTTCCAGCATCACAGCAACTCTCAAGCTACCACAGTACAACAAAAGGGACATACACACCCCCAAAAATCAACACAGAAAAACTAGCACAAATCATACCAAAAAGCATGTAAAACATAAAATAATATTAATATATGGTGTTCATAGACATAGTTCAAAGCATTGGTGGTTTATTGCTGAGATTCTGAATGTTGTTTCCATGGTAGGAACTTGGCTACACCTGTCTCCCTGATGCTGATGTGGATTGTGTCTTGTGGCACACCAAAACCCAAAAGTTAAATGCTAGTGTTACTTTTTTACCAGTTTGTGAAAACAATAATCCTCTTCAAGTTTCTTTTGGTTAGCAAAAACACATTCTTAAAGCAGCCTGACAAAAAGCAAGGGATACCTTAATATGAGCAGCTATATGAGGAGTTGTTGTTAAGTGCTATCAAGTTGGTTCCAACTCATAGTGTGTTTGTGTAGGGTTTCTGAGGAGTAGCTGGTGAGTTTGAACCACTGACCTGTGGCTAACAATCTGAAACTTATACTACAGTGCCACACTAGGACCCTATATATGAGTATAATTGCTTTTAGTTGCTGTTGTGTTGGTTCTGACTCTTGATAATCATATGCATTATGGAGTTAAACTTTACATGATCCTATACCATCTTCTGGTGTGGTTCTGTGGGTTAATATGCCAGACTACAAAGTTGTTTTAACTGCAAGGAAGGTGGTTCAAGCTCACCAACTGCTCCTCGGAAACCCTATATAGGGTCGCTATGGGTTGGAACCGACTCGACGGCACTTAACAACAACAACATGCCATGTTCATGATTGGTGGTATGTTTGAGTTCATTTTTGTTCCTATTCATTTTACCAAACATATTGTTAGAGTATATCTTGTGCTTTTCATATTTACATCACTTTAATGAAACTTTGGTTCCCCTTGTATTTGCTGTGTTACTAAAATTGATAATATGCAGAAAGGAGTTTCAAGAGCATGTAATTGCAAAAAGCAAGGTTGTTTAATTGATCCCAAAATTTTGTCATAATTTTTACAATAATATGAAACATTTTATTAAATGTATAATATTGGAAGCACTCACCAGCCAATTATAAGGTATTTGGAAGACAGTTGACTGGCCAGCTTGATGGATTTGAATCATATTTACATTTATTAAAAGAAAAAAAAAAAAAAGGTGATTCAACAGAATGATGAAATTATTGAAGATCATGAATAGAGCACAAAAGTAAAATTTCGCTGAAGATAACAAATAACTTTAACAACAAATCGAAAGTGACAGTTTCCACTTAAAACCAAACAGTCACCATTCTTCTGTCAGTTTGTCATACTGTGGTGGCTTGTGAGTTGCTATGATTCTAAAAGCTATGCCACCGGTATTTTAAATACGAACAGGGTCACCAATGGTGGACAGGTTTCATATGAGCTTCCAGACAAAGACAGACTAGGAAGAAAGACTGGCAAACTACTTCCAAATCTTTAGTCACTGAAAACCTTATGAATGGCAGAGAAACACTGTCATATATAGTGCCAGAAAATGAGTCCCTCAAGTCAGAAGGAACTCAAATGTGACTGGGGAAGACTTGCCTCCTAAAAGTAGAGTTGACCATGATAGCATGAATGGAGTAAACCTCGTGAGAGAAAAGCCCACAGGACCTTCATTTGTTGGTAAGGCACAACTGAAGAGAAAAAGCTGTAATCATGCATTGAAAATTGGAACATGGAATGTACAAAGTATAAATCTAGGAAAATTGGAAGTTGCCTAAAATGAAATGGAAAGCATAAGCATTGATATCTTAGGCATTAGTGAGCTGAAATGGACTGGTGGTATTGGCCATTTTGAATCTGACAACCACATGGTTTACTATGCAGGGAATGACAAATTGAAAAGAAATGGTGTAACATTCATTGTCAAAAAGAATATGTCCAGGTCAGTCATGAAGTAGTGATGTGATAAGATAATATCCATATGCCTTCAGGGAAGACCAGTTAATACCACTATTATTCAAATTTACACACCAACCACTAAAGCAAATGAGGATGAAATAGCAGAATTCTACCTACTTCTTCAATCTTAAATTGATCAAATATGCAATCAAGATGTATTGCTCATTACTGGTGATTGGAATGCAAAGGTTGGGAGCAAAGAGGAAGGATCAGTAATTGGAAAACATGGCCTTGGTGATAGAAATGATGCTAGAGAACTCATGATAGGATTCTGCAAAAATACTGATTTGTTCATTTGAAATGCCTTCTTTAGACAGCATAAGAGATGACTATACACATGGACCTCACCAGATGGAATACATAGAAATCAAATTGACTACATCTGTGGAAAGAGATGATGGAAAAGCTCCATATCATCAGTCAAAACAAGGTCAGGGGCAGACTGTGGAACAGATCATCAATTACTCATAGGCAAATTCAAACTGAAGCTGAAGGAAATGAAAACAAGTCCATGAGAGCCAAAATATGACCTTGAATTATCTCACCTGAATTTAGAGATCATCTGAAGAAGAGATTTAATACATTAAACACAAAAGACCGAAGTCCAGAAGAGTTGTGGGATGACATCAAGAACATCATACATGAAGAAAGCAAAAAGTCATTGAGAAAACAAGAAAGAAGGAAAAGGTCAAAATGGATGTCAAAAGAGACACTGAAACTTGCTCTCCAGAATAGAGATGCTAAAGCAAATGGAAAAAATGAGTAAGTCCAAGAGCTGAAGAGAAAATTTCAAAGATCAGCTGGAGAAGATAAAGTCAAATATTACAATAAAATGTGCAATGATCTGGAATCAGAAAACCAATAAGGAAGAACACACTCAACATTTCTCAAGCTAGGGGAACTGAAGAAAAAATTCAAGCCCTGACTTTCTTTATTGAAAGATTCTATGGGCAAATTATTGAATGATGCAGAAAGCATCAAGAGAAGATAGAAGGAATCCACAGAGTCACTGAACCAAAAGGAAATGGCTAATCTTCAACCATTTCTAGAGGGTAGCATATGATCAAGAGCAATGATACTGAGGGAGGAAGTCCAAGGTGCATTGAAGGAATTGGCAAAGAACAAGGCACCAGGAATTGATTGAATTTAAAATTGAAATCTTTCAAGAAAGTCAGGTGGTACAGGAGGCATTCACTCATCTCTGCCAAGAAATTTGGAAGACAACTGTCTGGCCGACTGATGGGAAGAGATCCATATTTGTGCCCATTCCAAAGAAAGGTGACCCAACAGAATGTGGAAATCATTGGGCAATCTCTTTGATATCCCATGCAAATAAAGTTTTGCTAAAGGTAATACAGAAACAGCTACAATCATACATTGACAGAGAACTTCCAGAGGTTTAACCTGGATTCAGAAGAGACTGTGGAATGAGGGATATCATTGCTGATATCTATTGGATCTTGGCTGAAAGCAGAGAATATTAGAAAGATGTTTAACTGTGCTTTATTGACTATGCAAAGGCTTTTGATTGTATGGATCATGACAAGCCATGCACAACATTGCGAAGTATGAGTATTCCGGAAGACTTAATTGTGCTCATGAGGCATCTGTACCTGGACCAATAAGCGGCTATTTGAACAGAACATGGGAAAACTGAATGGTTTAAAATTTAGAAAGGTGTGCGACAAGGTTGTATTCTTTCACCATACTTATACAAACTGTATGTTGAGCAAATAATCTGAGAAGCTGGGTTCTATGCAGAAAAACGTGGCATCAGGATTGGAGGAAGCCTCATTAACAACCTGTGATATGCAGATGATACAACCTTGCTTGCTGAAAGTGAAGACGACTTAAAACATTTACTGATGAAGATCAAAGAGCACAGACATCGGCATGGATTACATCTCAATGTAAGGAAAACAAAAATTCTCACCACTGGAACAATAAACAGCACTTTTATCAAGGAGAAAAGTTTGAAGTTGTCAAGGACTTCATTCTTCTTGAATCAACTATCAATACTCACAGAAGCAGCAGTCAAGAAATCAAACATGTATTGCATTCAGAAAATCTGTTGCACAAGACCTTTCTAAACTGTTGAAGAGCAAAAATGTCACCTTGAGGACTAAGGTGTGCCTGACCCAAGCCATGGTATTTTCAATCACCTTGTATGCATGCGAAAGCTGGACAGTGGATAAAGAAGACAGTAGAAGAATTGATGCTTTTGAGTTATTGTGTTGGAGGAGAGTATTGAAAGAGCCATGAACTGCCAAAAGAACCAATAGATCCATTTTGGAAGAAATGCAGCCAGAGTGCTCCTTATAGGCCAAGATGGCCAAACTTCATCTCTCATACTTTGGACATATTGTCAGGAAGGACTAGTCACTAGAGAAGGTTATCATGTTTTGTAAGGTGCAGGTTCAGAGAAAAAGAGGAAGACCCCTAATAAGATGGATTGGCCATGTTGCAGCATCGATGAACTCAAGCGTGGCAACAGTAGTGAGGTTGACCCAGCATTGGGGTGTTTAGTTCTGCTGTGCATATGGTCACTATGGGTCAGTACCAACTCGATTGCAGCTAACAACAGCAGCAGTAAATCAACAAAGAACCTCCAAAAATTCAAAGAAAATTTCAAAAGAGGACTTGGAATAAGAGTTATCATTGTTACCATCAGATAGAAGTGGCCTAAAATCAGAGAATACTAGAATATATATTTGCCTGTGTTTTCTTGACTATGCAAAGTTATCTGACTGTGTGGTTTAAGGGAACTACTTTTTTTTTTAATTTTCCACAATAGATCAATTTTACATGTTTGGAAAACCTATACAGCGTCATTGTGTGTTGAAACCAACTCGATGACACACCACCACCAGAATTTCATGTAAATTAAAACAAAATTTATGCTCTGTGTTTCATCTTCTTTGGCTCTGCATGCCTCGGCGAATCCTGTGAATGCTTGCATGCATCAGTACTTAGCTCCTTTTTATTGCAAAGTTGTACTGTGTGCCACAACTTACTTATCCATTCTTCTATTGAAGGACATTTGTATTGTTACTATGTTTTGTCATAAGCTAGTACATTTTGTGAACATAAGTGTTCATTTTTCTCTGGTAGATACAATTCATTATTATATTAGAGTTATTGCATTGTATCTTTTGCTTAAAAAAGGAAACCTGCAAAACAATTTTCCACAGTTCAATTTTATAATTTACAGATCTACAATAATGCATAACATTTCCTAAACACCCAAATGCATACTTACTACACTTCTGGTGTTTTCTTATTTTTTTAATGCCAAGCTTTTAATCCTACATATTTCTTTAGATTCCTTGTATATTTAAATTCCAAGCTGACATCTCTTATTTCTTTGCAGAGTATCCACATACAGATAATTATCTGTTATCTGCAGGTATTCCCTGACTAGCAATGTATGTGAGGTATGATGGACCACACTTATGATTGTGTTTTTATTGTGTGTTGTGTGTACATCTTATTCTTAGTAATATTCACTGTAGACAATTACATCGTGTAATTTTTTGATGTTACCATTTTCAGATATTCACTAGTAGATATTCAGTGTGATAATTTACTTTTCAAAACTATCAGATCACAGACAAAGTCCTATCTATAGTAAAATTAGTATTGGTGTCAGGAGTTCTAAGGGTTAGAAAGTTGGGCAAAGTTTAACCATAAGGATGTAAGAAAATTGGACAGGACATGTACCCAACAAACAAGGACTCCAACTTCATTGTTAATAACATCGATCCCAACACACTGTAGACTATACCTATAGGATGAGTATGAACCCATATATTGATCTCTTTACTAAAGTAGACAGGCAGATTCAGAGAGCAATGCAATGTTACCACAAGATATAGGAAGAGAAAAAGACAATGACCATACAGACAAATCTAATTTCTGACCAGAAACACCATTCCCATTCCTAGAAACAATTTATATAATCCAGAACTTTCCAGAAGTGAAAATATTAATCATTTAACAAAATGCCAATTCTGTTTTTCATTAGAGCAAATTTTTATGATATGTCTGTTTTTACTTACATATGTATTGAAATACATATGTAAGATTATATGTAATGTTTACAACTCCCAAAGACAAATCAAGACTGGATTTAGAAAGATACTGATAGTAAAATGCAAAAATATTAAAAACTTAAGAGAAAAGGAGGTATTCAACTTATGTCAAAACTGACTTAACAAGGAGTCATCAAAATGGAATTTAGTAAGCAACTACTTTCTATCAGTATTGTTACTGTTCTGTGTTATGCAGTTTAACTGCTCCATAGGTCTTTCTTGACTGTCATTTTATTGGAAGAAGATCACTGGCCTTTAGTAATTCAAATCACTGTATTTTTATGCATTTTGGGATATCAAGCAATCCCCTATGTTTTGGGGTTTTTTTTTTTTAATTAGTGAGCAATACCAATTAATTTCTTTTTTCCATTTTGCATGTTGCTGACTTCAATTTCCTTTTTTTTTTTTTTTTTTTTTTTTCTGTCCAAGGGATTTAATGTTAAGATTTTGTCTTAGTGCCTCTTGACACAGAGCTTCAGTTCCCTGTAGCTGACCCTTACCAGCCTACCCTGGAGTTTCTAAAACAGTCATTTTCCTGGCAGGATTCATTTTCAGCTCTACAAACCAATTTCTCCTATGTAGGAAGAAATCAATTTTTTCCACACAGGAAACAACCCTCACTAGGGTGGCTGGTCCAAGCCCAGGAGGTGTACAGGCCTTTGCACACTTCGCTGGAGATGCTTTTCAAGCAGGTGGGGCCAACATGCTGCAGTCACATGCATTGTACCCCACTGGCCAGCTAACTGCCACCAGTGCCCAGCCCATTTGAATTTCCTGCTGGATGTATGCCACAGGGCAGAGGGGTCTCTCGTGTCTGTCACTAAGATGAAACAGGTCCAACTGGACACCTGAGGAACACTAGGAGATGGAGCAGTGCATCCTTGCACCTGTCACCCAGCTTAATAAGGGACCTTCACTGTAGGACCTGGTTGCACACTGGCCATGGCCCTAACTAACACACTACTGGACTACCGCATGCTTAGGCTATGTGAGCCTCTCATGTAACACTCTGCTCGATTCTCCACCCATCTTCAGCACAGTGTATCTGGGTGCACATCATTTACAAGGAGCTCCACTGCTCTCAGGCCTGCTCACAAACCACCGCAGAAAAACATATAGTTTCAATTGATTACTTTCTGATTAGTGAAGTAATACCAATCTGTTTCATTCCATAACTTCGTGACCATGGCTTAGTACTTTTATTCTATAAATATGATCGAAAATAACATTTTCAGACTACTGAATGTGGATGAATTCAGCCCAGATTCACTTTTGGAAATGTCGTTTGATGATTGAAAAAGTCAAAAGTGTACATGCACACACTAAGCAAGAATTTTTTAGCATATATTTCTTATCCCCACCAGTTATATGTGAATTTGCATTATTTACATGGGTCTTCTATTTGTGAAAAAGTATGTTACTGTATTTATTTCAGGCTGTACTAATTTTCCACTTGTCTTTAATGAGCATGCAAAAAGTGTGTATATATAAGAGCTAATAATAATTTTTTTTCTCTAAAATAATAAATATGCCAGTGTCATTTTCATTATGATATAATGGAATTTTTCACAGTTGGACATAATTTAGAAATGAATAGATACAGTTAGCATATATCAGTCAAAAATATAAAATAAATGAAATCTTATTCTATTTATCATTTATAGAATGATAAATAGAAGAATAGAACTTTAGGCAAAGATGACTTAATGAATCACTATTTGCATCGAGCACCCATAAATATGACTTTTACTCCGAAAATGCCTTGTGATGTTTAATGGCTACAGGTCATCAGAAACGTGTACAGAATTTAAAAAAATACATTTCTAAGGAGTTTTGAGTAGGCTTTCTGTTTTTTCATTTAAATCCTCCAGCCAGTAATTTACCCCAAGGGCAGGATTTAGTGTGAAAATAATTGTACTTAAAATGGATTTGTTGAGTACTAATTTTGTCATTTTTCCCCCTAAAATGAAGGCCCTACTTTCCAGGTATATATACAATTACCTTTTACATATTGTTGTTATTGTAGGATACCACTGAGTCCCTTCCCACTCCCAGCAACCCATGCACAACCGTCCTATCCTGCACCATGCTCACACTTCTTGTTAGGGTTGAGCCCATTCCTGTTGCCATTGTGTCAATCCATCTCATTTTTTTCACTGACCTTTCACTTACCAAGCATGATGTCCTTCTTCAGAGACTGGTCCCTCCTAATAACATGTCTGAAGTATGTGAAACAAAGTCTTGCCATCCTGGATTCTAAGGAGCACTCTGGATGTTCTTCTTGCAACACAGATTTATTTGCTGTTCTTACAGTCATGGTACTTTTAATATTCTTCTCCAACACCATGATTCAAATACATGGATTCTCCAACAGTATTCCTTATTCATTGTCCAACTTATTATGCATATGAGGTGATATATAATACCGAGGCTTTGATCAGATACCTTAGTCCTCAACTACTCTTGAATATTTTAAAGAGGTCTTACACAGCAGATTTGCCTAATGCAATACATCATTTGATTTCTTGACTGCTGCTTCCATGAATGTTGACAGTGGATACATGCAAAATGAGATCTTATAACTAAATCTATTATTTTCAGACCTAATCTAGAAAGTGTAGTAGATTTGGGGGTCGAAAATTATAAATACACCAAGGTTGAACTCTAAAAATACGTCCTTTCCAGTTACCTACTGCTGTGTTACAAATACCCAACATATAACATCTTGAGGCAATGGACACTCACTAAATCCCATGTTAGTGGTCATACAGAACTATGCAGAAGGCATAGCTGCTTGATTCTTCTACTCTGCATGGTCTTGACAGTGATTACTTGATGGTGTGTTAACTCATGAATGGTTTTTACTTAGTATTTGGTGCATTGATGGAAATGGGTGACTAGCAATACCCACTGGAGACTGTAGACAAAAGCACAGCATGGTGATTGTAAACTGGTTGTAATTCTTCCATGGATTACAACATCCTCAAGATCAAGTGTCTCAGGGCACAAGAGAGGAACTACATGGCCTTTTAGAAGTCTCTTGGATTCATGTCCTAGGTACATTTTTGGAGTAATCACAAGTCCACACTGAATTTCAGTGAGTACAGGAAAGTGAAGGGATCTGTTGCTATGTCTCAAATTTGGCATAGCATACTAAGAAAGAAAGATGTGGGGATAGAAAAACCAGTTATCACTACATGATGATGCGAATGCTGCATGTCAGAATTTTGAATGCCAAAACTGCTAATTACAAGTATATATATATATATATATATATATATATACAAGAGTGCTTTGATCATGGAAATAATCCATTATATTTTAATTCATTGTTTCCACAAAATTTCAAAAGTAATTGAAAAGAGAAAGGACAAATCTAAAGGATTTTCCTTAGGAAAAGATAAAGAATGTTGACTGGAAAAGACAAACTAGCACTCTGTCATCTGAAGTTGTTAGATTTTTCAGAGAAAGTACAAAGTAACATATGTATAGAATTTGTGTGTGTGGAAATTTTAAGTGGTGGTTGCAGATGCTCGTGGGGAAACTTTGTATTTTAATAGTTTATTTTCAGAATATAGAAACGATGGGACTTTGTCCATGATAAAGAAGTGGTAGGACATGTATAACACTTTTCTTATATGTTGGTTACATTTTGTGAAAAAGCACGTTTCTTCTTGGGATAAAGTCCAGAAAATGAATGAGGAGCAACTTGAGTCATGTATTGATTAGCTCCTCGTCTGACCTTTATTGATCTTTGCCTATAAGCTATTACCTGAATGGGATGAGAAGTAAGAGGAAAGAGGAGGTAAAAGGCTCATCATACCACCCAGAATTGGCTGTCACCACAACTTCCATTCAGAAAGGAGGCAAACAAACAAACAACAACAAAAAAAGAGCCCCCAGTTCTTTATGGGAGAAAAATTAAAATTTAAGGTAGGTTGTTTCTTCATCGGCACTATTGACAATTGGAGGTGGATGACTGTTTGTTGTTCGAGGTAGTCCTGCACATGGTAAATACCAACGGAAATTAAATCCTGCTAGCAGTAATTCCACAACTGGTGACAATCAAAAACTTCTCAAGATAGTCAAATGTACACTGGGGTAAAAATATCCCACCCTAACAACTATTAATTTCTTTAAGAGAAGGAGAAACAGACAGTAGAGACCTCAACAGTATCATTAGGATCATCCATTTACTCAAATATATTAATTTTTAATTGAATTTTCAGTATAAAATATGGGGATTCAAAAGATGGATAAAATAGTTTACTCTGTCATGAAACTAACTTTAATAATTCATATCATTTATTCCACCAACAATAAAATGGTAACTATATGCCATATACTGTACACAAATCTGGAGGGTTTAATCTGCTTGAAAAGATAAGAAATAATGGGATATTTAAAAGTAATATGTTTGGTGTATGTCTAGAATGATGAACAGGATTTTGAATAATTTTTGTGTTGAAAGGATTACACTTCTCTGAATGGGCCATTGCAAATCATTTCTCTTAAAATAATCCTTTGAAATAGTTTCTCCTCAGAAATGGCAGACTTTTTCCTAGAAACCTCTGTGTATACCAATCTTTTTATTATTATATTGGTATAATGTTAGAGTTTTAAAACCAAAGTAATTATTTTTCCTGGGCATTATCAACACAGAGACCCATGTGGCAACAGCTTGAGCATCTCTGGAACACTTACTTGCTCCCAGAGAGCAGTAGCAGAAGCCCAACTGGCTTTTCTGAACAGAATCATATTTGCAAGTGGCCAGCAGGTTGGAATGTGATAACAGGCAGCACACACTTCACCCAGGTCTCCTCAGCCAAATATGAAAAGCTTCTCTCATCTGCTATTGTAAAGTGAACAATCATAGTTGGTCTTGGGGGATGGTCCTTTCCTACTGCCACCAAACCTCTTTACAAATCTAGCTGAAAGAATGAAAAGGCACATGAATTAAAAGAGAGTGAAAAGTTAAAATTTCAAAACGTATTGTAAGTTTTCCAGATGTTTCTCAAAAACAAATTTATTTTGACTAAATTAGACAGTGAATAGAGAAAATCAAAGAATAGTTGATACCTTTGAACTATGCTGTTGGTGAAGAATATTAATATACCAGGAACTGTCAGAAGAACAAACAAATCTATCTAGGAAGAAGTACAGCTAAAACATTCCTTAGAGGTGAGGATGATGAGATTTCTTCTCAAGTAATTTGTAGATGTCATCAGGAAGGACTAGTACCTGGTGAACAATGTGATGCTTAGTGAAGTAGAGGGTCACAGAGAAAAAGGAAGCTCCTCAATGAGATGGATTATAATGTCAATGGAACAATGCACCAGAACCTAGGAAGAGTTCTGAGGGAATTGTAGGACTGGGCAGTTTTTTCCTTCTGTGGAATTTAAGCTTAAACTTGCTCTTGGTTGGAACCTACTAGACAGTTAAGTGATCAGCTCCTACCCAAAAGGTTGACTATTTAAACCCACTCAAAAACTTGATGGGAAAAAGAACTGGTGGTCTATTCCTGTACAGATTTCAGCCTAGAAAACAGTATGGGGAAGTTCTGCTCTGTCGCATGGATGCTATGAGTAGAAACTGACTTGACAGCATAGCACAGCCATGATATAGGAATCATATGTTTGTGATTCCTGGTCTGGTGCTGTGGGTTAATGCAGTGAACTGCAAGTTGGTTTTAACAGCATAGTCAGTGGTTCAAGCTCACCAGCTGCTCCTCAGTTACCCTATTCAGAGTCACTAAGGGTTAGAAACTACTAGATGGCACTCAATAACAACAATATATATCTGGAGTCCTGGTGTGGTGCTGTAGGATAAGCACTTGACTGCAAGGTCAGATTGAACCACAAGGTCAATGGTTAAAACTCGCCAACCACTCCTTGGAAACCCTATACACGGTCACTGAGTC
>NW_006408588.1:4000372-4006531 GCF_000296735.1 Chrysochloris asiatica | reverse complement strand
GGAATGACAGGTAGTTTCGAACTGCTGACCTTGAGGTTAGCAGCCCTACTAGTAACTGCTACTCTACCAGAGCTCCGTATAAGAATATGTATGTATGTGTGTGTGTGTGTGTGTGTGTGTATCCCCTCAAATTCAGTGCACATAGTAAACTTAAGTATGGCTAGTTACAATTTTGACTCAGTGCTTTGTAGAATTCTGTTTTACATTTTCTTTTCAGAATAGAGCCAGGAGGGTGGTGAGGTCTATGTTAATATCCTATAATTGGCTTTGCCACCTACAAAAAGAGTTCTACTATTTCAAAAGATAAAATTATGTTATTAAAGCAAGATTACTTATTAATAATTATATTTCTTTCTCTGGATCCTGAATGAGAGCAAGATTCTCTAAATTAGAATATTCCAGTTTGTCAAACATATTGAGTATAATAAATAAATTCTGTGCTTAGATGTACAATATTAACTATTCAAAGTGAAGCCAAACTATTTTACAAACTTATCTGGAGAAGACTGGGCTTGATTTCACAGACCATGCAGAAGCTCTGGGAGATGAAGACTAAACTAAACCCATGAAAGGCAGCAATCACTCCTATTTAAAAAAAGACTGCACATTAAGACAGAAATTTTAAAAATAACATCTCTTACAGAAGAAGAGCTTTTAATATAAAGTTGCTGTGGAACCTGTAATCACTGTTGAGAAAATCACAGAACAAAGAAAGGAAAATGATTTACTGCTAAAGTATAAATTAGAAAAAAAAAATCAAATCATATTTCTTTTTAAATAATGTGCCAACCTGTGTTTCTAATAATAAATCTTATTTTAGAGGAAATAAAATGGCCAAAATGTGGTTAATTTCCTCAACATTTATTTGTTTGTTTTCATTTCTCATTTAATTTTACAGGAACCATAAAACCATATTAGTCAGAAAACCATTCCTGTGTTTAAAAATGTTTTCTGTGTAATTGGTATATAATTTGCTAATCTGAGATCACCATTTGTAATAATATTAGAAAATCTATACAGCCATTTTAAACAGTATCCCCTTAACAAATCATAATTGGATAATTATAATTTTGGTAATAATAGAATGAATTTCATAAAACTGTGATTATACATCTATGAAGTATCCTTGAAGGTAGAGTGAGAGCTTCCTCATAAGGAAACATGCTTTCTAAGTGACATGAGGAAAGCTTTCCAAAATATTACATTTTTTAATTAAAATGTATTCAAGTGAATATCTAATATAATTGTTACTAACATCATTGAAATGTATTTCCCTGTGTTTAAATGTGAAAAGTACTTTTCAAAAAATTATCTCAAATTATCACTTTAAAAATATTTTAAATAAATACTTCATCTGATACTATCAGCAATGAAGTAGACAGAGTGTACTGTGGTAGCTCTTTTATATCACTGAATGAAATTAATATCTGGGATATTATTCTCTTTTATTACCCCACAGTTTTACATTACAGCAGTTTACCAATGACTGCCTGGCCAGTGACTGATAATTTATATACAATATACACAAATACAAATGCACACATATACATATAACAACAATTGTGAGGATGGTACATGACCAGACTGTGTTTCTTTCTATTGTGTATTGGGTTGCTGTGAGTCGGAATTGATTTGACAGCACCTAAAACAACATGCTGCTTGTTTCTAAGCCTTCTAGTACATTCCAGTTCATAGTGACCTGGCATAGAGTTTCTGAGGAATGACTGCTGTACTTGAACTGCCAGCCTTGAGGTTAGCCGTGCAGTTTTCATCCTACAGTGCCACATATATGCATGATTACATACACATACATACACACATATATGCACATACATTCAAAAAGCTCATAGAAAAGTCAACTTGAAAGATAATGGACTTTTAAAAAATACTTTGAAGGCCTCTCTTATATGTTGTTGTTGTTGCTAAGTGCCGTGGAGTCAGTTCCGACTCATAGTCACCGTGCACAGTGTTTCTGAGACTGTAAATCTTTACGGGAGCAGAACGCCTCTTCTTTTCCCCCGCAGAACCGCTGGTAGTTTCGAACTACCAACCTAGAGCTTAGCAGCCTGATTCGTAACTACTGTGCTACCAGAGCTCCTTTATCTTATATAAGCATAGAAATAATTATCAGTGCAGTGGTTAAGTTCTCTATGGTACCTTGAATTTACTCGATAAACTATCCAACTGAAATCTTAATTCCAACCAAATGCTTGGGTGTTGTTGTTGTTGTTGTTGTTAAGTGCCTTATAGTGACACTGTATAGGGTTTTTGAGGAGAAGCTGGTGAGCTTGAACCACCAGCCTTGTGGTTCAAAGAGGCAAAGTGCAGCACATTAACCCACAGAGCCACACCAGGACTGATTGGTTCAGTTGTTGTTGCTAAGTGCTGTTGAGTCGGTTCTAACCCATACCCACCCTGTATAGGGTTTCCAAGGAGCAGTTGGTGAGCTTGAACCACCGACCTTGTAGTTCAAACGGCTTTGCAGTCTGGCACATTAACCCACAGTGCCACATCAGGTAGGCCATGTAAACAGGGTGTACAGGACTTTAACACAAGGTTTGCTTGGTGATGTCATCCCACTAGACTTAAAAGAAGACATCTCAGAAGCAGGAACAGCTGATCTTAGGACCATCTAGAAAGAGAAGCCATAAATGGAGTGTGATATCACTACCTGGAAAAGTGGTTATAGCTGAGGCAGTGGTATGGAGAACAGAGCAGCAGCAGGCATCCCAATCCATGGACCAAATAAATCTGAGTGATTATGAGTCAGAGGCTGACTTACAAAATGTGCCTTTGGGGCTTTTACAGATAAAGGAGCTTTGTAACACTTGCGTGAACAGGGCACAGGTCAAGGAGCTACAGGGCTGAAAAACTGAAGACTAGAGCAAAGTCTGCCTGTAATACAACAGAACACAGCCATTCCTGACTCTCCTCAGCTTTGCTGCATTCTGAGTTGTTTCTGATTGTGAGTTGCCCTCTCTTCACTTCCCTAATAATTCCCATAATAGTGAGTATTGTCTGTGAGTTCTGTGTGACTACTGCAATGGATTATGAAATGCAGATGTAAAGTAGAGAGTGCTGTAGGAGGGATGGTTGGTGTTAGAAGACGGTAAAGAAGGTTGAAGGGTAGAGGTATGTCTAACCTCCACTTCTTAACTAGCAGACTTGGAAAATCTTGAGTTTAATTCTCCTTTCCCCTTGTGAAGTCAAAGAAACCAGATGTGGTCTCCCCATGGGTTTTGTGCTTTCTGATAACAAAGTAAAATGTTGGAGTTTTGTAACTCACCAGATTCCCTGCAGGAGTAAGATTTTGTGTCTGTAAAATGAACAGCCTTGAAAACCCTACTGGGCAGTTCTATTTTGTCCTATAGAGTTACCTTGAGTGGAAGTCTACTTAAGACACTTAACACAAATAATGATGCATTCCATTTGCCAATAATTATCAATTAATCTTGAATTCATGTTTGATAAATTTCAGGCTAAAGATGTTTAGTAGAATTCTTCAATTTCATTATCAGTGGTGTTAGTAGTGCATAAATTTGCTTCATCCTGGTCAATTCTTCCCCAGTGTATTTTCAGTGATGAAGTTCTCATCTTTGGCAATGGAGAAGCTAAGTATAATCAGCCAAATCAAGGCCAGGTTCTAACTTGAACTAGACAAGCAACTGCTCATATACAAGTTTAGACTGAGTTTAAGAATATTAAAACAAGCCCATGAGAACCAAAATATAATCTTCAGTTTATTCAACCAGAATTTAGACTCCATCTCAAAAATAAATTTGATGTATTAGATATTAACGACTTAAGATCAGAAAAGTATTGTGATGACATCAATTACAACATACATAAAGAAAACAAAAGGCCACTAAAAAGGCAGGGAAGAAAGGACCAAAATGAAAGTAAGAAGATACTGTAAAACTTGCTCTGAAGCTTAGATAAGCTAAAGCAAATGGAAGAAATGAGTAAGTTAAAGAGATGAGCAGAAAACTTCAGTGGGTGGCTAGAGAAGACAAAGTCAAATATTATAATGCAATATGCAAGGCCTGGAGTTAGAAAAGCCAAAGGATAGAACATACTCTGAATTTACAAGCTGAAAAGGCTGAAGAAAAAAATTTAAGCTTTGATTTGCAATATTAAAGTTTTCTATGTGCACAAAGTCAAAAAGGTCCCCTCCTTTCGCATCATCATGGTCAACTTTACTTTGAGCAGGCAGCTCTTCCCCAGCTGTATTTCAAACACCTTCCAACCTAAGAGGCTTATCTTCCAACACTGCATCTGACAATATTCTGATGCTATACATCATGTTTCAGTATTCAATATTTTAGTGCTGACAGTGTTCCACTGAACTTTTTTTTTTTTTTTTTAAGTTTTAATTGTGAATTGGGTGATAGTTTACATGGGAGAAGATCAGATTTACAAACAACCTATCCTATTTTGTTTCTTTGTAATGATTACAATCCCCTCCTTGCATCATCATCCAACCATTCAACAGCATTTTCTTCCATTCCCTCTATTTTTTTATTTTATTTTTTGCATGTACACCGAAGCACTCAGGAATACATAACCATTCAAATAACCAAAGCAACCAAAGGGTACACCCTGCAAGCCTGCTCCCTGGCCATCAGCACACAGCCCATCTCCCTCCCTGAGTCCAAAGTCCTCAGCTGCTCTGTCTCTCCCTGTCATTGTCTCTGTCTCCATCTCTGGTGTCACTGATTCTCTGGTTAGGGTCTGGTACTCTGCTCTTCTCCCTTGATGGTCCCAGGGTCCTATGCCCCTGGACTGCAAGACCCTCCTCCTTTTGTTACAAAACATCTACATTTACATATGAAACAATCACAGTCAGTCCTGATAGCAATTATTCACCACTGAACCACAACAGTTTTGTCTCCTTGTCCTTTCACCAGCCCCATCTAGACAGGTTGGAAACCACTCAGTGGAGATTCTACCTTCCCCTGCACCCTCTGAAACTAGGCTCCCTCTTGAAAAGTAGGCTCCCAATGATTTTTCCTGCTGGTCTTTCTTTCACAAAGTATCTTCTGTTCTTCTAGTAGCTCCAGGCTGGTCTGCTTGTCCTTTCAAGTGGAAATTTCCCACCTCAGAAAGTTATGGATGGGGAATTGGATTCCACCTATGGTCTTATGCAGTGCAAAGGCTCCGCAGGAAGCCTCCTATCATGGGTAAGTTCTAGCCCCATTTTAGGTATTCCAATCAGTTATAGGCTGAAGATGGACTTAAAAGCTTTCTATGGTGATGTTCTGGCTATTCCTTTCTCTCCCCCTCAAGTGTCTATTTTACAGTAGTAGGCAAAGGAAACCAAGATTCAAAAGACAGCCAAGCATCTTACCATTATTTCACATCTTTTATCCACTCAAACCATGCCTCAATCCCTGTATCCCAGAGTCCTGTTCCAACATTGAGCATACATCATTATTTTCCTCTATCCCACTTAGCCCACGCAAACCTGCCTAAATGTTCTCCCATCTGCCTTGTTCTCCCCATTCTATTGTATTGCCACCCATCCCAGCACCCAAACTATCTTCTGTCTATTCCCTACCTTGTGCTCTACCTTACCCTCCCTACCCTTGCCCCGGCCCCTACACCCTGGTAACCAACAAAGAATTTTTTTTTTTTTCTCTCATTAAGTGTGGGTACTTTTACTTAAGCTTTTACAACAATGGTCCTATGTAGTATATTTCCTTTTGTGACTGATTAATTTCACTCAGCAAAATGTCCTCAAGGTTCATCCATGTTATGTAATGTCTTCCAGCTTCCTTATTATTCTTCATGGTAGCATAATATTCCATTGTGTATATGTACCAGTTTGTTTATCCATTATGCAGTTGATAGGCACTTAGGTTGTTTCCATCTTTTTGTTATTGTAAATAGTACTGTTATGAACATGGTGTGCATATATCTACTCATATTATGGCTAGTATTCCTTGTGGATAAATACCAAGTAGAGGAATTGTTGGATCATAAGGTATTTCTATTTCCAACTTTATGAGGAAGCTCCATACTGTTTACCAGAGTAGTTGAACCATTTTGAAATCCCACCAACAATATAAGAGGGTCCCAGTCTCTCCATATCCTCACAAGCATTTATTCTCCTCTACTTTTTGATCTTCACTGCTATTGCTGGTGTGAGATGATATCTCA
>NW_006408588.1:3996267-3997260 GCF_000296735.1 Chrysochloris asiatica | reverse complement strand
AAAAGATGCTTTGCAGTATTTTGATGCTTGTAAATTTATGGAGGCTTGCTTTGTGACCTAATACATGATCAATTCTTGAGAATGTTCCTGGGCACTAGAAAAGAATGTGTATTATGCTGTTGTTAAGTTAAATGCTCTGTAAACATCAATGAGGTCAAGTTTGTTGATTGTGCTGTTTAGTTCTTCTGTATCTTTGTCGAGTTTCTTTCTGGTTGTTCTATCCCTTTTTAAAAGTGGCATATTAAAATTGCCCACTATAATTGTAGATTTGTCTATTTGTTTCTTCAATCCTAGTAGGGTTTACTTTATATATCTTGTTGCTCTTTCAATGGGAGCGTGGATATTTATTATGATTACATCATCTTGCTTAATTGACCTTTTAATCATGAGATAGTGTTCTTCTTTATTTCTTATGCTGGTTTTTGCCTTTAAGTTTCTTTTATCTGAGATTAGTATTTCCAGTCCTGCTCATTTTTGATTGCAGTTAGCTTGTATAATGTATTCAGTCCTCTAACTTTTTTTTTTTTTTTTTGTCTTTATTTGTAAGGTATATCTTTTGCAGGCAGCATATTGAAGTGTCTTGTTTTCTTATTCATTCGGCCACTCTGAATGGAGTTTCACTGGTGCATTTAATACATTGATGTTCAATGTAACGATCTATAGGTATGAATTAATTGCTGTCATTATATTAAATTTTTTGTGGTGCTTTTCGTTCCTTTTTATTTCTTCACACCTTCTTATGCTCAGTTCATCTTTTTTGTGCTGTCTCTTGCCAGTTTCTTCTTAGTGTTACTGGTTCCTTTTTCTGCTGGGATCTTCATTTCATGGTAAGTTGTGAAGTATTAACTTTCTTTGGGGTTACCGTATATTCTACTAATTTTCCCTCCATTTAAGACAGTCTATTGTATCCTGCAGTCTACCTGACCTCTTCACCAACTGGATCTCTGTTCTTATGTTTTTCCCTTCTTTGACATTGTTATTATTTTGATCTTT
>NW_006408588.1:3993092-3995111 GCF_000296735.1 Chrysochloris asiatica | reverse complement strand
TTGTTAAAAATGAAATGGAATGCATGAAGATCTATATTCTAGGCATTAATGAGTTGAAATGAATTCAGGCAAGGTTATTGAAGGAGGGATATAATTGTTAATATCAAATGGATCTTGACTGAAAACAGAGACTACCAGAAAGATGTTTACCTGTGCTTTATTGAGCAGTCAAAGATTTTTCAACAGTGTAGATCATCAAAAGTTATGACAACATTGTGGAGAATGAATATTTCAGAACACTTGATTTTGCTCATGATGGGAAACTTCATGTAGAATAAGAGCCAGCCATCTGAACTGAACCAGGGGACACTGAAATATTTAAAATCAGGAAAAGTATGTGCTATGGTTGTTTTCTTTCATTATACTTACACTGAGTTAATCATCTGAGAAGCTAGATTATATGAAGAAGAATGTGGCATCAGGATTGGAAGAAGAGTCATTAAAAAATCTATGAAATGCAGCGGATACAACTTTACATGTTGAAATTGAGGAAGACTTAAAATACTGATGAAGATTGAAGACTACAGCCTTCAGTATGGGTTACACCTCATTGTAAAGAAAAAAAAAAATCTCACCAATAGAAAAAAAAATAACACCATGATAAATGGTGAAAAGATTAAAGTTGTCAAATACTGCATTTTGCTTGGATCCACTATCAACACTCATGGAAACATCAGTCAAGAAATCAAAAGACATATTGCATTAAGCAAATCTGCTGCACAAGACCTTTTGAAGTGTTCAAAAGCAAACATGTCAATTTGAGGACTAAGATGATCCTGACCCAACCTATGATATATTCATAAGACTTATATGCATGTGAAAGTTGGACAGTGTATAAGGAACACCATAGAATAATTTACGCATTGAGTTATAGTTCTGGTTGTTGTTGTTAAGTACCATCGAGTTGACTCTGACCCATAGCGACCCTGCATAGGGTTTCCAAGGAGCGGCTAGTGAGCTTGAACCACCAAATTTGCAATTCAAATGACTTTGTAGTCTGACACATTAGCCCACAGTGCCACACCAGGACTCATATAGTGCTGGAGAAGATTATTAAAAGTACGATAGACTGCTAGAGGAACAAACAAATCTGTGTTGGAAGAATGATCCTTAAAAGTCAGGAGGGTGAGACTTCATCTCTCACACTTCAGACATATTATCAGGAGAGCTTATTCCTGGTAAAAGGACATCATGCTTGGTAATATGGAGGGTCAGCAAAAAGAGGTAGTTTCCATATTGGATGGACTAGCACAATGGTAGCAACAATGAACTCAGTTGTAACACTGCTTGTGAGGATGGTACAGGACCGGTCAGTGTTTAGTTTTGTTGTATTAAGGTGACTATGAGTGAGAACCACCTCAGTGCCTTCTAACAAGAACAAAAGCACTAGACATAATATTAAATAATGCTGGAAACATCAAAGGAAGATGGAAGGAATACATTGAGTCAGTATACAAAAAAGATCTGTTCAATGTTCATCCATTTAAATAGGTAGTATGTGATCAAGAATTCATGGTACTAAAAGAAGAAGTCTAAACTGTACTGAAGATGTTGATAAAAAACACAGCTACCTTATTAACCAATTAGAAGAGATCTATATCTGTGCCAAAACTAAAATAAGGTGACCCAGTGGAAACAAAAATGATGGAGGAATATGATTAATATCACATGCAAGTAAAATTTTGCTAAAGATAATTTTACAAAATGGTTGTAGCAGTACATTGACATGGAGGTGCCAGAAAATCAAGCATAATTAAGAATAGAACATGAAAGGAGAGATATTATTGCTGATGTCACGTGGCTCTTGGCTGAAAACAGAATACGAGAAAGATGTTTACTTGTTCTTTATTAGTCAAGAGTCATGTAAAGACTTTCTCCTTTGTGGATCAAAACAAACCATGGATATTATAGTGTGCAGAACTGGTTTTCCAGAACTCTTAATTGTGCTAATGAGGAAACCACACATAGACCAAGAAATACTCATTTGAACAGAACAATGGGATACTGAACAATTTAACA
>NW_006408588.1:3987117-3988487 GCF_000296735.1 Chrysochloris asiatica | reverse complement strand
GCCTCAAAGCCAAGATCCAATGGTTAGGCTAGGACGGTGATCTCACATCTGGGGTAAGTAGGACAGCCTGGCTGGCCCCTGCAGTCTCTTCCCGCTAGGCAGTGTCGCCGCCTCCGGTCGACCTGGTCTCCAGACACCTCTCACCCCACTGCTCCATGGTCTGGGTTTCATTTGACACCTCCACCAGGTCTGTGGAGTTCTCGCACATCATTTAGCTGCCACCCTCCATGACAGAAAGTTCTGTGGAAACATGTTATTGTCTGTTGTCACCATAGGGATGAACCTGCCCTACATTGAGCAGCTGCTTTTGTCTAACTTGGTTGTTACTGTAGCTGCCTCTATAACTCTGAAAACATATAGGGATCTTAGTGATAACATGCCAAAATCTAGTTATTGCATCTGCATAAACACATACAAAAAAGTGTGCAAATATGAATTCATAATCACTTATCTTCAACCCTTCACTCTTGATGTATGTTTCAATTTCTCTGCTGTATTCATGGGGTAGTGTGTTACTTCATTTTCAAAATGATGGTTTCCTTGGGCTTTTCAGTTAAATACAATTTTATCAGTGATTTCATGATAATGACCATATATGCTGTATTCACTGTGTGCTTGGCATTAATATAAGAAAGAAGTCTACGTTCACCTCCTCAACCCCCTTACAGCACTAAGAGTGGTATGCAGGAGGTAAAAGCAATCGTGGTTTTGGAGAGATTAATAGCTGAAACTTTAGTATCTTATGAGACAGAAACAAAAATCAAGTTGAGGTTATTTGATTTCAAAGCCATTCCTGCCAATGTCCACATCATTTCTCAGACCACAGCTTCGAGCAGAGGATTTAATCTAATGTTGGTCATGAAATTATTAAAATCCTCTTTATAAAAATGTGTATTCTTAAGTAGAGGATAATTTTTATCCAAAGAAAATTGCAGAATTTTAAATGTTGTGGATATAAATTCATAAATTGAGGAACAGTGATACCTTAATTTTTCAGTAAGGAGTTTTGGTGTGGCTCTGTAGGAACAGCACTAGTCTGCTAACCACAAGGTTGGCCATTTAAACTCACCAGAGCTCCTTAGAAACCCTGTACAGGGCCACTATGAGTCAGATCTGATTTGATGTCACCTAACAAACAACAAAATATAGGATAAATCTAAGGATTGATTAGGAGAATAGTATATGTACACGAAATGATTTCTGGTTTTGAAAAATCCATAGGCAAACAGATTCAATGAAATTCCCAATTGAATACTGATAAGCTCTAAGGGTTTAAAAGGAACCCTGGTATAGTGCTGTAGGATAAGCACTGGACTACAAGGTCGGTTTGAACTGTGAGGTCTGTAGTTCAAATTCACCAGCTGCTCCTT
>NW_006408588.1:3973238-3986787 GCF_000296735.1 Chrysochloris asiatica | reverse complement strand
AATATATATATAATTTTGTATATGTTCAAATAATTTGTTCAGAAGTCCTTCAAAGTGAAAAGCTAAGTGACTAAGAACCTAGGATAATGTGCTTTAGTGACATATGCTAAGAGAAGCATACTAACCTAAAACCCAAAGAAGTGAACGGTGGTGAGCTGGGATGGAGATTATAGACAGACATGTTTTCAGAAGAATTTCTTATTCATTTCCATAACTGCAAATCCTCATATACTTTTATTTTTACCAAATCATTTTTATCTGCTATTTAACAAGAATACAATTACTGAGTATGAGTTTACAGCCTCATAAACAACATCTCCTTAACTTTTGAATCACACCATTCCAATTCCGTATTTTGTCAGCAAAAGTCCTGTTTTTAAAAATAATACTACAGCCATCTGCTTACCCATATGTGCTACACATCACTGAATGTTAGATTCTCTGGAAATGTTATAGACAGTACCACGAACCTTGAATGTGTTTTTTCTCACAATTAGTATTTTACAACCATATTAAATTGATCACAGGTAAACTGTTTCATTTTGGTGGGTTATTTGGATTGTAATCAGACTGTTTGCTTGGAAGTGATTTTGTAGCCAATATATCTTAGTTATAGAGTTTTATTTTCTTTTCCTTTTTTTTTTTTTTACAGCAAGTACATTATTTTAAAGGTCACTCTTGTCAGACCTATAAACTAAATCCCAGACTTGCAATGTAAGGCATTCCTTGAAGGCTCTATCAGTGTTTACATGAGGTTGAAGAATGTTATCTTAGCAGCCCCATCAGTTTCAAAGACTGATGATGTCAGTTGCAACCTCTCCAATTGGCTCCATTCAAAAAAAAAATGGTGATGCCATATTAGAAAACTGCTTGTTCCGGAATTCAGCTTTACTATTCCCTAACTCATATTGCTTGACTATTTCAACCTCCTACAAACCAAGTGATACAATGGAGAAATACATAGAGATGAAGTTGCCATTAATCAGTGTCCTATTTATTGATGAATTTTGGAAATTTTAAGTCCCTTTAGTAGTTCACCACAGTGACACCTCTATGCTTGTTTAACACTATCGTGGTGATGATGGCTGTACATTCTTGAGTTGATTTTGGCTCACAGTGACCCTGAATATGGTTTCTGAGGCTGTAAATCTTTTCATGAGCAAAACACATCATAATTCTTCTGTGGAGAGGCTAGTGGATTTGAATTGCTGACATTGCAGTTAGCAGACCAATACGTAATCTACGTTGGCAGCAGTGCTCCTCATTTAACATCATCCTGGGAATACAATTTACAACTCCTGTTGTTAAAATGTAAGTTAAATAATTGCGCATGAGTGTTCAGAAGGTTATTTTATAATCTAATATACTGTTAAGTGACCCTTGAGATTCTCTTAAACAATGGGCATGAAAGTGCTTTTATATTGTTAAAATATATTTCAGTTGTGAAAACTTTGTGATAAGAATATCCTTAATGTAAAACCATCCCTTAATGATAAACTATCCCAAAGTTGCTGCAGAGAACAGCAAGTGCATCATTCACTGTCTTCTCTCCATTGCCACATTCCTTTTTTTAAAATTTGTAATATCCTCAGTATCTTTTAAAAAAGCTGATTTATACAAAATATTTCCATATGTGAAGTATACTACCCAAAAGAAGAGTGATTGTTATTGTTAAGTGCCATCAAGGTGGTTCCAACTCCTAGTAACCCTATGTAGGGTTTCTGAGACTATGAATCTTCGTGGAAGCAAAAGACTTCACCTCACACAGAGCAAAGAGTAGATTTAATTTACTGACCTTGTGGTGGCTAACCTAATAGGTAACCCATTATACCACCAGCACCCTAGAAGAGAGATATGGGTTTAAATATTAATTTCAATATTGTTGTTGTTGTTGTTAGGTGCTGTTGAGTCACTTCTAATTCATAGCGGCCCTATGCACAACAGGTCCTGCAACGTCCTCACAATTGTTAGCATACTTGAGCTCACTGCTGCTGCCACTGTGTCAATCCATCTCATTGAGTCTTCCTCTTTTTTGCTCACCCTCTATTGTACCAAATATGATGTCCTTCTCTAGGGACTGGTCTTCTGATAATATGTCTAAAGTATAAGTGAAAATGTCTTGCCATCCTGACCTCTAAGGAACATTTTGGCTGTACTTTTAACACAAATTCATTTGGTCTTCGAGCAGTGAACACTGCTTTTAAATTTCTCCTCCACTCCCATAATGTAAATGGATCACCTTACATTCTATGGTCTTCTTTTTCATTGTTGAGCTTTCACATGCTTATGAGCTTATTGAAAATACCATGGCATGGTTTAAGTGCACCTTAGTCACCAAACTGATATCTTTGCTCTTGAACACTTTAAAGAGTTCTTGTACAACAGATTTGCCCAATGCAATACGTCATTTGAGTTCTTGACTGCTGATTCTGTAAGTACTGATTGTGGATCCAAGTACAATGAAGTCTTTCATAACTTGGACCTTTTCTCCATTTATCATGATGTATTTATTGGGCCAGTGGTGAGGATTTTTGTTTCTATATTGATGTGCAACCCATACTGAAGACTGGTTATTGACATTCATCAGCAAGTATTTTAAGTCCCCTAGTGTAGTGGTTACGAATCGGGCTGCGAACCTTAAGGTCAGCGGTTCGAAACTACCAGCTGCTCCACGGGAGAAAGATGAGGCTTTCTACTCCCGTAAAGATTTACACCCTCGGAAACCCTGTACAGGGTCGCTATGGGTCAGAACCGACTCGACGGCACTTAACAACAACAACACATTCGGGAAGCAAGGTTGTATTATCTACATATAGTAGACTGTTAACAGTCTTCCTCTAATTCTGATGCCCCATTCTTCTTCAGGAAATTCACCTCAGATATTTGCTCAGTGTACGTATTGAATAAGTATGGTGAAAGAATACTTTTAACTTCCATTTTCGATCACTTAACTAATAGCAGCTGATATACTGGTTTTTAAAGTTTATTACGTTAACACCATCCTATGTGCCACTCCTCAGAAACCCCATACAAGGTCTTTATGAATCAGAACTGACTCTGTGGAACTTAATAACAACAACACCATGCACTTATGGAGTCCTGGTGTGGAGCTGCAGTATCATGGACTGCAAAGTCAGTTTAAACCAAAGATTAGCAGTTCAAACCCACAAGTCGCTCCTCAGAAACTCTAGACTGGGTCACTATGAGTTGGAACTGATTCTATGGCACTTAACAACAATAACATGCACTTTTTGGAGTCCTGGAATGGCACTGTAGGATGAATAGTTTGAACTTTGAGGTCAGCAATTTAAACCCACCAGATGCTCCTCAGAAACCCTAAGTAGGGTCACTATTAGAGAGAACTGACTCAATGGCACTTAACAACAACAATAACACGCACTTTTTGGAGTCCTGTAGGACTGTAGGATAATCTCTGGACTACTAACAGAAAGATTGGTGGTTCAAATCACCGTTCTTGGAAACGAGGTCACTATAAGTTGGAACCTATTTGATAGCACTTAAAAATAACAACGATGCTCTTATGGGATTGTAGTGACTCTGTGAAATAAGCACTGGACTCCAAACCATAATGCCAGTGGCTCTGCAGGAGAAATTTGAGGTTTTCTGCTCCTGAAAAGATTTGAAGCCTCAGAAGCCATATACAAGGTAGCTATGAGTTACAGCCACTAGACGGCACTTAACAACAACAACAACATATACTATTTTATAGAAACTATTTGTTCCTTAATACCTAATAGTAGATGTGAAGTATCAGCTATTAGCATTTCTTGTTTTGCAGATGGGAAATGAAGACTTGCAAAGTCTTTTCTAAATTCATGATTCTGTGCTGTTGGATCCTCCCTAACCATGTGTGTGTTTACATGTATATATATGACTTAATGGTTATATTTAAAGTCTGACCTATTACATGCCGAAAGGCTCTTAAGAGTCACATAATTAAAAAGTCAGTTTGTAGTGATGAGGTTTAGCCTTACAAAATAGTCTTAAGGAACCCTGAGTTTACTCTAATTAAGTGAACTACCAGGGTGCTAAATGAAATTCTGTGCTTGGCAAACTCTCTTTCCTTTTGCCTGGAATTATATTTGTGGATGAAATATGCTGAGGATAAATGTTAAAAGCTCTTGTGCCACCTAGACCCTCTCCAGGAGTATTTTCTAAAAACTCTCTGCAGTCTGGCAGCTGCTTAGCAACCTGGGAGTGCATTTTAATTGGCATCGCATAATTTTATGGCTGAACAATTTATTCCTCTCTCCACAAATTCCCTCCCTACTTGTAGTCTACTAGGTGAAATGTTTGAAGTTACCATTAAAGACATTGCTCATTGTAAACTCTTGGGAGACATACGGATGTACAGTTTGCTCCAAAAAACAGATTCACAATCAACTCTATCACAAAAGCAAAGTTTTATTACTATTTACATTTCATTTTTTTGTTTTGTTTTGTTGTGTTCTCTTTGTTTTGATCTCAATTGACTTCTATTTCCCCTAGACAGAAAAATAAATGTGAAAGTCTGTTTATACAAAGAGCATATTCTTTCAATATTTGCATATCATTAAAGCTCTAGGAAAAGAAAATCTCAGACCTCTTAAGGTGTATCAATAGCTCAGACAATTTGAGGCTTTCAGCTAATTTTAAGTGAGTTTTTCTGCTTATTTCCCAGGAAAAGTAGCCTATGTAATCAGAAACATACTGTGTTTTAAAAGGTGAAGCAATCCTTATATTACTCCTTAGATTTACTTTTAGTGGAGTACTAAATGACAGGGAAAGGTATAATAACTAACACAGGCTTGGAGCCAGATACACTTGAATTGGAATTTAAACATTACCTTCATGAATGTATGCCTTTGGACAGATTTCTTGCTTTAAAGTTAGTTCTGTCATCTATACGTGGGGTATAATAATATGAAGTGTGAATGAAAGTCTGTAAGTAAAAAAGCTAATTTCGTTACTTGTCAGGTACATATAAGACATAAACTAGAGGTAATTAACTATTTCAGTGCAATTAAATAATATGGAAGTTACAAGGATTTTAAGTCACGAGCTGACTAGAAATTAGCTTGAGAGGAATTGTATTCTGAACCATTGAGAATAACTTCATTTTATTAATATTTCACATAGATGACAATTTTACTTCTAACTTTATAGTGCAGAAGGTATTTCTACATACAAATCAAAGATCACATAAAATTCATAAACATTTTAAAATCTAAAACATGTTGATGCATTTTAATTATGTCATTGAATACCCAAGTAAATTGGAAGACAAAAAAAAAAAAAAAAATGCTTTTCCTAGTCAGCGGGCATATTAGTTCGATCAGAAACAAAATATATTAACACCCTATGAATAGAAAAGTTCTAGAACTCTGGTGTTTTTGGTTGATTGGTGTTGTTGTTGATAACATTGAGTCAGTTTCACATGTACCCAGTATAGGGTTTCTGAGGAGTGACTGATGGGTTTGAACTACTGACATTGTTATTAGTCTTCCAGTGACTATCCTACATGGTCACACCAGCACTCCATAAGACCATAATTGATGCATGCAAATTATGGTGTTGGTAAAGACTTTTGCATGTACCATGAACTTCCAGAAGAATGAAAAATAAAAATATACTTTTGAAGAAGTCCATCCAGATTATTAGAGAAGCAAGAATGGTGAGAATTTGTCTTACTTTGTACATGTTATCAGGATGAACCAGTCTCTGAAGAATGAATCACACCATGCTTGGAAAAGTTGAAGGTCAGCTACAGAGAGGAAGACCCTCAAAAACATAAATTGACACAGTGGCTACAATAGTTTCAAACCCAGCAAAGCTTGTGAGGATGATGCAGACCTGGGCAGCGTCTCGTTCCATTGTATGAGTACATAAGGTTAGGATGAGTCAGCAGGACCAACTGGGGAGCACCACCAACAATAACAAATGCAGTACACTGAAATTCTTCACACGGTTCTTCTTCCCATAGTCTTTGTAACTCCCACCAAACAAGATTTTGCCCTGAAGGGTCTGGCTAGGAAAAGGTGAGAATAAATGTTGATAAAATTATATGATTCAGTTATGAGTGGTTACTAACTGAGTTGGTTGAGATTGAAAAAACTTGGAACTTTAACATATATAAAATAATCCATTACAGAAGTAGAAATGAGGGGTCCCACTGCCATCAAAGATGAAGAACCAGTAGTAGCAGAAACAAGAACCAGAGAAAAAGACAGAATGGTGGACTTCCAAACCCACGGAGCAAGGATAGCTGAATGACTTAGGGCAGGACCCTTCTGGTAGAGTTTGGTGCCTCCAGATGCTTAATTAGGGCAACTAGAGTTGCTGTTCTACAGAGCTATTGTTGAGTGCCTTTAGACTGAGGTGGAATTTTTTGTCTTATGGGTATTTATCAGTAGCCCAAAAAAGCTTTGTAACTTTGCTTGGACAGAGAAAGGTGTGCCTATGGGCATGGCCAAGGAGAACTGTGCTGTCCTGACTGGGAGAACTGTGCCCAAACATTCCTGCCCTTGATTTATAATCTAACTTCCCAGAACTACTGTGGGTATTGCATCTGCATCTGTGTGGCCATTGCAATGATTATTGAACCACATTGAGTTAAGAGTGCTGTGGGAGAGATGGTTTATTGCCTTTTTTTTTTTTTTTTTTGTAACAAATGATTATCAAATTCAAGGTTGAGTATAAAATTGTTCATACTATAATTATATCATTTCTGATATTCCTACTTAGTTATTAATTAGACAAAATCTAATAGTCTCATTTGATATGCTCATTCTAAACACTATACAAAGTTCAATATATTGAGAGTGGTAACAGAAATTGAAGGAGTATGGAAAATCTTTGGGCTGTTATATTATATGTTTTAATCACTATAAAAAACTGCATAAGACAAAGCTATTAACTTAAGAGAAAAATAACCTGACATTCAAAGTTTATATATAGTTGTTATATAACTGGTTTATTTTGATTTGATTAGCTAGTTCTTTAAGATACATATAAACCAAAACCCTTGAGTTTATCCTGACTCATAGCAACCCATAGGAAAAGTAGAACTGCCCCATAGATTTTTCCAAGACTGTATTCCTTACAGAAATAGACTGTTCCATCTTTCTCCAGTGAAGTAGCTGGTGGTTTTGAAAAAGTAAGCACTTAATCACTGTAACCATATACATATATACATGATACATACACACACACACACACACACACACACAGTCATGTATAGAATTTCAATACTCTAATGTGTTAATTAAACATGAAAGTAAAACAATGCCATGTCTTGTCAGTCTTTCATTCACAAAGATGTGAAAATCTGCCACCACTAGAAGTAAAACAAACAAAACTAATTTAGTCCCAATTAGTGAAAGCCATGGTAGTGAAAGATAATGATCAGCTTGACATTGATCTTTGTCCTTTGAGTCCCATAAGATTTCACCTCCAGTTCTCCTGCCTGCCTTGTAACTGTTGTTGATATTTTAGTTTTCATGACTCTGGCTTGCTAAGTAACCTATGTCTAGCCCTAAATCGTGTACATTTCCTTCTTAGTTGTAGTATTTTCCAAAGGGGCCTTAAAATCACTCAGAATTTTTCTTTCCTTTGTTAGTTGGCTACAAGCAAGTAGGATAAATATTAGATTTGTAACCAAAAGACTGCTAACCAAAAGGCCCAGGGCAAATAACAACAATGACAATAAGCAAGGAGATCCTGAATTCGTTGTTTACAGGACAGAGTTTTAAAAGAGACGAAGATAAAGCAGTGGAAGATTGTTGTTGTGTGCCTTCAAGTCTGTTGCGATTAGTGGTAACTCTGCAAATTGTTTCCGAGAATGGCTGGTGGGTCTCAACTGTCCACCTTGTGCTTAGCAGTCCTGGGCTTCCCTTAAAGCCCCAAAATTAACTCTGTGGCAAGATTTCTGAATAAGGAATATTTTACTAATTTATTTTAATTTTCTCACTGACACATACCAATTTCAATTGCGAGTTAAAAATAAAATAAAGTGATGCAGCTACTCTTTTTCTTCAGATCAGAATATTAACAGAAGTGTTTTAGCTAATATAACATAGTTTGCAGATGAAATAACTCTCTTGATTTTGCTTTACGTAACAGAATGCTAATAGCTCTTTTTCCAAAGGAAGAGGAAGAGACCAGGGAATTGGGGTCTGGGAGCGAGCAAGGGTACATTAAAGATTATTCTGACATTAGTTTACTTTTGACTAATAAAGCCCAGGTGGCCACAAATTATTGCTCAAGGCCAAACTATCTCCGAAAGTACAACCCCAGCGCTTACTTGGATGTCAAACTATAGAGTTGATCTATTCCAGGACCCTCTCTTTTTGGACCCTTAACCCCCAGAATAAATTATCTATATTCTACTGAAAAGTAAGCAGTAATTTTATTTTTCTGGCTATGTGAATGTCCCTGGCAAAGCGTTCAATGAAATAATAACCAAATAATTTCTAATTCATTGTGGTTCCATTTGTAAGTGGCCATATATTATAGTGACTTTAAAAAAATAAACTCTTGTATTTAATTCAAATTCCAAAGATTGCTTTTTAAAATTATGTCTTACTTTTGGTAGAAGTGTATGCAACAAAACAAGTTCACATTCAACAATTTCTACACATATTATTCAGTGGCATTTGTTACATTCTTTACATTGTATCAAAACTCTCATCCTTTCCATTCAAATTGTTCCAACTACCATTAACCTAGTCTCATAGAGTATTTGTTGACCATTTGACTCCATACAGATGAATTTTTAAAAGAGTGCCGTACTCAAGGGTGATAGTTATTACTTTATGGGCTAACCTATTAATTAACAAAAAGGTGATCTGAATGATAGTTTGGGTTTTAAAAGTATCTTAAGTAATAGTCTTAGGGATTTCTCTTGTATTAATGTGTTCAGTAAGTTTGGATATTTACAGAATTTGAACTCCTATTCCACATTTTCTCTCCCTTCCTATCAGGATCCATCTATGTGACCCTGATCATAATGGACTAATGGTTGTCAGGCACCATCTAGTTTTTTTTATTTCTTTATTTTAGGGTAGAGGGGACCATGGTTCGCATAGGCAATTACCCTGTAAACCAGTTCCTTCTCTGAATATTGGTTTTCCTTCTTTCTCTTTTGTTCCAGAAGAGTAGATATCAATGATCATGTCTTGGATGGTTGCTTGTAAACTTTTAGGATCCCAGGCGCAACTCACCAGAATATGATGTAAGTGGTGGTGTGCCGTGGAGTCAGTTCCGTCTCATAAAGACCCTGCACAGGGTTTCTGAGGCTGTAAATCTTTATGGGAACAGAAAGCCTCATCTTTCTCCTGCGGAGCAGCTGGTAGTTTCCGAACTGCTCACCTTGTGCCAGTTGATTGAATTGTCCCATGAGACTGTGATTCTAAGTCTTCAAACCAAGAGAATTTAGCCCATAAGATGGTTAATTGTTTCTGTAACAAAATAAATGATTAATATATGTATATGAGGTTTGGTAGTCTGCTTCCTTAAAGATTTACAACCTTGGAAACTCTGTCCTATAGTGTCAGAATTAACTCAAGGGCATCAAGTTAATTAATAGTTGCACTCTTCTGCCACATTTTCCATCACACACACACACACACACAAAAGATGACTGTCGAGACAGTCCCTTTCCTCCCACTCCTTATAACCACAAATTAACACGGGTCTCTGTGTATATAGTTATTCTTACCATTTTGTAAAAGTGAGTTCATAAAATGTTTGTCTTTTTGTGATTGATTTATTTCATTCAGCATAATGTCCTTCAAGTTTGGATGAATAACACTACGTTGTTTTTGGAACTCATATTTATTTACAGCTGTGCATATTCTATTGTATATGAATGCCACATCTTGTTTTATCCATTCATCCACTGATGGACACTCACGATTGATTTTTGTTAATTTTTAGAAATCCATTAAATTGTTAGACACCATCAAGTCAGTAATGACCCATAGCAAACCTATGTAAAACAAATGAAACACCACCCGGACCTGCACCCTCCTCACAAGTATAAGGTCTTCCTTATTCATTGTCCAACTTGCCCATGCATATGCAGCTATTGAAAATATTATGGCTTGGGTCAGGCACACTTTAATCCTCAAACTGAAATCTTTGCTCTTAAACATTTTGAAGAGGTATGTGGAGCAGATTTGGCTAATGCAATATGCTGTTTGATTTCCTGATTGTTGCTTTCATGAATATAACGATGGATCCAAGCAAAATGAAGTCTTTGACAACTTTTATCTTTTCTCTATTATGATAATATTTATTGGTCCAGTGGTGAAGCTTTTTGGTTTCTTTACATTAGATGTAGCCCATACTGAAGTTTTATTTTCTTCCTTAAATAAATCCTATTCGTTGTCAGCAATCAAGATTGTATTGTCTGCATACTGCAGGTTATAATGAGTTATCCTCCAATTCTGATGTCACATTCTATATATAATCCAGCTTCTCAGATTATTTGCTCAGCATACAGATTGAATAAGTATGGTGGAAGAATACAACCCTGGTACATGCCTCTCTTAATTTTAAATCATTCAGTGCCCACTTGTTTTGTTTTAATAACTGCCTTTTGTTCTATGTACAGGTGTCTCACGAGCACAATTAATGTTCCAGAATACTCATTTTCTGCAATGTTGTCCATAGCTTGTCATGATCGACACATTTGAAGGTTTTGTGTTGTCAGTAAAGCACAGGTAAATGTCTTTCTAATATTCTCTGTTTTCAGCAAAGGTCTATCTAACGTCAGTGATGATTTCCCTCATTCCACATCCTCTTCTGACTCTAGCATGAACCTTTGACAGTTCCCTGTCAATGTACTGTTGCAGTTCTTTTTGCATTATCTGTAGCAAAATTTTACTTGCATGTGATATTAATGATATTGTTGATGGCTTCCACATTCAGTTGGGTCACCACTCTTTGGAATACGTACAAACATGGATCTCTTCCAATCAGCTGTCTAGGTAGGTGTCTTTCAAATTTCTTAGCATAGATGAGTAAGTGGTTGCAGTGCTGCATTTGTTTGTTGAAAGATTTCAATCTGTTTCAATTCCTGGAGTCTTGTTCTTTGCCAATGCTTTTAGTTCACTTTGGAGTTCTTACTTCAGTACAATTAGCTCTTGATTCATTATATGCCACCTTTTGAAGTGTTTGAACATAGAACATTTCTTTTTACTACAGTGATTCTGAGTATTCATTCATTATTGTTGTTGTTAAGTGCCATCAAGTCAGTTCTGACCCATAGCGACTCTGTATTGGGTTTCTGGGGAACAGCTAGTGAGCTTGAACTGACAATCTTGTGGTTCAAACCAGCTTTGTAGTCCATCACATTAACCCACACCGCCACATCAGGACTCCATTCATTCATTAGATTATTGAAATTTGCCTTTCTAAATGAAAGATTTTGGCGAGTTCCTATTGGATCAACACTTGGTCTACAAGGTAGATTACAAGGTTGTTGGTTCAAACTCACCAGCAGCCACTCAGAAACCTTGTGTAGAATCACTATGTGTTGGAACCAAGTTGATTAATGATAGACTTTAATCAAGGAACCTTACGATCATGAATTAAGAAATAGTTCTTATGATAAATCAAGTTTTCCTTTAGTGAATGCAAATCGATAACTACATGAAGTTAATTCTATTAGCATGTAAGCTGAAAAAGTGAGTTACTGACTATTGATATGAAAGGTCTCAATATGCTAAGTTGTGACATTTATTCCACCTAAAATGAAATTATTAAAAATTATTTTTTGAGCAATGATGTTATGTACAATGATGTTGAATTATGTTTGAAAACATTTTAGAGATGCAAGCTTGTAACAAATAAAAGGGAGGATACACAATTGATGGGTGGGTATACATTCTGTAGAATATTGTCCATATAAGTTTTTGAAATTTTGTTACTGAAATCATCATTTTAAGCCCTATGCATGGTATCGTCTCAATGTCTTTTCATTATGAATGAGTTTTATTTAAAGTACTGTCAATATATAGATTAAAAATCATTCCTGAATATGAAAATTAAAATAAATGTGACTTCTTAAAGGCTTGACAGCAAATTAAGGACAACACCATAATTATTTTCTATAGTTAGAAAGAATAAAGTACAGGTCATAAAATAGGTCAACAAGTGGAATTCATTCGAGGTATGCAAGGATGGTTCAGTATTGGAAAAGCCATCAATGTAATCCACAATATAAATAAAACAGAGGAAAAGAAGCACATAGTCATATCGATTGATGCAGAAAAGGCTTTCGATAAAACCTCACAGCCAACATCCATTCCTGATAAAAACACTCAACAAAGTAAGAATTGAAGGGATATTTCTCAACATAATTAAAATCCTATCTATATATGGCACTGTGGGCTAATGCATCAGACTGCAAAATCGTTTGAACTGCAATGTCAGTGGTTCAAGCTCACCAGCTATTCCTTGGAAACCCTATACAGGGTTGCAATGGGTTGGATTCAACTCGATGACACTCAACAACAACAACATACAAATCCAACAGGCACATCACTTTTAATGGAGAGAAAATAAAAGCCTTCCCTTTGTGAACAGGACCCAGACAAGGATGCCCTTTACCACCACTCCTATTCAATGTTGTGTTGGAAGTCTTAGTCAGAGCTATAAGGACAGGAATGGATATTGATGGCATCCAAATTGGCAAAGAAGAATTAAAACTCTATGTGTTTGCAGATGATATAATCCTACACATAGAAAATCACAAAGACTCAGCACGGAAAGTAGTGAAATTCATTTTAGCAAATTGGCAAGGTACAAGATCAATATACAAAAATCAGTTGGATTCCTATACACGAATACAAATAACTCTGAAATGGAAATTAGGAAAATAATACAATTTACAAATGTTGCTTAAAATATGAAATACTAAGGAATAAATCTAACCAGAAAAACGAAAGCTCTTTACAAAGAAATTTACAACATACCACTGCAAGAAACCTAATGAGATTTACAAAAATGGAAGAACATACCTTGCTCATGGATAGGATGACTTAACATTTTGAAAATGTTAACACTACCCAAAGCAATCTATAGATAAATTGCAATCTCAGTCCAAATTCCAATGTCATTATTTAAAGAGATGTAAAAAATGATAACTAACTTTACATGGAAAGCACAGGAACTTTGGATAAGCAAAGCAGTAATTAAGAAGAAGAACAAAGTTGGAGACCTCTTAGTCCCGATCTCACAGTGGTGAAAACAACTTGGTACTAAAGTACACAGTCAGTGTATCAGAATTGAGAACTCAGAAGTAAACCCATCCACATTCAGTCAGCCAATCTTTGACCAAAGGCCAAAACAAATAAACCTCTTCAACAAATGTTCCTGGCAAAACTGGAAATCCATTTGCAAAAGAACAAAACAAGACCCATATCTCACACCTTATACAAAAAACAACAACAAAAAAAAACCCTCAATGGGGATTAAAGACCTAAATGGAAAACCTGTAACTATGAAGATCATCAATGAAAAAATAGTGAGAAACTTTTTGTTG
>NW_006408588.1:3968541-3972335 GCF_000296735.1 Chrysochloris asiatica | reverse complement strand
TGTTTGAAGAACTGCCTCTTGGTCCAGGTACAGATGCCTCATGAGGACAATTAAGTGATCTGGAATAAGAGAAATCATCTCACCCCAGCATTAACAGCAAAGTTCAAAAGAACAGAAAACAACAAATGTTAGTGAGGGTATCGGGAGTCTGGGATCCTCCTACATTGCTGATGGGACTGTAAAGTTGTTCAACCACTGTGGAGAATGGTGTGGTGCTTCTTTATCAAGTTGGAAATAGAAGTGCCATATGCTTGGGTGGGAGAATGGTGGAATCATTGACGCTTTATGAAAAATTAGTGAGACAGTGCTACACAGCAATTGTTATTAAGTGCTGTTGAGTCAGTTCTGACTGATAGCGACCCTGTATAGGGGTTCTGAGGAGTGGCTGGTGAGCTTGAACAGTCAAACTTGCGGTTCAAACTGACTTTTCAGTCCAGCACATTTGGATAACTCTTTCATTGAGAGTGCTTTGAGAAAGTTAGTCAAAGCTTTAGCAGAAAAATGCCCAATTAAATTTCCTCAGAGTGTAATTCTATACCATTTCTGTCATCACATAAAGACAATTTTGCTTGAGATTCAATAGCAAATCAATAGACATCCATCTTACAATCCTGATTCCACTCTTTCTGCCTTCTTTTGCATCCTAATTGTAATTCTTTAAAAAACATCATTTTATCTTCCATTGTTGTTGTTAAATGCCTTAATGTGGGTTCCCACTCATATCAACACTGAATATGGGTTAGAGGCACTGGCTGTTGAGCTTGAACAGCTGACCTTGTAGTTTAAACTGACTTTGCAGTTGAGATCATTAACCAGCAGTGTCACACCAGGACTCCTTATTTTCAATTGTTGTTGTTAAGTGCTGTCAGTTAATTCTGACCCATAGTGACACTGTATAGAATTTGTATGGAGTGGCTAGTGGATTTGAACTGCTGACCTTGTGGTTCCGGCTGACCTTGCAGTCCAGTGCATTAACCCACAGTGCCACACCAGGACTCCAATATTAAAAAGACTTTATTGAAGTAGTTCAATTCCAAGACCCTCAGTCCTTTAATGATGGACTAAATGGCTGATCATTACTTATCAAAAGTGTTTTGACCTTAATGGAGTTTATATTGAGAAATAAAGTTATTATTTTGTGTTTTAATCTTTTAATTCTATTTTTCCATGAACTTTTTGAAGCTCCATCATATTGCAATGCTTCTTGAGTAAACAGTAGATAGAAATGGTAAAGAACAAAGATACTTGTGATGAGCAAACTTCGTTTGAGCTCTCTCTAATATTTAACAATTTTATAGGTGACTACCATGAGCACTGAGCTCTGGTAGTGTAGTGGTTATGAATCGGGCTGTGAACCATAAGGTCAGCGGTTCGAAACTACCAGCCGCTCCGCGGGAGAAAGATGAGGCTTTCTACTCCCGTAAAGATTTACACCCTCGGAAACCCTGTACAGGGTCGCTATGGGTCGGAACCGACTCGAAGGCACTTAACAACAACAACAACCATGAGCAAGTTACTTCATGTAAAGTTTCTTGAAATTCAACTCTCTCACAAATTAAATAGGAGGAAGATAGTATGTAAGTCATGGGGTGGTTCAGTAGATAAAATGTGAAAATGGATGTAAGGTATTTATCACAATGTCTGGCACATACTGTTTGTACAAGTTAACTGTTTTATAAATGCATTCATTGTATAATTCTCTTTCTCTTTGGGAAAAAAAAAAGGATTTTTCATTGAGTTCTTCAGAATAAAAATTACATTCTAGAAGAAGTTGTAGGAAAGAAATTTGAAGAGCATGATGCTTTTGAGAATTGCTAAGTATCATTATATACATGACAGGGTAGGTGAAGCAGGTTATAAAACATTTGAACTCATTCCAGCAGTGGTGACCCCTTCGCAGACACAGATGTTTAAGTGACTACTCAAATAGGGATGTGTGGGATTATAAATATGTCCCATCTGCTGCTACCGTCTGCCCACTCTTGAAAGGTATAAAATCACTTTCTGTCCTCAGCAGCAGCAGCAGCAGTCCTCCACTCAAACCACAGGAAAATTGAAAGGTGACCAGAGACCATTCTATGACAAAGCCAGTCAACATGTGTCTAAAGGAAATAAATGAAGGTGAAGGCAGTCACCGTGTTAATGTGTTATTGGATAGAAATGTTTTATGATTTGATTGAGAGATGCAACAATATGGAAAATCATAAACAAACATGAAATTACATTTAAATTCTCAATGAAAAAAGCCTCAAAAAGAAAAAAAAAAAAAAAAGACTGTATGAAGCACTATTCTTCAAATGGGTTCTTGCCTGTCATTAATTTAGTATTTTTTGGGGGGGGAAGCTTGTCATTTTGTATAGGTGATATGAATGGTATTTTTATTATTACTAATCGTATGATTCAGTTGTCCTGCTCTCCATTATTCTGTGTCTTTAGTTGGTTGGTTATGTACCGTGGAGTCGGTTCCGACTCATAGCAACCCTGTACAGGGTTTCCTAGGCTGTAAATCTTTACAGAAGCAGAAAGTCTCATCTTTCTCCCGTGGAACAGCTGGTAGTTTTGAACTGCTGACCTTAAGGTTCACAGCCTGATTTGTAACCACTACACTACCAGAGCATTTTAGCATCCCTATATTTAGGTTATTTCGTTCATACAATTTGCATTTTGTAATTATCTATGTGTTTGTCTGCTATTCATCAACTTTTCTCTGAATTAAATAACATTCTCCAGGAGAGCAGGGACTTTATTTCTCTCATTTCCTGACAAACAATGTCAGGACATGACTAGCACACAGTTTTTGTTCTTAAGTGCCATAGAGTTGCTTCTGACATATAGTGACTCTGAATAGGGTTTCCAAAGAGCGGCTGATTGTTAGCAGTCCAGTTCTTATCCTACAGCACCACACAATAAGCATTCACTAATAGAGTATGCTGAACAGGGAATTTGCTGTTATTATTTGGTGCCACTGAGTTGATACGTTATGCACAACAGAAGTAAACACTGCCTGGTCTTGTGCCAGCCTAACAATCATTCCTATACTTGAGCCCATTTCTGTTGTCTCTGTTCCAATCCATCGTGTTGGGGCTCTTTCTCTTTTTTGCTGACTCTCCTTCTTACCAAGCTTGATGATGATTAATATTGTCTCAAATCATACCCTGTGGTGTGTATTAAATATACTATAACAGCTATCAAGAGGACAACAATTCCAGATTTTAAAATACTTTAGTTTTCTCATTTTTCATTTGGCGTAAGATAATATTATAAATGAAGTCCTGGTACAGCACTATAAGATAATTACAGGACCACAAAGTCAGTTTTAACCACAAGATCAGCGGTTAAAACTTACCAGTCACTCCTTGGAAATCCTGTACTGAGTTGTTGTGAATTGGGGCCAACACAATGGTACTTAAAAACAATTGTTGTTGTTGTTGTTAGGTGCCATTGAGTCAGTACCAACCCATAGTGACCTTATGCACAGCAGAACGAAACACTGCCTGATCCTGGGCCAACCTCACTATTGTTGCCATGCTTGAGCCCATTGATGCTGACATTTGGCCAATCTATCTCACTGAGGATCTTCCTCTTTTTCACTGACCCTCCAAATTACCAAATATGAGATCCTTCTCCAGTGACTGGTCCCTCCTCACAATATGTCCCAAGTATGAGAGACGAAGTTTGGCCATCTTGGCCTCTAAGGAGCACTCTAGCTGCACTTCTTCCAAAACGGATCTATTGGTTCTTTTGGCAGCCCATGGCACTTTCAATATTCTCTTCCAACACCATAACTCAAAAGC
>NW_006408588.1:3966116-3968441 GCF_000296735.1 Chrysochloris asiatica | reverse complement strand
TTGCATAACTTTTATCGCTTGGTCATGATGTATTATTTTTTTGATGTGCTGCTGGATTCTGTTGGCTAGGATTTTGTTGAGAATTTTTAGTCTATGTTCAAGAGGGATATTGTTCTGTAGTTTTCTTGTGGTATGAAGGTTTATGCCTGCTTCATAAAAAGTAAGGAAGTTTTCTGTTTCTTTTATATTCAGGAATAATTTGAGTACAATCGGTGACAACTCTTCCCTGAATGTTTGGTAGAACTCACCCTTGATGCTATCTGGGCCTGGACTTCTTTTGGTTGGGAGTTTTTTGATGACCTGATCAATTTCTTCTTTTGTTATGGGTCTGTTCAGATTTTCTACTTCACTCTGTGTAAGTTTTGGTAGGTCATGTTTTCCTAAAAATGCATCCATCTCTACTAAGTATTTGAATTTGTTGGAATACAACTCTTCGTTGTTGTTGTTGTTAAGTGCCGTCAAGTCGAGTCCGACCCATAGCAACCCTGTATAGGGTTTCCAGGGAGCAGCTGGTGAGGTTGAACCACTGACCTTGCAGTTCAAATGACTTTGCAGTCTGGCGCATTAGCCCACAGCACCCTCTTCATAGTGTTCTGTTATTATCCTTTTGATTTTGTTTGGTTCCATTGTGACATTACCCATGTGGTTTCTATTGCATGTCATTTGTGTCTTCTCCCTCTTTTCTTTTGTTACTTTTGCCAATGGTTTTTCAATTTTATTAATCCTTTCAAAGAGCCAGCTTCTTTTCCTGTTGATTCTTTCTATAGGTTTTTGTTTTCCATCTCATTGATTTCTGCTCTTTATTATTTCTTTTCTTTTGGTGACTGTAGTTTCCGTCTGCTGGTCTGTTTCTAATTGTTGGAGATGTTGTGTTAATGTGTTATTTGTGGTTGTTTCTTCTTTTTGGTTGTGCACATTTATCCCAATAAATTGTCCTCTCAACACCGCTTTTGCCATGTCCAAAAGATTTTGGTATGTTGTTTTCATTCTCATTTGTTTCTAGGAACTATATGAATTCCTGCTTACTTTCTTCTTTTACCCAGTTGTTTTTCAGCAGGGTGTTGTTCAGTTTCCATGTATTCAACTTTATTACCTTAGTCTTCTTGCTGTTGATTTCTAGTTTTATAGCATTGTGTTCTGAAAAGATGCTTTGTAGTATTTTATGTTTGTAAATTTATGGAGGTTTGTTTTGTGACCTAACACATGGTCAATTTTGGAGAATTTTCCATGTGCACTAGAGAAGAAAGTATATTGTGTTGTTGTTGGGTTGAATCCTCTGTGCACTTCAATGAGGTCAAGTTGGTTGATTGTGATGTTTAGTTCCTCTGTAACTTTGTCGAGTTTCTTTCTGGTTGTTCTGTCCCTTTTCGAAAGTGGTGTATTAAAATCTCTCACTATAATTGTAGTTTTATCTATTTCTTCAATTCTAGTAAGGTTTGCTTCATATATCTTGGTGCTTTTTCATTGGGAGTGTAGATACTTAATTATGGTTATGTCGGCTTGCTCAATTGACCCTATGATCATGAGATAGTTTTCCTTCTTGTCTTAAAGTATACTTTATCAGAGATTAGACTTGCCACTCCTGCTTGTTTATTGTTGCAGTTAGCTTGGTATATTTTTTCCATCCTTTAACTTTTAGTCTGTTTTTATGTTTGTGTGTAAGGTGTTTCTCTTGCAGGCAACCTATTGAAGGGTCTTGTTTTCTTATCCAATATGCCACTCTGTTTCTTCACTGGTGCATTCAATCCATTGACACTCAATGTAATTATCAATAAGTATGAATTAATTGATGCCATTATGTTAATATTTTGTTAGTGCTGTTCGTTGTTTTGTTCTGCATGCTTTCTTGAGCTGAGTTTGTGTTTTTTTGTGCTATTTCTTGTCAGCTTCTTCTTAGTTTTCATGTTTGCTTGTTTTGATTGCAAGTTCATTTTCATGGAAATGTGTGAAGTATTAACTTTGTATGTGATTACCTTATAGTCCGTTTAAGATAATCTGTTGTATCCTGTAATCTACCTGACATCCTCACCACCTGGATCTCTGTTCCTACATTTATCCCTTCTTTTACATTTGTATTATTTTAATCTTTGGTTGACCTCCCAACTCCTTTGAATTTATTGCTGTAGTTTTGTTCTGTTCTGAACTCTAGTATCTGTTAACTGAGTTCCAAGTGGTGTTGCCACAGCTGTCAATCTCTTGTTGTCTGTTCTTGTTGGTTTTCATTCCAAAGAACTCACTTTAGAATATTTCAAAGCGCTGAATTGGTTTTGACAAAATCTCTTAGGTTCTGTTTATCCTGGTATGTTTTGATTACACCATTGAGTT
>NW_006408588.1:3959340-3966016 GCF_000296735.1 Chrysochloris asiatica | reverse complement strand
TGCATTCCATTGGTCACGTCTCTTTGGAATGGGCACAAATACGGATATCTTTCAATCAGTCAGCCAAATAGTTGTATTCCAAATTTCTTGGCATAGATGAGTGAGTGCCTCCAACAATATAATATATATTCTACATTCATAGGTAAATAACATTTATGAATAGTAGGCTGCAAATATTAATATTTTCTAGGTCGTCTCTGAATTTAGAAATAGCACATATTGAAGTGAATTCATAGGTATCAAAACTATATTGCCAAAGCAGCTACACCAATGATGGAGGCAGAGATGGGGACATGGAGAGAGGGAGCAGCTGAGGACTCTAGATTCATGGAAAGAGAGGGACTAAGAGCTTGAAGCGAGGAGGCAGGCTTGCAGAATGTGACCTTTGGTGATTTAAATTATTACATATGCCTGAGTGTTTTAAAAAAAGAGATAAAATGAATAGAGAAAAATACTGTTAACTGATGGTACATGGAGGGGATTATAATAATTTTGTAATGAAATGAAGTATATGATTTGTTGAATGTTAAGCTCATGATCTGCCCTCTAAACTTTCACTCAATTCACAATGAAAACTTAAAAAAAAATAATCTAGAGAAATTAGCTCCTATGAGTCAGCCGGCTTAATAAAATCTGCAACTCTGCCTCACCTCTCCAAGTGGCCTCAGTTTCTTTGACCACGAATCTAAAACTGTTGTAACATTTGGTTCCCTGAGTGGGAAACTGACTGCGCTGGCCCCTAGAGCCACCGGATTGGAGTCGGGGAGTGACTAATGGTGAGCTCCCCTCGGTGGATGAGCTACTGCACCACCACCACATTTGATGGTCCCTCCTCCTCCTCCAAGTGGGGGCAGCCAGCCGTCGCACCCACCTCTTCTGACCGGACTCAAAAGGAGAGGTAGAACCAGAGAAATCAGCTAAGACTTATGGAACAGGTAACCTTATCCCTTCCAGACAGGAGATCATATTCTGCTCAGAACATGGAGAGACGGACCTGAAATCCAGTTAGAAAAAAAAGTCGACTGGACCCTGGGAAGTCCTTCTAGCCACCCCGTCAGCTGTCAAGTTAGCCAGACTCAACTTGTACATAATGGGACTCTCATAAAACATTGTTCCTTTCAATGGGATTAAAAATATTTGGGCCTGTTTAGCTCAGGGTGTAATAAATTTATCTGATTTGTTTTTCCTTTCAGGAGGGCATCCAGAAGCATCTGCAAAGATTACTGAGGGCTGGAACAAGAAATTATCCTAAGCAGCCAAGGTAGAAGGAGTCCCACGTGGATTCACCACAGCAAGCTGAAGAAAGCCTCGTCTCCATGAGAAGCTGAAGCTGACCCTACCAACCCTCATAAGGTAACATTGAGACATACAACTCGCTCTGCTTCAGCCACAAACCCGGAGCTGGCTGATGTACACATGGCTGAACCATGAGGATGTCCACCGTGGGATTCATTTTAATTAGAGTTTGGGGTGTAGGAAAGGGAGAAATCTGTGTAATCTATATACCCACACCACCAAGGTGGGCCAAACAGTAACCACACTACTCTTCTATAGTTGCTATAAAAGAACGGGCACCCTCCTAGGTAACTGAATCTATAACCAATGGAACTGAGGTAGTCCTAACCCTTCTTGTGCGTCAACAGACCCAGATACTAAATGCCATCTATCAAAATAGATTAGCTCTAAACTACTTACTGGCTGCGGAGGGAGGAGGGTTATGTGAGAAGGTTAATTTTGCTAACTCCTGCATACAAGCAGATGACCAGAATCTGGCAGTAGAAGACCTTATAATAATGCAGAAAATTGCCCATGTCCCTCTGCAAACCTGGAGTGGGTGGAACCCACAGAGCCTATGGGGAGGGTAGTTCTTCACCTATACAGGGTTCAAGACACTCATGGTTGGGGTCCTGTTTTATTTGGAATTTACTTAATCAGTTCATGCTTCCTCCCACTAGCAATCAGGGCCATGGGAACTGCCATTAAAACTAATCAATCACAAAGGGTACCAAATCAATACTAAAATACCATTCCTTACATAGATGATGCCCTGGGGAAAAGAGTTCCAAAGGGCATCAAAGAGGGGAAATGAACAGGTAAAGGTCACTGCCCTCTCCTGCCCAGGAGGCAAGCTAAAATGCTAATCAGGTCACCAAATGGGACGAATTCCCTGGTTTTCCCCCTGCCCTTAAACAGCCTGTGCCCTCCCCAGTCTCTAGCCCCAAATAGGCCTGTGTTGCCTTCCATTTGAGGCTCAGAATCTGGAGAAATCAGCTCCTCCGAGTCAGCTGGCTTAAAATCTGAAACTCTGCCTCACCTCTGTGAGTGGACTCAGTTTCTTTGACCACAAATCTAAAACTGATGTAACAAGTTGAGCACAGACTATTCATAAAACCCCCACTAATTCCAAAAGTATCCATTGGCATAAAATCAATCAACTTTAAAACAACAAACAAAAAACTTAAAAACAAAATCATCATAATATGACATACATGTTTGATAGAAAGAAAGACTGAAAGAGAGGTCTTCCATCTTAGTGACTAGAATCCTTTAAAAATGTAGATAGGATGTATAGTCAGATGACCTAAGTTTTAAGATTATTCTGTCAATCTTTCTTATTTCAGCAAGCTACTTGGTCTCAATTAATACCCATCTCTTCAGCTGTTGATTATTTTTTTTTTTGTGTTTTAAAGTTAGGTACATGAGTTTTTTAATATCAAATGACACGTGACATGTGAAAGTGACTTTGCATCAGTTTCAATGTTTTTTGAAGTCTTGCAGCGCAGTGGATTATGTTATCTGTTTTATGACTCTTCTACCCACAGTCTTTATAATTATTACCAAACCTTTTCCTGATGTGTCTGATTAAGAGAAGGTAGGAGAAGATGCCGGTAGGATGATATGACTCAGTTGTGAATGATTGTTAACAGGGCTAATTGTGATTGTAAACATGTGCAACTCAAGTTGAGTATAAAGTCAGCCAACTCAGAACCAGAAGAGGGAAATTCAGTATCAGTGAAGTGGAGCTAGTGCTTGAGCACGTCCTTAGAACTCTGAGATGCCTGTACATTGAACCTCCTTGACCTAGGCACAGTCTGCTGTGACAACAAAGAAGCATCAGAGGAGTAGCAGCAACAAAACAATGAAGCAGACCATGAGATTATGGTGGGCCTGCTAGGCCAAGAACAACTAAAGCTGAGTGACTTGGGTAGGAGGTTTGCTTGCAGGGTGAGTTGCCTCCAAGCATTAAATTGGAAGCTAGGTTTCTTGGACCACAGAGTTAGAACTGAGTGCATTTGGGCTGAGTCTCATAGAAGAATGGAGTGTCTTTTGGGCGTGTATCAGCAGCTGTAAATGAGCTTTGAAACATTGCCTGAGCGGGATAGAGGCCAGGGCCAAGGGCCAAGGGCCAAGGGCCGAGGGCCAGAGACTGAAGAAAAGTCTGTCTGCGAGTTCAACTGATGAGATGCTGTCTTGACTAAAACTGTGTCCTGAGCGTTTTCTGATCCTGCACTGAAACCAGATAACTTTCCTACGGAATCCCAGAACTGTAAGTATGATATTTAAGTTCTATGTGTCCGTTGAATTGTTGAACCCAGCTCTTTGGAGAGCGCTGTAGAACGGAAGGACTGTGCCATGTTTTAACAAGTCTCAATTGTAAGACTTTCTAAAAGACTTTTTTATTTCCTAAATTTGAGAAAGGTTTTAACAAGTTGATGGAAAAAAGGAAAAGTCTAGGTATTAGGTTGGACCTGAGGAAAGGGGTTGGGAAAAAGTAATGTATGAAGCTATACATCAGAATGGGAGTCTAGCGACTTCTATTACTCTATACTGACATGTTTGATTTGTGATACATCGAGAGAGTATTGGCAAATCCTATCATACTTTTAACAATGTGTTTAATATTGAAATTTCTAATAGTAATTTAAATAATTTGTGCTTTAATTAAAAGAGAATGTTTTCTTTTGGAAGGATAATTATATAAATGAATTGCTTATTTTTCTACTTATCTGATTGCCAATGCAATACTCCTCAAGCTAAAATACAGGTAAGAGTTACCTAGAGAGACAGTGTCAACACACATTTCAGGGTTCCACTTCTAATGATTCTGATTCTGTTTGAACTGGGATTGTTGTTGTTGTGTAGTACTGTTGAGTCGGTTCCGACCCATAGCAACCCCGTATAAGGTTTTCAAGGAGCTTGAACTGCCGACCTTTAAAACATTGCCTGAGCGGGATAGAGTTTAAATGGCTTTACAGTCTGACGCATTAACTCACAGTGCCACACAAGGACTCTTTGTAGGTAGATGTTAATCTGTGCAATTCTAACAAGCTCCCTGATGCTGCTGCTGATGTTGCTCCACTGTACTTTGAGTAGCAAAGAACTATAGAGAGATTGTGCCATGAACCATTAAAAGTGATTACATTTTTTAAAAAAAGTGATTACATTTCTAGTTCATAGAAAGAAAAATATCTCAGTTGGTTTACTGCCATGCTTTCAAATAAGGTTTTGACATTTTTCACAAAATATAGTTTTAGCATAAAAATAGGCAAACAAAATACTATAATGCTGGGTGTTGGGTGTATCAGTTAAGTTCCTTAGAAGTCAAGCCCCGAGGCATATAGTTGCATAAAGGAGTGTTTCTGGAAAACCTACCATGAGATGCACACTAATGACACAATTGACACAACAATGGACTTCTTTATGAATAATTAGGAATATGGTGCAGGATTGGAACAACAATCCCTTTTAGGCAGAAAGTCTTCATAAGTACAAGTGAACTTGATGGCAAATAGTAAAAACTCATGTGAATGACACTTTGAAAGGAGTGAGAAGAATTGGATTGATCAGAGCCAGAAGTTAAACTGTGATGCAATTGCTGCATGGAGCCCAGTCTACTCAAATGCTATCCTCCAGAATTGTTTCAAATCAAGGAAAGATGGCCAAGAGTTATTACATTCACCTCAACCACTTGTTTGATGTGTGAAACAGAATTGACTCAATGGCAGTGAGTGAGTTTCAGTAGGTTTTCTGCTTTGAGAGGGAGTATAATATTGACTGAAGGAAGACTTTTCCGTAGGTAGTATCAGAGCAATCCCTGGAGAGCAATTCAGCTTTAAGCCCACAGCAGTGAGCACTTGAGATACCTTGGTCATAATTACTTACTTTGAGGGGAGACTCATGGTGTGCATGACAAAATTTTTGTAGTAGACTATCTATTTGATATTTGGTATTGGTTCCATTTGTCTAGGATCTAGTTTCTGAAGTGATGCCTTAGATAAAAAAATATTGCTTCTAATTTGAAGTATCCAGAATTCTTGAGTCAACAAAAGTAAATCAGAACCTTACAAAAGCAGGTCTCCTCTCTACGTTGCAATATCTTTTGTTGTTTCCTGATTTTGAATGAACTGGAAATAGCATATCAGCACTTTAGTATTGATAAATAAAAAATGGCAAGGATAAAATATTTTAGAATTCTTAAATGTTTCCATAAAAGCAGTTTGATAATTAGTTTGTCCTGAAATTGTTTTCCCAAACGTATCCTATCAACCCAGCAAATACTAATTAACTACTAACCACATGGAATGGTTTTAGGCAATGAATTTGGGTGAAATTGTTAAACTGCCAAAATCTTCTATGCAAGCATTCTTTCTTTTTTTTTTTTTTTAAATTAAGTTTTTATTGTGAGGTTTACATGGGAGAACATCAGCTTTATACTCATTCTATCGTATTTCGTTTCATTGCAATGATTACAATCCCCTCCATGCATCATCAAATAACCAAAGGGTACACCACACAGGCCCACCTCCCAGCTACCAGAACACAGTCCTTCTACCTTCCTGTGTCCAGTGTCTCCAGACACTCCATCTGTGCATGTCATCCTCTCTGCCTCCATCCCTGGCAGCACCACCTCTCTGGGTAGGGTCCCACTCTCCATTCTTCTCACTTGATGGTCCCACGGACCTCCGCTCCTGGGCTACAAAATCAATCACTCTCCTCTTTTTGTCAAAAAACATCTACCTCTATATTTCCTAGCCTCACAATCAGTCCTGATGGCAGTTATTCACTATTGTACTACAAGACTCTTATCCCCATTTCCTTTTGCCATTCCAATCCCAACAGACTGGAAATCATTCAGTGGAGATCCTACCATCCCCCACCCTGCCTGGAACTAGGCTCCCTCTTGAAAGCTTGTAAATCAATCACTTCTTGCCTTTATAGGTCCCCACCATTTTGGGTAGCCAATGTCTAAGTTGCCCATCCCAGTCAACCCTGTGTACCAAGGGGGTGGGAGTGATCCTTGCTGTAAAGATTTGTTCCCTTTTTTGAGCTACTACATCCATAAATATAAGTAAAATTCATCAAATTGTAGCAGGTTACACTTTTTTTTTCCCTTTTCTTTCTTCTAGTCAAGTTCTGATCATCCAGCCATTGAAGTATGGGTGTTTTTGTTCATCTCCCCTCACTCCATATCAGCTGGATGCTTCACTCTCTGATCTAGATGTCTGTGACCATGTCACTGCCTCTGGGCCCAGGAGTCCCTGGGTCTTGCCATACTGCTGTCCATTCATGTCTTCACCCAGGTTCACAGGGGTCTATTGAATGTGGTCGGGCTTAGCATGCACTTCATTGCTGTTTTTCCTCCTCTGCCCCTTATCGGTGACCAACGTGGTCACCA
>NW_006408588.1:3956750-3957402 GCF_000296735.1 Chrysochloris asiatica | reverse complement strand
CCAGTCCCTTTTCAGCAGGGTGTTATTCATTTTCCATGTGTTTTACTTTATTTCCTTATGGAGCTATGTTTTATGGCCTAAGACAGGGTCTATTCTGGAGAATATTTCATGTGCACTGGAAAAGAATGTGTATTGTGCTATTGTTGGGTTGAATGCTCCATACACATCTATGAAGTCCAATTCTCTCATTGTTTTTTGTTCTTCTGTGTTTTTGTAAATTTTCTTTCTGGTTGTTAAATCACCCATTATTATTGTAGATTTGTGTATTTCTTCAAATCCATGAGAGTTTGCTGTATATATTTTGGAGCTCTTAAATGGGCGTGTAGATATTTATTATGGTTATGTCATCTTGTTCAATTGTCCCTTTAATCATGACATAATGTGCATCTTTATCTATTCTGGTTTTTGCCTTAAAGATTATTTTATCAAAGATTAGTACTGCCACTCTTGTTGGGTTTTTATTGCAATTAGCTTGGTATTTTTTTTTTTTTCCATCCTTTGACTTATAATCTATTTTTGTCTGTGTGTGACATGTGTCTCTACCAGACAGCATATTGAAGTATCATCTTTTCTTATCCATTCTGCCACCCTCTGTCTGTTAACTGGTGCATTTAATCCATTTACATTCAGTGTAATTATCAATAGGTATGGA
>NW_006408588.1:3955341-3956650 GCF_000296735.1 Chrysochloris asiatica | reverse complement strand
ATTTAATCCATTTACATTCAGTGTAATTATCAATAGGTATGGATTAATTGCTGCCATTAAGTTTGTTTTTATGTGGTGTTGGTGTTGCTGTTTTCTTTGTTCTGTGTGTCTTTGTGTGTTCATGCTTTTTGTTTGCTTTTTGTGAATTTCCTCATAGCTTTAATGTATCCATGTTCTTCTTGGATTTTCATTTTCTTGGTATGCTGTGAAGTGTTAATTTTCTTTGAGGTTGCCTTATAGTCCATTAACTTTTCTCTCCATTTTGTGCAGTCTATTTTATCCTGTAATCTACCTGACCTTCTTACCATCTGGATCTCTGTTCCTACATGTTTACCTTCTTTTACACTGTAATTGTTTTGATCATAGACTGACCTCTGAGATTCTCTGAGTTTGTTCTTACAGTTTTCTTCTGTTCTTGACAATTCCTTCTATCAATTTAGTTCTGGGAGATATTACCACTTATGTCAATCTCTGGTTATTGTCTGTTCTTGTTGGTTCTTAGTCCGCAGAACTCCTTTTAGGATGTTTTTAGCACAGGGTTGGCTTTAGCAAAAACCCTTAGCTTCTGTTTATCATGGAATGTTTTGATTACACTATCGTATTTGATTGATAGCTTTGCTGGATAAAGAATTTTTGATTGGCAGTTTTTTTGTTTTGTTTTGTTTTGTTTTCTTTCAAGGTTTTATATATGTCACCCCATTGCCTTCTTGGCTTGCATGGTTTCTGCTGAGAGATCCAAGCTTAATCTGACTTGATGCCTTTGTATGTAACACGTCTGTTTTCCCTAGTTGCTTTCAGAAGTGTCTCCATATCTTTAATTTTGGAGAGTTTGGTTATGATATTTCTCGGTGACTTTCTTTTGGGGTATATCCTTTTTAGGGTTTGTTGAGGTTCTTGAATGTTTATCTTTTTACTTTTCAGGATGTTAGAAAAATTTTCTTCCAGCAGTTTTCCAACTATTTCCTCTGTGGACTTGTGTGATTCTTTTTCTGGAATGCCAGTAATTCTTAAGTTATTCATTTCATGTTAGACCTTCATGTTAGACCTTCTTCAGAATTTTTTATGCTTTTTTCTGTTTTCTTTCTTAGTAGTATTAAGAGATTTGTCTTCCAGATCACTGCTTCTCAAATAGAACATCTTCTGTTCTACTCCTTTGCCCTTTCAGTGTATTATCCATTTCTGATACTCTATTATTGATCATTTGGACCTCTCTCTATAGGTTTTGAATTGTTTCCAATGTCATATCTATCTTATTTGATTGTTCCTGTAGGGCTTTCCAGACTTCTTCCTTATTTTTCTCAACTCCATT
>NW_006408588.1:3942394-3955241 GCF_000296735.1 Chrysochloris asiatica | reverse complement strand
TAATTTATAATTGAGACATCAGATAAACAGCAAGTTTATAGCTTATCCTGAATATGTTAGAGAACTGAGGTTTCTGGACAACAAACAGACTCGAAACATAAAGACAAGCAACTTCAGAAGGAAGTAAGACCTGTGCACTGACTTAGGTTAGCAAGATATAACTGTACACTACTAAAATGAGTTTAGAGTCATGTGGATATAGACTGTGTCACCAAGCAAAGGCATGGACAAAAATACGGAGGAAATCTGGACTGCAAAAGCATTCTTTTCATGAATCTTACTAGGCACACAACAGAAATGATTGGGAATGTCTTGGTCATGATTTGCTTGGGACACAGAGCTGAGGGAGAACAGCTGCTACTCTGATAAGGGCATGGACATTTTTAGAATCTTCTGTATCTCCTCTATGACTCTGTGATTCAAAAGTCCTGTTGTACGGAAGCAATAACAATGAGCACATCACCCTTAAAGCATTAGGAAAAACTCACACTAGCTAGGGAATGGGAAACAGAAGGAGTTGGGAGTGTTTCTGTCCACCTAGGAGGGCCAAGAAAACTGTTGTGCTCATAAACACAGCCAAAGGAAGATAACACCCACCAAGAGCCAGGGATAATGTGTCTGCTTAAGACTGAGCATCATCAGAACAACAAAGAAACCCTCCTACATGTACTGCCACAACTACCAGGCTAGCAATTATGAAGTAGAAAGTAACCTTCCTTAAGCAGGTGACTTGCAAGGGGAAACTTAAAAAAACAGAAGCTGAGAATGAGGCAGACACTGAAAAAATCCTCTTGCAAATCATTTACTCTCACTAACACAAGGAATCCTGGTGTGGCGCTGTGGGTTAATGAGCCAGACTACAAAGCCATTTGAATTGCAAGATTGGCGATTCAAGCTTACCAGCCACTCCTCAGAAACTATCCAGGTTTGCTATGGGTTGGAACCGACTCCATGGCATTTAACAACAACAACACAAGGAATCACCAAAGGAATTTGAAACTTTTGCTGTACCGAAATGAAGGTCACCAGGCATACATCAAATAACTAATTTAGCCTCATTCTTGATTGTTGTGGAGTCAACTAGTAGTCAAGTTGACTCTAACTCAGCAGCTCCAGTTCTGTGTCTAATAGAACAAAATGATGTCTAGTACTCTTCATCCTCATTAACTGCATTTGCACTGACCTTTTACAAGCTTTTTGCATTCCTCCAGTAATCGATCTATGTGATGCCATGTTGAATATATATGAGATACTTTTTCATTCTCATATCTAAGTATTATTCAGGCTGTACTTCATGAATGATGTGTTTGTTATGACAGTCCATTGTGTAGTCTGTATTGTTAACACCACAATCCCATTGTATCAATTATTTGGTCTTTCTTTTTCATTCATAAAGCAGGTTGTTTAGGTCTAGGAAGCTAGAAAGAAAAATAATTGAATTAATTAGTTTATCTGAATGAGACAGATGTTAAAAAAAAGAGGGAGGGACCTATTCTATGATTAATTTTTATGTTCACTTGACTAGGCTATTTTTCCCGGGTGTTTGGCCAAGCACCAGTCTGATATTCTTAATTTACTATTTTGAAATAGTTGCATTTGAATAAATCATTTAGTCTTAAGTAAAGCAGATTACCTTTCATAATATCTAATGTTATATAAAGCAATTTTTTACATCATATATTGGTGTTGTTAGATGTTATTACATGTAATGTAATGTAATGTGGTGTTTATGTGCCAGTGGAGTTGGTTCTGACTCATAGAGACCCTGTACAGGGTTTCCGGGGCTGTAAATAGTTACGGGAGCAGAGAGCCTCATCTTTCTCCCGCAGACCAGCTGGTAGTTTCGAACTGCTGTTTGCAGCCTGACTAGTAACCACTACACTACCAGAGCTCCTACAATGTAATGTAATGTAAATCAATCCGGTAACAGCCCTCTCTTTCTGTCTCACTGTGTTCTGTGGTGAGGCACTGTAGGATAAGAACAGGACTGCTATCCACAAGACTGGCAGTTCAGATCTACTACCCATTCCTGGGAAATTCTGTTGTTCACATTGTTGAGTGCTGTCAAGTTGGTTCTGGCTCTTAGCAACACTGTATGAGGTTTCCGTGGAGCAGCTGGTGAGCTTGAAACATCAATCTTGTGTATATGTATATCTCTTTATATAGCTTTGTGAAATACCGATATCTACATCTATCTAGTTATCTCTGTCTTAGATATCTCTACTTATCAGTATCACTAGTTATATTTCCATAGAGAACTAAGAAATAATTCAAACTGAAATCAATAAAAGCTTTTTAGAAGGGAAAGCCAGTCATTACATAAAGATACAGATATGTTGTTAAGTTTTGTCGAGTTGATTCTGACTCATAGCTCCCCTGTATAGAGTTTCCTAGTAGAGACTGGTGAGCTTGAACCACTGACCTTCAGTTCAAATGACTTTGCCGTCTGGCACATTAACCCTCAGCATCGCACCAGGACTTCAAATATAGGTATTTGTTTGTTGTTGTTTGTGCTGTGGAGTTGGTTCCTACTCATAGCGATCCTGTACAGGGTTTCTGAGGCTGTAAATCTTTATGGGAGCAGAAAGCCTCCTTTTTCTCCCGTGGAATAGCTCGTAGTTTCGAACTGCTGACCCTGAGGATGGCAGCCCAATTTGTAACCACTACACAACCAGAGCTCCTTAGATACAGATAATTATGAATATATGAATATCATTAACCACTATTTATCCCAGTTACTCTACAGAAAAAATTGCTAGCATGAATAAAACAAAATAAAGAAGCAAGAAAAATCAGATTATGTCACATCATTCCCTTTAGACATAAAACTTAATACATGATGACACTTAACTGAAATTGAGCAAACTGTCGTTGTTAGATGTCCACTCACAGTAACCTTATACACAACAGAACTAAATACTACATTGTTCTGTGCCATCCTCACAATCATCGTCATGCTTGAATCCATTGCTGTAGCCACTGTGCCAATGCATCCTGTTGGAAGTCTTACTCATTTGTGCTGACCCTCCAATATACCAAGTATGATTTTCTTCTCCAGGGACTGGTCCCTCATGACAACAAATGTCTGAAGTCTGGGAAATCAAGTCTGGCTTTCCTGGCTTTCGAGGAACATTCAGACTACTTCTTCACACAAACAATTGTTGGTTCTTCTTGCAGGCCACGGTACATTTAATTTTCTTCTCCAACAAAACTCAAATTTGCGCTTGGAAAACTTAAGTCTTGTGAAGCAGATTTGCCTAGTACAATACATCGTTTGATTTCTGACTGCTGCTTCTATGAGTGTGGATCATGGATTCAAGCAAAAGGATAGCTTCAATCTTTGCTCCATTTATTGTGATGCTATTTATTGGTCCTGGTGTGGTGCTGTGGGTTAATATGCTGGGCTGCAAAGTAGATTTGAACAGCAAGGTCTGTAGATCACACTCACCAGCCGCTCCTTGGAAACCCTAAATACGGTCGCTATGAGTTGGAACTGACTCAATAGCAAGTAACAACTACAACAATTTATTGGTCCAGTGTTGAGGATTTTTGTGCTTATATTGAAGCACAAGTCTTACTGAATGCTATATCCTTTGATCTTTATCAGTAAGTATTTTAAATCCTTTATGCTTTCAGCAAGCATTGTATAATTTCCATATTGCAGGTTGTTAATGGATCTTCCTCCAATGCTTATGCCAAACTCTTCATATGAGAGTGATTCAAAAATTGTCTTCACTTTGGTTATATTAAAACTTTTATTGGCTGTACTGCCTTATCAACACTTATGTTCAAGTTCACTACTGTGCAGGTGTGAACATGGGCATCTGTAAACATTACTGCTGATGAGGCATGGATTCATCACTATGAGTCTGAGAGTAAATGGCAGAATTAAATGGAAACATCATAAAATTGCCAACCAGGATAAAGGTAAAAAGTCAACCGTCAGCTGGAAAACTGATGCTTACTAGTTTCCTGGGATTCTCCAGAGCCACTATTGGAACACTATAAGGAAAATTGTTCAACAATCAACAGTGCTCTTTACAGTGAGATGCTCACTGAAGAGCTGAAACCTAAAGTGTAAGTTAAATGCAGAGGACTGATATCCAAGGGTATGGTAATAATGCATGACAAGTCCACACACCTCTGCCCACACTGTTGACACTATGCAAAACTTAATTTTGACATGTAAAGCATCATCTCTATAGTGCTGATCTTGCTTCATTAGACTTCGCCTGTTTGCTACCCTGAATGCAGCCCTTAAATGACAAAGTCTTCACCTTTGATGAAGCAAAGACCATGGTGTATTTCTAACTCACAGCTCATCTTAAAACATTTTTAAGTAAGGGAATACACAAGCTTGTTGACAGGTAAACAAAGTGTATTGAAAAAAAAGATTAATTCAAATGATGTAGGTCTTTTCTAAAAGCTGATGAAAATTATACAGCCAGAGTATTGATAATGCTTGATTCTCCCTGGTATAATCCAACTTCTCAGATATTTTTTGCTGAGCATACATACTGAATAAAGATGGTGAAAGAATACAACCCTGGCACACATATTTCCTAATTTTAAACTCTTCAGTGTTCCTTTTTCTGCTTGAACAACTGTCTGTTGGTCTATGTACAGGTGCCTCATGAGCATAATTGCACATTTTGAAGTATCCATTCCCCACAGTGATGTCCACACCTTGTCACGATCCACACAGTTGAAAGCTTTTGGTTCATCAATGCACAGATAAATATGTTGGTAGTGTTCTTTTCTTTCAGCCAACATCCACCTGATGTCAGCAGTAATAGCCTTCATTCCACTTCTTCATCTGTATGTGTCTGGAACCTATGGCATTTCCCTATCAATGTACTAGTGCAGCCATTTTAGAATACCTTTAGCAAAATTTTACTTGCATGTGTAATTAATGATAATGCCCAATATTTTCTGGATTCTGTTGGAATGGGCATAAATATGGATCTTTTCAAATTTTAGGTGTCTTCCAAATGTTTTGGCATAGATGAGTGAGTTACTCTAGTGCTGCATCAGTTCATTGAAAGATGTCAATTTGTATTAAATCAATGCCCAGAGCCTTGTTCTTTGCTAGTGCCTTCAGTGTACCTTTGGCTTCTTCCTTCATTATCATTGGCTTTTGATCATGTGCTATCCCTTCAAATGGTTGAACATTGACCATTTTGTTTTTTTGTACAGTGACTCTTAGTATTCCTTCCATCTTCTTTTGATGGTTTCTGCACCATGCAATAATTTGCCCATAGAATCATTCAGTACCACAAGTCCAAGTTAAATTTTTTTTTTTTTCAGTTCCCTCAGCTTAAGAAATGCTGAGTGTGTTCTTCGCTTTTGATTTTCTAACTCCAGGTCTTTGCTTATTTTGTTATAGCATTTAACTTTGTCTTCTCAAGCTGACCTTTGAAATTTTCTGTTCAGCTCTTGGAGCTCCTCAATTCGTCCATTTGTTTTAGCATCTATACACTGGAGAGCAAGTTTCAGAGTCTCTTCTGACATTCATTTTGGTTTTTCCTTCACTCTTGTCATAAGTATGTTAAGTCCTCCTCATTTTCACCAAGTAAGGTTGTAGAATCTGCATATCACAGGTTGTTAGTGAATCTTCCTCCTGATGCCACGTTGTTCTCCATAGAACCCACCTCCTTTGATTATTTGCTCAGCATACAGAGTGAATAAGCATGGTGACAAGATATAACCCTAATACACAACTTTGCTAAATTTAAACCATTAAGTGTTCCCTTGTTCTGATCAAACAATTGCCTATGGCATTATGTACGGGTTTGTCATGAGTACAATTAAGTGTTCTAGAATACTCATACTTCACAACGTTGTCCATAGCTTTTCATGATCCACACAATTGAAAGCCTTTGTGTAGTCAATAAAGCCCAAGTAAACATCTTTCTGGTATTCTCTGCTTTCAGCCAAGATGCAGCTGATGTCAGTAATGATATCCCTTATTCCATGTCCTCATCTGAATCTGGCTTGAACCTAGGGCAGTTCACTGTTAACGTACTAATGTAGCTGTGGAATGGGCACAACTATGGATCTCTTCCAATCAGTTGGCCAAGGTGCATTGAAGACACTGGCAAAGAACAAAGCTCTGGGAATGGATGGAATATAAATTAAAATCTTTCAACAAATTGATGCAGCAGTGGAGTCACTCATTTATGCCAAGAAGTCTAGAAGACAGCTAGCTTCTTGGCCAACTGATTGGAAGAGATCCATAATTGTGCCCATTCCACTGGAATACAGAAAACATTGGACAATATATTAATAATGCATGCAAGTAAAACTTTGCTAAAGGTAATTCTAAAACAGCTAGTTTGTATTATATCAATTCCCAGAGCCTTGTTCTTTGGTAATGCCTTCAGTGTACCTTTGGCTTCTTCAAATGGTTGAACATTACTTCAAATGTTTGACCCAGAAAAGTAGTAAACTTCTAACCACAAAGTTAGCAGTTCAAATAAAAATCTATTCCTCAGTATGTTATACCAGGTCACTCTTAAGTCTAACTGTTTTGACAGCAGTTAATATCAAGTAATGTGTTATCAAATCAGTGACCAAAATGTATGATAGTTTTCCAAAATTTTTATCTCTATAATATAATGCAGTCCTGGTGTGGTGCTGTCGGATAAATACTGGACTGCTAATTGCAGTGTCTGAGGTTGAAAGTCACCAGGTGTTTCTTAAAAACTCATTTTAGAGTTTATAAGTTAGAACCGACTTGACAGTACTAAACAAGAAGAACATGCTAATAATTTCATTTAGTCAAATGCTGTAGGAATTATTTGCTTTAATTTTTAGGTAGAAATAAATACTTTTAATTATCCAAAATAAAACTGTTAATAAATATTTGAGTCTATATATACTTTCTTAACTATTATACACTTTTAAAATACTTATTTAATCTTAATATTTTACTCCAATAAAATATTTGGAAAGCTAAAGGAAAACAATTACCTGTTTCAAGCTAACACCTTGCATGTCAAGGGATAAAGTAATGGTTTTATCAATTTAATAAAACTATTTCTAAATCCATCTATACAATATCCAATGGGGGGCGGGTGGTTGTTATGTGCCATGGAGTCGCTTCTGACTCATAGCAAACCCAGTGCAGGGTTTCCAAGGCTGTAAATCATTATAGATTTACAGAAATCTTCATCTTTCTCCTGCGGAACAGCTGGTAGTTTCGAACTGATGACCTTGAGGTTTCCAGCCCGATTTGTAACCACTACACTACCAGAGCTCCTTAGAACACATTTCTCTTCAATCATTTTGAGGCTTTTTAATACTATTCAGTGTAATGATCTATAAACAAATAAAGACCAAATTTTAAACTAATTTTTAATAAACAAAATCAGCTACATGGTAGAAGAAAATGCTGCTTCTAAGAACACGGGTACAAATGACTATTAAGTTTTTAAAAACTGATAGAACAATCTACATCTTCATGACTAGGTGACAAGGAAAACATTTTCATGTAAATCACTGTTGATATAGATAAAGATTTTGAGTTGCACTATAAAGCCAATTTTTGATAAAGCAACAAGATACTTGGTGGAACATTTTTTTATCTCAAATTGCATAACAGAATTTGGTGCTGATCTTCATCTATATTTTGATGAATCTCTTCATCTGTATGTGTACTGGATGCCAGTTGATACCTAAACCTATGTCTATTTAATGAATGAGCAAATGAGTGAATAACAGTGTTATGGGGAAAATGTAAATGTGTACATGTATTCCAGAGAAATACAAAGGTTGATTTTTAAATCCTTTAGAGCATAGCTAGGTTATAAACACAAATCAAAACCAAGTAAAAACAACATGAAGCCACAATATAAGAAATAATTCCCTTTTCTTCCAAAAGTATAAATTCTTCAAAAATGTTTTATTTACATTGTGTGATTTGTTGAAGGTAACACTGATCTTGTCTGTAAACGTTCACTCAATTCACAATAGAATGTTTGAAACTGTTGTATCTAAGGGATTTTAATTGTAGTATTGAACAAAATAATATAATTAAGTAGGTATAGTAAGTGTTCTTTATATAAGTGAATGTAATGTACTAGCAAGACACGTAACTGGAGCCAAATAATAAATGCCAAGGATGGGTTTTTAATCAGCAGCAGTTCTCCTTTGTGTTTTTTGTAATTAACATAATACATTGCCATGTTTGAAGTTGTGGGACTGTGCCCAGAATTGGAAAATCAACCGTATTCATTAAAGTTACTTACTTTATAAAGGAATCGCATTTCCTGTCCTCGGTTTTATTAACAACCAGCTGTTGGCATCTAGGCTAGATGGGGTCAGAATGATAATATTAGTTATAAATTCAAAACTATGTGCTACATTTTGTTGATCTTAAAGGTCTTTAGTAGCTGAGGCATTATGTACATTGAGATGAATATTTTGAAAACTAGTTAAGAATTTGGTTTTTCTTTTCTATTAAAAAATATTGTGCCATGATGGTATACAGCCTGGCATGAAATGATTTGCTCACGTATATGAAAAAATACAAAAGTTGGGTTCATTCTGTATATTCTGAAATTAGCAACTTTCCCCGATGATGCCAGCAGAATTCAGACGATTTGTAACCATACAGTCATTGTTAGCTGTATTATCGAACTGTGTGTACTGGATAAATCACTAAGCTCTTTGAAAATCGTTGCCAACAATAGTACATGGAAAAAAGTTTCCAAACCCTTTTCTTTATCTGAGGATATTTCAGAGAATGAAGTAATTTGACAATGAACTCGAAGATTAATGTTTAGCTACTACACCTGATTTATTCTCTACCAAATTTCAATTAAAATGCACCTCATATCACTCAGATAACTTTTTAAAAACTCAAAGTCCCAAGAAGAATCCACTGTCATCAAGTTAATTCTAACTCATGTTATTATTGCTAGGTGACATTGAATCCATTCAGACACATAATGAAGAAATGCACCGCAGAAAGAAACACTTTCCAGTCCTGTGAAACCATCATATTGCTTGTTTGAGCCCGTTGTTGCTGCTACTATTACAATCCATCTCCTGGAAGGACGTTCTCTCTTTCTCTGACCTGACCTCTTTCCAAGCATGGTGTCCTTCCTTCTCCAGGGAACAGTGCTTCCTGACAACATGTCCAAAGTACATGAGATGAGGTCTCACCATTCTTGATTCAAAAGAGCATTCTGGTTATACTTAGAAGACAGGATTTAAAAAAATATTTCCTTTGACAGTCCATTATATTTCAATACTTTTCACTAATGACAAAATTAAAATATACTGATTTTTCTATTCTTACTTATTGTCCAACTTTCACATGCATATAAGGTTATTAAAAATACCATATTTCAGGTCAAGTGCACCTTAGTTCTCAAACTGACACCTTTGCTCTTTAACACTTGAGATCATTAGTATCAGGTTTACATACTGCAATACGCCATTTGTTATCATGACTGCTATTCCACAATCATGACTTGGATCCACAATCTTTTCTCCATTTATAGTGCTATTCATTGGTTCAGCTGTGAGGATTTTTTTTTTCTCTTTACATTGAGGTGCAACTGATACTGAAGGCTGTGGTCTTTGATCTTCCTCAGTATGATCAGCATGTCACAAATTGTTGAGTGTTCCTTATAATTCTGATACAATGTTCTTTTCTATACAATTCAAGTTTTCAGATTATTTGCTCAGCAAACAAAGTGATTAAATACAATGAAACGGTACAACTCTGATGCACTTTTCCTGATTAAACCATTCTGTATCTCCTTGTTTTGTTTTAATGACTGCTTCTTTTCTATGCCAATTTTCTTAATGACATTCTATTTCTTGAAATGATATCCATAGTTATGATCCAGACAGTCAAATGTGTGTATGTAGTCAATAAAGCACAAGGAAACATCTATTATTCTGTTTTCAGCCAAGATTAATTTCAACCAAAATTAATTTGATAATATCCTTCCATTCACATCTTTTCTGCAGACAGCTTAAATATCTGGAAACTCTCTGCTTATGTTTTACTACAACCCATTTTGAAATGTCTTCAGCAGAATTTCACTTGCATGTCATATTAATTAATAATCAATAATATAGACAATATAATCATATTGTTTCCACATCCCATTGGGTCACCACTTTTTTCTGAAATGAGTATAAATATATCTCTGCTGTCATCCAAATTTCTTGGCATAGATAAGTGAGTGCCTCGATGCTACATCAGTTAGTTGAAACATTTCAATTAGTAATTTGTCAATTATTGGAGCCTTTTTTTTTTCTTTTTACAATGCTTTCAGTACAACTTGAACTTGTTTCAGTACCATCAGTTCTTGAGCAAATGCAACCTTTTACAATGGTTGAATGTCCATCAATTCTTTTTAGTTCAGTGACTCTGTATATTACTTCCATCACTTTTGATGCTTCCTGTGTCATTGATTCTCTTGTCATTATTGTGGTGCTATTGAGGCTATTCTGACTTATAGTGACCCTATGTAGAGTTTCTGAGGCTGGTGAATTTGACTTGCAAAACTTGTATTTCCCAATCCAGTGCTGATCCTACAATGCCACACCAGAAGCCCATTGGATCCTTCAAGTTGCAACCCAGGGCTTGAATTTTTATTTCAGTTCATTCACCTTGAAAAATTCTGAACAAGTTTTTCTCTTTTGGTTTTCTGATTGCAGGGCATTACACAGTTCATTGTAATACTTTACTTTGTCTCTGGAGATGTTCTTAGATATATTATGTTCAACTTAAAAAAAAAAAATTGATGTTTTGTTGTGAATTATGTGATAACTTACATGGGAAAACATTAACTTTACATTCATCCTATCATAAATTGTTTCATTGCCGTGGTTTCAGTTCCTTCCATGCGTCATCAACCAACCAAATGGTATACCTTGCAAGCCTGTTCCCTGGTCCTCAGCACACAGCCCCTCTCCCTCTCTGGATCTAAAGTCTTCAGCTGCTCCATCTCTCCACATCATCATCTCTCCATCTCTCCACATCATCATCTCTCCTCCATCTCAGGCATCACTATTCTCTGGATAGGGTCCCACACTCCGCTCTTCTCACTTCATGGTCCCAGGGATCTCTGCTCCTAGACTGCGAAGTCAATCGCTCCCCTCATTTTGCTACAAAATGTCTACCTTTACATTCCCAACCCTCACAATCAGTCCTGATAACAATTATTCACTATTGTATCACAAGACACCAATCCGCATCTCCTTTCATCAGCCCCACCCAGACAGATTGGATACTACTCAGTGGAGATTCTACCTTCCTCTGCACCCTCTGAATCTAGGCTCCCTCTTGAAAGCTTGTAAGACAGTTACTTCTTGGCTAGTGATCATGAACATTTCTTCATATGTTTATTGGCTGCCTGGATCTCCTCCTTGGTGAAGTGTCTGTTCATGTCCTGTGCCCATTTTTTAATTGGGTTATTTGTCTTTTTCTTGTACAGGTGTTACAGTTTCCTATATATTTTAGAAATAAGTCCCTTGTCTGATATGTCATTGCAAAAGATTTTTTCCCATTCTGTGGGTTCCATTTTTACTCTACCGTTGAGGTCTTTTGATGCACATAAGTTTTTAATTTTTAGTATGTCCCAGTCATCTATTTTGTCTACTTTTGTTTGTGTAGTATTCATAATGTTTGGTAGTCTTTTCCCTGAATTTGTGCCCTCACATCCGTCCCATTTTTTCATTGATGACCTTCATAATTCTGGGATTCACATTTAGGTCTTTAATCCATGTTGAGTTGGTTTTTGCATAAGGTGTGAGGTGAAGGTCTTGTTTCAATCTTTTGCATTTTGCTTTCTAGTTCTGCCAGCACCATCTGTTGAACTATCACATCCCCATGCAATATATTTAGGTGTTTTGTCAAAAATCAGTTGACTGCATGTTGATGGATTAATTTCTAGATCTCCATTCTGTTCCATTGACCAATAAAACTTTCATTGTACCAGTACCAAGCTATTCTGACCAGTGTAGTTGTGTAGTAAATTTTGAAGTTGGGAAGTGAGAGGCCTCCAACCTTATACTTCTTCTTAAGCAGTGTTTTGCTTATCCTGGGTCTCTTTCCTTTCCATATAAAGTTTGTAATTGTTTTTTTCCACCTCTTTGAAGAATGTCCATAGAATCTGGATTGGGATTGTATTATATGTGTAATTGCTTTGGCCAGTATTTACATTTTCACAATATTAAGTCTTCCTATCCAGGAGCATGGTACGTTCTTCCATTTTTTAGGTCTCTTTTCGTTTCTTATAGTAGTGTTTTGTAGTTTTCTTTGTATAAGTCCTTTGTTTCTCTGGTTACATTTATTCCTAGATATTTCATCCTTTGGGCAGCCATTGTAAATTGTATTGCTTTTGCTTTCCTAATGTCCATTTCAGCGCTGCCATTGTTACTATAGAGGAATCCAACTGAGTATTGCATGTTGTTTTATACTCTGCCACTTTGCTGACTCTTCCTAGTAGCTTTTTTACTGAGTCTTTGGGGTTTTCTACTTATAGAATCATATCATCTGTAAATAGAAATTTACTTCTTCCTTTCCAATTTGGATGCCTTTAATTTCCCTGTCTAGCCATATAGCTCTGGCTAAGACTTCCTAATTTCCCTGTCTTGCCATATAGTTCTTGCTAAGACTTCTAGCACAATAATGAATAGGAGTGGTGACAAAGGGCATCCTTGTCTGGTTCCTGTTCAGAGGGAAGGATTTCAGTTTCTCTCCATTGAGAGTAATGCAGGCTGTTGGTTTTGTATATATGCTCTTAATTATGTTGAGGAATTTCCCTTCAATTCCTACTTTGTTCAGTGTTTTTTATCAACAATGGATGTTGGATTTTGTCAA
>NW_006408588.1:3925609-3939435 GCF_000296735.1 Chrysochloris asiatica | reverse complement strand
CTCAGAGTAACTTTCACAGGTGTTGTCTGCCTTCCTGGTATATGGAAGTTGGTATTGGTTCTTGCCTGGATTTTGTTTGTTTTGGAGTCTAATTGTAGCTTTACTGTATGGCATCACTTGCTGTCTCTTCTTGGGTAATATAGGGAGAGAAAGAGTCCCCCAAATGTAAAAGGGGTGCATCAAACAACAAAACAGCAACAGCAAACAACAACAACAACAAAAATACAAGACTGAATACTGTACTCTGTAATCACAGAAGAGGGAGTGGAGGGAGAAAAGAAAAAAAAAAAATTATGTAGCCTAATATGATTATGACTTCAATGTCCTCTTTCAGCTTCTTGCCTTCAAAGCTGCCTGAGAGATTTCAAAATGCCACTGTTGATTGTTATGCTGTACCTCAGTATTTAATTTAATTTTTGGCCTGTTTTGTTTTTAAACTCTTCCTTCTGCTTGCCCCTTGTTCTAGCTTTCCTGTTTAAAAAATAAAAAATAAAACAACTGATTAGTGCTGGCTCTTGGGCTGAGAGTATCTGTGTGCATGCATGGCAGAAGAGCTCACCAGTGGTGCAAGTGGGGGATGTCCACTTGCTCAGGCCTCCCATCTAGTCACCAGAATGGAGGTGTACAAACAATGGGGCGGGGGCAATGAACAGAAAGCAAAAAAAAATAAATTCAGAAAAAAGCAAAACCGACAGAGTGTCTTATCCACCTTTGTTCCTAGGTTCCCGTAGCATTTTTCCATGGCGTGTCTGCTCTGCCACTTGATCTTGATGGTTAGTCTCACCCAAGTTGTTGGCTCTGGGCTACCATGTCTGGCAGATTCAAAAGTACATGATTTCTTACTTTGGCTACAAGTTCCACTAGCTATATGCCTTCAAAACTTTTACATATCCCTATTTATGTGGTTCTGAGTTTTGGAACTCTGCTCTGAATCTGTTTTGCCTGGTATTTCATGGTATTTCTAATAACAATCCTCACTGCACCTACACACTAGCCGCCATCAATCCCCGCCTCCTGTTTAACTCTTTAATTTCATCATTTCTGCCAGTCATTTTAGCTTCTCTACATTTGGTAGCATGTTTCAAGTCTCTTTTGACCACCACTTACATAGTTTCTTTCTTTCCTATATTTTCAAATGAACTTTCACTTCAGGTATGATGTTATGGATGTTATCCTACAATTCTACTAGTCCCAGTCACTAGTGTCTAATGTATCAAATTTGTTTTTCAGATAGTCTCTAAATTCAGGTAGAATAAACTCAATGTCATGTTTTAGTTATTGTGGACTTGTTTTAATCATAATTTTCTTCAGCTTCAATCTAAACTGATGTATGTGTAATTGATATGATCCTCTGTTGGCTTCTTCTATAGTGTTTGCTGATTGTCATCATCCCTTCCCACATATGTAGTCAGTTTGATTCCTGTGTACTCTGGTATTCTAACTGAAGAGGTATGCTTATCATTTATACCGTTTAAAAAGTGAACCATTGGTTGGGGCTGTGGTGACTGTGTTGGATAAGCACTGATCTGTGACCCACAAGATTGGAGGTTCAAGTCTACCAGGAAGATGAGGTTCCTGCTCCTACAAAGACATACAGCTTCAGAAGTCCTGTACAGCATTGCAATGAGTCAGAACCAACTCAATGACACTTAACAACGATGACGTTGTTGGCCTTAAAATTCCTATTATGCTGTCTCTAGCTTTGTTTCTATCATTTAGGTCATAGTTTCCAATTGCAGATCCATCCACTTTATTTCTAACTTTCACATTCTGTTACTAGTAATTATCAATGTGTCTTGATTTCATATTGACCAACTGAAGAAATTGGTAGACTTAGTCAATTTCATCATTCTTGGCTTTAGTAGTTGGTGCATAAATTAAATAACATGTTAACTGTTCATTTTTGTAGGTATATGGATAATTATCCTATTACACATACACTGTATTTCAAGATGGAGCTTGATGTGGTCTTTGTAACAATAAATGAAATGCTATTTTTCTTCAATTTTTTAAAATACTGTTCACAGTAAACCATATGTTCCTCCAACTCAAAAGGACTCGATGTATAGGGTTATCAAGAGTCTAATCTTTATGGTAACAGTCTCATTTTTCTCCCATAGGCAACTATGGCCATATATGGTCCCTATTCTCATCATTTCCCTTTGAACTATCTTGAATGTCTATATGCATTTCAAGGCTCCACCTCTCACAGTACCAAAATCCATGGGCAGATGTTGACTAATTAGAAGGAATGATTGATCACTAATTAGAAGTAGTGAAGGCAAGATACAATTGGAAAGTAGACATCTATTCACTAATGGGAGAAATACCCATGGAAAAAGTCAAAAGCAATGAGAGCAAAATGGTAGCTATGGAGCAATTAATGTACACATTGCCATTATGCACATAATGACATAGGTGTACAAACTTGAGTAAGAAAATTTTTTGGTAATGATTCCAGTTCATACATGTATGAGTTTATTAAAAATGAAATGTATTTATACATTCCTTTTGTGATCAGTAGATGGTTTCAGAAAAATTATATCAATGTCTTTGCTTTCCTTTAGACGTCTTTCAGAAAATAAGGTCAAAGTAGCATTCTGAAGGGATCTGCTGGGACTAAATTCAAGGTAGAGATGTCAGCTCATTAATGTTATGGTGATTGTTTCTTTGGTCTCAAAGTGGTAATCTTGATAATTTTCTTGAAGGACTCTGGACTATCACAGGTCTTACTATAAAGTCTTAAGAAAAACAAAAAGTGCATTGGTGAAGAAAATGTAGGGAAAATATTGCCATGGCCATTCTTTTTTATATTTTTGATCATCACAATACACTTCATTATTAGAAGAATAGTAAGAACTGTCCTAAAGGAGCTCTGGTAGCATAGTGGTTACGAATCGGGCTGCTAACGTCGGCAATTCAAAACTACCAGCTGTTCTGTCGGAGAAAGATGAGGCTTTCTGCTTCCATAAAATATTTACAGCCTCAGAAACCCTGTACAGGGTCACTATGAGTCAGAACCAATTCCACAGTACTTAACAACAACAAGAACTGTCCTATGAAAGTTTTTTTGTGAAGCTATACCTGATCCATCCTACAGTTTCATCTTGCCACTTCAGATTTCTGTTTGGTCCCCAAACTCAAAGAACGCTTAAAATGAGTGTGATTTAAGTTCCTGTTTTGATATAGTGTAAATTAAAGAGTCAGAATTCTTCAGAAAAGAGATAGCGAGATGGAAAAATTGCCTTCCAAAGTGTATATTCCTAGATGAAGGATATATAGAGGAACAAAAGTTTTATACTTTTGAGAGTTTGTTTAATGGTTACAGGGTTTTATAGAAATACGTCTGACCCTACCACACTATTTGTGAGGACTAGAATAAAGAAAAAGAACACAGGAAGTATAATAAAGTAGTACATTTTCTGAATCTTAAGAAATATCAACAGACTCAGCAGTCCCAAGAAAAATGGAAAAGTCAATTCTTAAAAGCAGGTCTGAGAAATTACTGAGTTTCAAAGAAAATGAATAATAATTGTCCTCATGATCTCAGTTCTTGGTATGAACCCAAATGACTCTTTAGGGATTTTACATAGATTTATATATTCATAAGTTTTATCTAAAAATGTATATATTTAATAAGAAATACTTTAATGTTCACAATACATCACAAAACAAAAACTCACTGCCACCCAGTAGATTCTGATTCTCAGTGAACCCTAGAGGACAGAGTGTAGGCACTGTTCTTAGGGTTGATGACATGGAAGCAGCCATCCCAATTTTCTACCACAGAGTAGCTGGTGCCTTTGAATTGCTAATTTTGTGGTTAATAGCTGAACAATTAAGCAACAGAGATCATTAAGGTTAACAATAGAATAGTTACATACAATATGATCACCAAATAACACTAATCATTTCATATGCACATGTACACTAACAAATCATGATTCTAAGAAATACTTTGCCTGTGTGTCTGAAAACAAGTACTAATAGTCAATTATAATGATTACTATATGTTAGAAAATAGAATCATGGAAAATTTTATGCCCTTTTATTAGTTCATATTTTAAAATAAGAATATATTGCTATGATTATATTAAAAATAAACATTTTTGTGGTAGAATATCTAATGAAGTAATTGGTTTCAAATAAAGTTAGATTATCATTTCATCTGAGAACCTAGTTTATATTTTGAAGAGTTAATAAAAAATAGGAAGGATGAAGGTAGAAAAATAAAGTGAATAACATGTCATATTTGACCTATAGAAATTGAAGAAAATAACAATAATAAATTTATAAAAATATTTGTTTATCAGTATGTTCATTATGGAAACAATAATGAAACAATTTATTTATCCCTGTCACAGAACATGTTACAGAAATATTATTTCTTTCAAATGCATATAGAATAGTGATTATATAATACTAATGGAAACAAAGATATTTTCAAATGCTTCAAATACATATGAAAGTTGGGCAGTATATAAGGAAGATAATAGAAGAATCAATGCCTCGAATTATGTTGAAGAGTATTAAAGCACCATGGACTGCCAGAAGACAAAGATGTTTCTCATGCTTTGGACAGACTGTCAGGAAGGACCAATCACTGGAAAAGGATATCATGCTTGCTAAAGTGGACTCTCAGCGATAAAGAGGAAGACCCTCTATGAGATGGAGTGACACGTGGTAGCAGCAGTAGACTAAAACATATGACCAGTTTAAGTCTGGTGCAAGACCGGGCAGTGTTTCATTCTGTTGTGCATAAGGTTACTGTGAGTCAGAACCAATTCAATGGCACCTAATAACTAAAGGACAGATACAAATCTCTAATAATAATTCTTGAATTTTTAATATGATGGTGGATTTGATCAGTAGTATTTAACCAGAGCAGCAGAATCCCTTCTTATAATATAAGCAAAGAATTTATTATAGGGATAAAAACACAATTGTGGGACTTGATGGAGAAACCTCTGAGCCAGGTGTTGAAACTAAGGTCATTACAGTTTGTAGTGTGAGGCAGTAAGGTGGTCGTCAGGAAGGAAAGCTAGACATACAGGGAGAGAAATTAAGGACAAATGGACTCCAAATAGGCAAACTAGGACCAATTAGAAAAAAAAAATTGAATCTGCATCTATCTGTCACAGATTAATTTTCCAAATGCAAAAGAAAAGTTTTACCATTCTCACTTGCAAAGAGCATTCTGGCTTTATTTCTACCATGACAGATTTGTTGGCTGTTTTGGCAGTCCAAAGTACTTTAAATACTGTTGACTAACACCAGAATTTAAATGCATCAATTATTCATTGCCCAATTTTCACATGCATATGACACAATTAAAACTACCATGACTTGGATCAGGTGCACCTTAGTCCTTAAGCTAACATCTTTGATCTTGAACTCTTTAAAGAAGTCTTTTGCAGATTTGCTTAATACATATGATTTCTTGACTGCTGCTTACTTTATCATTGATTGCTGATAACTTCAATCTTTTCTCTTTATCATGATAATACTAGTCCTGTTCTGAAAAATTTTGTTTTATTTACATTAAAATACAATCCATACTGAAGACTGTAGTCTTGGATCTCCAACAGTATATAATGGGCTTATCTCAGGTTGTTAAAGAACCTTCTTCAGATCATGATAGTTGTGTGTGTATACTATTGTTTTTAAGGGCCAAAGAGTTGGTTCTGTATATAACAACACTGTGTAAGGTTTCTGAAGCTGTAAAATACTGAGGTTCAAAGAAATTGAAAGTACTGAGTTTCAAAGAAAATGAGCAGGAAAGAAAAAGAATTATCTTTTTCATATGGAGTCCCTGGTGGGCTAGAACCACCAACTTTGTGGTTCACAGTCAAGTACTTAATCTACAGAGCCAATATGCTCCCAATACGTATCTATGTATATTTGAAAAAAACTAGATGATAATAAATTCTGAAACATACTAAAGCAAACTTAACTGAATTTCTATAAGAAACATAATCAAGACATGAGAATATCAATACAGATCTGATACAAAGTTGGCATTTTAATAAAACTGTAATTAATATGTAAATAGCATACTGAGGAAGATAGAAAAATAAGAGAAAATACAGTAACAAGAGGCAAATATAAAATACTAGGTTCAGTACTTACCAAAACAACTAAAATAAGGCTGTTCTTCTCGATCAATCTATAAACTTTGTAAAAAAAAATCACGTTGATGAAGATTTTGTGAAACAGAACTAGTCTTGGTTATTGCTGATATTTGTTTTTTTTTTTTTTTTAGGGGATATTGGACACTATACAAGCATACAAGCATATGTTGTTGTTAAGTGCTGTCGAGTCGATTCTGACCCATAGCAACCCTCTATATGGTTTCCGAGGAGCAGCTGGTGAGCTTGAACCACCAACCTTGCAGTTCAGATGGCTTTGTAGTCTGGCACATTAACCCATGACGCCACACCAGGACTCCATACAAGCACATAGCATGACTTAAAAAGGTTTTGGAGTCCTGGTATGGCGCTGTGGGTTAGTGCATTGGATTGTGTGGTCAGTTTGAACCTCAAAGTCAGCGGTTCAATCTCACTAGCCACTCTTTGGAGACCCTGTACAGGGTCACTATGAATTGGAACTGACTTGAAGGCACTTAACAACAAGAAAAAAGGTTTTATATTATTGACAAAATAGCTTCCACCCATTTCTATTAAGAATTAATAAGAATTGCACATTGTAGCTCTTGCTTGTCAGGGGAAATACATATTTAGAAATGTTTCACTTCTGTTATAAAATAATGAAATCATTCAGTTTGATGAAATCATGATGCATTCTTAATAGATACTGGGTTACTTAATCCACCCCACTTGTTTAACAAGTGGTAAATTTGGAGTCCAAGGTCAACGATTCAAGCTCACCAACCGCTCCTTGGAAACCCGATACAGGGTTGCCATGGGTTGGGACTTACTTGGTGGCACTTATATCAGTTCAAATTTGTTGTTGCTAACTTTTAAAATCACCTTTAAAACGTTATCACAGTAGAGTCATGATCAGGTTCTGAAGATGGAAGTACTTGTGTTGTCTCTCACATACGTTAACAGCTTTACATTTGTTATAAAATGTAATGCGTTTTCTTCTTTAATTATATGAGAAATAAAATCTATGAGAATGTAAATAGTATAGTTAAAAAGTAGCAAATGTAAACACACAAACACACACACACAGACATGCATACAGATCTTTTTTTTTTTTGCTTTTTTTCAGAAGGAAATCTTAGATCATTGTATGGAATTCAATTAAAAAAGACAATAAAACTATCATATGTCACTTCAATTTTTAATGTAGGAAGAAACACAGAATAATGGATGCATTTTTTATTTGTATTGTTTTAGTTGCAATAAGGGTACTGGTTCTGACAAATAAAATAATTGATTTTTTTTTATGAAAATATATTTTATTTGCTGACATTGTACAACTTTCAAAACTCTGTACTAATATCACTTCAGTAGATCCTTCCATGACATAGCAGTCCAATTTCCTGCTTAATTTCATTCTAGTACCTGAGTGCCAACCTTTTCTCAGCTCCTTACAGTCACTGGTTTGTCATTGTGAGTCAAAATCGGTGCAGACAGTCACATACTCTTCCCATGACGTTCCTGTTTATCTGCACAGACAAATGACACCATTCCTCAGAGCAGCCACATTCCTGCAGGAGACATTCCAGGATTCACTTTACTTGGAATAGATGAGTAATCCATGGACTCCAAAAGACCATACATTATTGTACCAGCAGTAGAGGCAAGTATTTTTTGAGCCTTGTAGTTTGATGATAAGTAACAACATATTTTATTTCTCTACAAAAAAACTGGAAAGATTCCTATTTCAGAGTCTCTAATCTTTTAATCCAGTTTCTTGTGACAATATTTAATGTGCTGTGGATGCCCTTGGTTAATGCCTTAATCATCAACCTGTGCAGGAAAATCAATGGCTATGTATCTCCTGGTGTTAGCTGTGTACTATTATCTTAAAAAAAAAACAAACAAAACAAAACAAATCAGATGAGTTTTGGGTTGTTTTTTTTCCAAGTTGATTGTTCTCTCCTGCCGATTATTCACTTGGCTGCACCTGCTTACCAATTATAGCTTAATCATATCTTTGGAGCTCACAATGCTTTTTAGCATTCTATACTTTCCTCCTACACTCTGATGTCAAAACAAAGCTGTATCTATCATACCTGGAGGTCTTGCGACTGTGTAAGTAGGCTCTCAAGGAATTTGAGTATCAAAGGCAGAACAAGAAGTTAACATGCTCTCTCAAATTCCTGATTTATACCACTTGAAGTCAACAGATTTCCTTTAATGTTTATGCTTTCATGGATTAACTACTAACAGGAGGCTATTTTCAGGAGAACTCTTGTACATTGCATAAGATCTTGTTAAAAAATCTGCCTGGGTGAATGAAATCAGTAAGGAATAGAATAGGGTGCCTCAAGTCATTGGAGTGAGTCTGTAGCAATCAGGACAGGGGGAGTTCATTTTGGGTCATGAAATTTTTATCCAGCTACATAAATGTGGAAAAAATATCAGGACTGTTAAATGTTTATACCCTTCCAGTGTTTTAGTTGGCTCTGTCTTTTAGCGTAAGCAAGCTTGAGGTTGAGCGATTACATATAAATATGTATACGACATGGTGACTTCTGGTGTGGTACTGTAAGATCAGCACTAGACTGAGAACCACAGGTTGGCAGTTGAAACCCACCAGCTACTCCTCGGAAACCCTATATAGGATTGCTGTAAGTCAGAATTGACTTGATGCAGTTAACAACAACAGACACATGGATGTTACCTTAGAAAAATAACTATAAATAAATTGTTTAGACACTAATTTGCAAAAGTTACTTTGTTTATATGTTCAGTTTTCCAAACTACTAATAAGTCTGATGTGTTAAATGGTGATCTCGAAAGTCCCTTTAGGAAAAATACTGATGAATAGAATGGGACTAATAAAATACAACATGACAGAAAGCAGAAACGGTCTCAGTAAGAAACTTACCAGGTTTGTGTTTCTTGTTGTTGTTGTTGTTTTCCATATCAGTGACAGGATTACCACATATGAAATTGTATTTAAGTACCACCTGTCTATTTTTTAATGGAAAGCATTTGTTTCTGGATTCAGATGTTGTTATTAAGTGCCGTCGAGTCAATTCCTATCCATAGTGACCCTGTATAGGGTTTCCTAGGAGCAACTGGTTAGCTTGATCCACCAGCCTTGTAGTTCAAATAGTTTGGCAGTCTGGTGCATTAACCCACAGCGCCACACCAGGGTTCAGATAGATAGGTGTAAAGTTACGAAATTGAGAAACGGCAAGCAAAAAAGTTAGTGCGCTGCTGACATTATGCTGTACTTCATACATTTTTAGTTCCAGGTACTAATGGCTACTAGTCCCGTCCCGTGTGGCTCTGTTGGTTAATGGGCTGGACTGTAAGAGTTGCAGTTTAAGCTAACCAGCTGTCTCTTGGAAACCCCATAAAGAGTCGCTATGAGTCAGAACCCTCTTTACTGCATTTAACAACAACTTAGAGCTGTTTCTTCTCATTTTGAATGGTGGCAGCTTTAAACCATCCACATCATTCAGGTTAACTTACTTTGAGTAGTGAGTTCTTCCTTCCCCAGTCATATTTTGAGTGTATTCTAACCTGATAGACCTGTCTTCCAGTACTGCATTCAATAATGTTCTGTCCCTCTCCATAAGGTTCTCACAGAACAATTAGTATTGTTGTTTTGAGAACTAGGTCACCAAGTCTTTTTTCTTATTCTGCCTTAGTCTGGGAAGGTCTACTTGAACTTGTCCACCATGGGTGACCCTGCTGGTATTTGAAATACCAACAACAGCTTTTAACAGCACAGCAACATGCAATCCACCAGTGTGTTTGTGATAAATTGATAATGTTTTAATACATTGAACGTTTTCATTCAGTAATGTGCATACTTTTGTAAAAGAATAGGTAAACAGTCATACCATCTATGGTAAACAGCTGAACAGCTATTTATGCCATGCTGATTTAACCAATCCTGTGTAGCACAGAACAATGTTAGTCTTCCCTCTCCTCCAAATTCTATATTATGAATGTTAATTTTTACTAGAAAATCATTTCCAGTAAGCATATTATCATATATAGTGGCAAAAAATTGTGATTCATGCTTCTCAATCAATCACTAGGATTTTATAATTTACAATTATAGAAGAACCAGAGAAATGTTCTTATCTGGGGAGAAATACCCATTAGGCAAGGTAAGGATGAGTTGACTAGGTACACGTAAGCCTGTGCTTATCTTATCTTAAGAGCCATCGAGTTGATTCCAACTCACAGTGATATTATCTAGGGTTTCCGAGGAGTGTCTTGTGGATTAGAAACACAGGCATTTTGGTTAGCAGTGGAGTACTTATCCTACAGCCAAACAGTTTACTGTTTTTGTTGGTGGTGGTAAGTTGCATTGAGTCAGTTCCAGCACACAGTGGCCCTGTGTAAGGTTTCCAATGAGTTGACAGTGGGTTGAACCATCAACCTTGAAGTTAGCAGTCCATTGCATATCCTTCAGTGCCACACTAGGAGTAAGCTTACTGTCGTGTGGATGTTGTTAAGTGCTGGCAAGTTAGTTACAACCCTTTGAGACCATGTTTTTAGGATTTCCAAAGAGAAACTGATGAACTTGAATCATCTACATTGTGGTTTAAACTGACTTTGCAGTGCAGCACATTAACCCACAGCCCCACACCAGGACTCCTAGCTTACTGTTTGTTGTTGTTGCTGTTAATTGCCATAGAGTCGGTTCTCCCCCATAGTGGCCATGTATAGGGTTTCTGAGGAGCAGCTGATGAGCTTGAACTTCCAATCTTGCAGTTCAAAGGCTTTGCAGTCTGGCACATTAACTCCCAGCACCACACCAGGACTCCCAGCTTACTGTTAGGGATTGTAAATTTGAAAAGAGATTTTAATTACGCAAAAAAGTACTGTGTATTTAGGAGCGAGACAGATGCCAGCCATACCTACAATCACAAACTATGATGGGGTGAAAAAATATGAAATTGTTCACTACACATTAATAAGTAAACACAAATAAGCCTGTGCCTACCTTGCTTAGTGGGTAAGCACTTATTCTTATGTCCTTACTGTTGTAGAAGCATTCGATAGTGTTCTGTGTGACGTGAGTCACATGGTTTAATATCTTTCTTAGTTTTCTCATCTGTAAAATGGAACAACACTAGCATGTATTAATGTCAGTACTTTGAAGTTTTCAATATTGTTAAAATGGAGAAAGTTACTCATATTTTGATTTTGGGAACTTGTGTATAAAAATTCTAAATATCTATATCTTCTTTAAACTTTCATAACCAGTCTAATGTTGATTATTAAAACCCTGCTAGGACATCATTTAAGCTCTGAGCTGCTAAGCTAAAGGTTGACAATTAGAAACCACCCAGGAGCTACGAGGGAGGAGGAACTGGCAATGAGCTCCTACAAATAGTATAGTCTGGGAAACCCCATGAGGCATTCTAGCCAGTTATTTCGGGTTGCTATGTGTCATCTAACAATATAAGAGCAATAACTTGCAATACTTTTAAATATTTTTAAATGGTTTTCATTAGAATCTGGCACCATAAATAGTTAAGTCACATCAAAACATTTTAAGTTGTATGTATATAATTTAATTTCAAGTCCTCTAATGATCTGGCAAACAAAACATTTCTAGGCACTTTTTATTAACATTACAATAATTTTACAAATATTAAAGCATTACCAAACTCTTTCTACTTTTGTTACAACTTACTATGATTGAAAATTAATAAAAAAGAATCACTTTCAGTAACTTAAATATTTTAAGTTACAGTAATAAGGCTATTATGTCATACTAAGAAGTTTATTTTTCACAAAGTGCCTATTTTCATTTATTGCATATGCATACATTTGTGTTTATTAAATTGGAAATTGAGGGTTTTGGGTTTTTTTTTTTAAGGTATTTTCTCAATTCTAAACTTGTTGACAACTTGCCTATTCATAAAGGAAATAATTGTGCTTGGGGGGAAATTTTATGAGGGCATTTTTTTCATCCTTTTAGTTTTCTGTTTTTAAAATTATATACAATAGCATTATTTTATTGTCTACACTTCTGAATCTTAACATGTATAGATTCATATTACAAAACTACAATCGGGGTGCAGAATAGTACTATTACTACCTCACATTTCCTTCACATTGACCTCATGAATCACAAGTTCCCTCCAATCTCAACTTTTGGGTACTATCAATCTATTATCTATCACTTTGGTTTTGCTTTTCCAGAGGTAAATACACATGGAATAATTCATTATGTACTATTTACAAACTGGCTAGCTTCCATTGCATAATGCTTTAGACTGCATCCATGCGGTTATGATTATAAATAGCTCTTCCCTTTTTATTGTTGAATACTATTCTATTGTATGGATGTACCATGGTTTGGTTATTGCTTCATCATAGGACATTTGAATTGTTTCAAGCTTTGATTTCATATGAAGAAAGTCATTATAAACATTTGTGTACAGAATTTGTATGGATATAAGGTTTTTATTTTTCTAAACAAGATAATCAGGAGTAGAATTACTAGGTCCTAGAGGAAGTACTTATTTTTAATATTCTTAATGGAGCTCTGGTGTGGTGCTGTGGGTTAATGTGCTGGACTGCAAAGTCAGTTTGAATCATTAGGTCAGTGATTCAAGCTTACCAGCTGCTCCTCAGAAACCCTATACAGTTCGCACTGGGTCAGAGCCAACTCAACAGCAGTTAACAACAAGAATAGCAATATTCTTAATAAAAAACTGTGCAACATTTTTTCAGAGAAATGACCTTGTTTAAAATTATTATTTTTTTATTTCATAAAAAATCTGATTATGTTCTTACCATGTAGTATAGTAAGGAGCTCTGGTAGCGTAGTGGTTACAAATCGGGCTGCAAGGTCAGCAGTTCGAAACTACCAGCCTTTCCGGGGGAGAAAGATGAGGCTTTCTGCTCTCGTAAAGATTTAAAGCCTCGGAAACCCTGTACAGGGTCGCTTTGAGTCGGAACCAACTCCACGGCACATAACAACAACAACATGTAGTATAGTGGTTATGAATCGGGCTGCAAACCCCTAAGATCAGCAGTTAGAAACTACCAGCTGTTCCATGGGAAAAAGATGAGGCTTTCTGCTCCCCTAAAAAATTAACAGCCTTGGAAACCCTGTACAGGGTCGCTATGAGTCAGAACTGACTCTATAGCACATAACAACATGTTCTTAAAGATTAAAACTTAAGAAAATGAAAATTTAGGCCTTTAAGATTAAGATAGCTCATGAATTCATTGTCAGGTCAGATTAGATTCTGTTTCATGAACACAGGTAACTCTTTAATTTGATGCCGTCTGGTAAGAAAATCTGTGGAAAAAGACAATGACAAGATTACTATTAGTTAGAACAATGTCAGACCCATTATGGAACAGCCCATAGAGATTATAGCTGTATCTGATTTGTAGTCAGGGATTTTTATTTAAAACTTAATAAAGGAGAAGACCAAAACAAAACAAAACAAACTAGCAACTAAACAACATGAATCCAAGTTACATTATAAATTAATACTGTATGGACCTGAAAAGGTTTTAAAGTCAACTAGTTTTTTTTTTCAGAATAGATATCCTCTTTGCATTTTGAATTTGGTATGCCATAAAACTTCAGTGTCATTTGGCATACTTTGGTTTGAGAAAATCAAGTGCATATGTCTTTTCATAATATATTTCATTTTTATTTTCTAAATCAGCTTTATATGTGAGTAATCACCATGGTAA
>NW_006408588.1:3920719-3924577 GCF_000296735.1 Chrysochloris asiatica | reverse complement strand
AGAAGTGACCCTACAGAACATCACTAGCACTACCAGTCCAAGTAACCAAAACTTTCTTACTAAAATAGAAGAATATGCCAGACTAATGGATAAAAAAGAAAACTTACCACTGTAAAACTGTCAACACCGTGGAAAGCAATCTGTAGATAAAATGCAATACCAAACCAGATTCCAAAATCATTCTTTAAAGAAATGGAAACACTGATCATTAACTTTTTATGGCTAGGAAAGACTCCCCAGTTAAGTAAAGCATTGCTTAAAAAGAACAAAGTTGAAGACTTGTCACTTCCTGATCTCCAAATACAATATAAGCAACAGTCAAAACAACCTGGTCATGGTACCATAAAAAGTAGATCACTGGAATAGAATTGAGAACCCAGAAGTAAATGCGTCTGTATTACAGTCAACTGATCTTTGACAAACGGCTAAATATTTGAAATGGTGAACACATAGTCTCTTAACAAGTGATGTTGGCAAAACAGGAAATCCATTTTGCAGAAAAATGAAACAAGATCCATATCTCATATTACATACAAAACAAATCAATGGATTAAATACATAAATATAAATTCTAGAACTGTAAAGATCATCAATGAAAAAATAGGTACAACCTTAGTGGCTCTGTTGTTGTTGTTATGTGCCGTGGAGTCAGTTCCGACGCATAGGGACCCTGTACAGGGTTTCCGAGGCTATAAATCTTTACGGGAGCAGAAAGCCTCATCTTTCTCCAGTGGAACAGCTGGTAGTTTCGAACTGCTGTCCCTGAGGTTCACAGCCCGATTCATAACCGCTACGCTACCAGAGCTCCTTTAGTGGCTCTGTCACAGGGTATAAATACATTATCCAACATAACTGAAAATCCACAGACAACATAAGACAAAATAGATGATTGGTACCTCCTAAACTTTGGCACTTTTGTGCATCAAAAATGTCACCAAAAGAGTGCAAGGAGAGCCTACGGACTGAGAAAATCCTTTTTGCAATGACATATCAGAGAAGGACCAATCTACAGTATTTTGTAGAAAATTGTAACTCCTCTACAAGTGAAAGACAACCCAAATTTAAAATTGGTTAGAAGATTCACGAAACAAGATATTGAGGTGGCTAACAAAGAAAAGCTAGTCGCTATCAGTAGCCATAATATTGATGCAAATCAAATAAGCAAGATGTCATATTACTTCAGCATTAACAGCAAAGTTAAAAACAAGCAAAAATAAAAACAAATGTTGGCAAGGATGTGGAGATATTGGGCCCTCTTACACTTAACAACACTGATGGAGTCCTGGTGTGGCGCTGTGGGTTAATGCACCAGACTACAAAACCGTTTGAACTGCACGGTCAGCGGTTCAAGCTCACCAGTCACTCCTAGGAAACCCTATACAGGGTCTCTATGGGTTGGAACCGACTTGATGGCACTTAACAATAACACTGATGTGGGCCTATAAAATGGTGCAACTACTGTGGAAAATGATATGGTGCTTCCTCAAAAAGTTGGAAATAATAAATACCGTATAATTCAGCAAACCCTGTATTTTGTATATATGCCCAAGAAATAAGAGCTGTGGCCTGAGTAGACACATACACACCCATGTTAATTACAGCACTAGTCACAATAGCAAACAGACACAAATTAAATGCCTATCAATGTAAGAGTAGATAAACAAAATTTGGCACATACATAAAATGGAAATGAAGAATAGTGATGAATCTGTAAAATATATCACACCATGTATCAACCTATAGGACATTACAGTATGCTGAATGAAATTGTTTTTGTTGTTAAATGCAGCTGAGTCAGTTCTTATTCATAGAGACCCTATATAGACTTTTTCCCAGGAGTGATTAGTGGGTTTGGACCACCAACCATGTGTGTAGCAGTACAGTATCCTACAATGCCATATCAGGACTCCTGAGTGAAATTAGTCAATCACAAAAAGACAGACATTGTATGATACCACTAGCTTGAAAGCTCAAGAAAATAGTTTCATACTAAAACAAATGTTCTTTGATGGTGATCAGAAGTGAGAAGGAAAGAAGAGTAATTCACTAGCTAGAGGGTGTTATTGCTAAGTGCCATTGAGTTGGTTCTATCTTATAGTGACCCGGCATAGGGTTTCTGAGGAAGAGATGGTACATTTGAACTGCCAACCTTGTGGTTCATAATCCAATGCTTATTTTACAGCGCCACACCAAGCTAAAAGGTTTTTAAGTGTTGTCAACCCTTTAAGTGTTTCCAAGGAGCAACTGGTGGGTTCGTACTGCCAAACTTGTTCACAGTCCAGTACTGATCCTGCATCACTATGCCAGGAGTGGTGGAAGAAGGTGATAGTGGTTATGTGCCGTGGAGTCAGTTCCGACTCATAGTGGCCCTGTACATGGTTTCTGAAGCTGTAAATTTTTACAGGAACAGAAAGTCTCATCTTTATCCCATGGAAAACCTGCTGGTTTCAAACTGCTGACCTTGAAGTTAGCAGCCCAGTTCATAAGCACTATGCTACCAGAGCTCCTTAGGCTAGAAGGATAACTAGGGTGATGGGGGAGGGAATATACACTAAGAGGAAGGCTGATAAAAGAATGCTAAAGACTACCAGTTTGGCAGCTGCAGAGCAGAGTCAGGTAGGACAGGCTCTGTGGGGGAGGGGTTGAAAATCCAGAGATGCTGTTCCCATGGAACACCACCCAAGTTCTGCATCTAGCATAAGGGTCAGGGTGTCAGTGTCCCATGACAGCCAGTGAAAAAATAAGGGTGTAAAGAAAAAGAATTGCCATTTAGAAATTGGTCAAGAAATCAGGACACCCTCTGCAGCCATCTCACCCAGGTGGAGGTCGGAGGGCGGGGCTACAGCTAGACTGGCACTGGGAACAGGTAGTAAAAGAAGCACAGTGACGTTTGCAAAAGGAGGTGTGAGGGGATTCTACACATTTTTTCCTCCTAGTCTCTGTTGCGCCTTCTTTGCCCAGCCTGGACACCTTCAGGCAGGTGGGTGCACATCTCCCCAGAAAGTCCAGCGTTGAGACCACAGCTTTCCCACGGCACAGAGAGAAAGAGCCCATCGGTCCAAGGGCAAATCCTTTCGCTGCTGCTCTTGACTTCCGCCTGTGGGTCCCAGCCCTAAAGTTAACCTGGGCAGGACCCTTTACTCCTGTCTATCCAGCAAGAAAAAAGCAGGTTTGGCCTGACAGACAAACCATATGAACAATCTGTAAAACCCTAACATAAAAAGACGCAACTATTTCAAGAATTACACTGTGCACATGCAGATACCAAACTGATCTTCAGAAACAAAAATAGTACACAATCTTTCTCCTGTTAACTTCTCATAGACCCATTTCAAAGAAAAGTGATATCATTAAATATGGAAATCACCAAACAATGTCATTAATATTATAATCAAGTAAAATTTTGCTGAAAGACTATTAAAAATTCATTGCAGTATACTGAGGAGCTGACAGAAATCCAAGCCAAATTCAGAAAAGGATGTAGACCAAAATATATCATAGCTAACTTCAAATGGCTCTTAACTGAAAGCAGAGAATAACAGAAAGACATTTACTTGTACTTTACTGACTACTGGCAGTGTGTATAACCATGGATAGCATTGCAAAGAATGGGTATTCCAGAACAATTCATTGTGCTCATGAGGAACCTGCACATAGACCAAGACACAGTCATTTGAACAGAACAAAGGAATACTAAATGGTTTAAAATCAGGATAGGTGTGCACCATGATTGTGTCCTTTCACCATACTTACTCGATTTGTGTACTGGGCAAATAATTCTAGAAGCTCAATTATACAAAGAAGAATGTGGTGTCATGATTGGAAGAAGAGACCCTAACAATCTCATACATGCAGATG
>NW_006408588.1:3915017-3920214 GCF_000296735.1 Chrysochloris asiatica | reverse complement strand
AAAAAAAAAAAGCTATCTTGAAAGAAGTACTAAGAGAATTCTCCTTAGAAAGGATGATCAGACATTTTCTCATGTACTTTCTACATATTATTTTGAGGAGAAGGGATATCATGTTGGATAAAAAGTAGCTTTTAATAATGAGCTCAAATAAAGCAACAACTTTGAGAGTTTGGGCCAGTATTTAGTTCTGTTGTATATAAGAACACTATGATTTGGAATCAACTTGATAACACTACCAACAGCACCAATTTACTCAAAATATGAAATTTTCAACTATTCTTTTTTAAAAATTTTAAATTTCCTTATGCAAAGTTTAAGAAACTCTGGTCATGTAGTGAGTTACAAGCTGGGTTGTTGCTTACTGTGAGGTAAGCAGTTCAATTCCACCAGCTGACCCACAGCAGAAAGATGAAGCTGTTGTTCCTGTAAATATTTATGTCCTTGTAAACTCTATACAGAGTAGCTAGGAGTATGGCTTGGCACTGTAGAATAAGCTCTGGATTGCTAACTTTTAAGTTCTGTGGCTCAACACCTCCAACTGCTCCTCGCAAACATTATGCAGGGTCACTAAGAGTCCTAACTAACTTGATGGCACTTACCAACACTGTAAGTCGTAATCAACATTACATCACCAACCACCATTAATATAGTTTTTATAAAATGATCTCGATGTTACATGTGGAAAAATTTATGTACGTAAAAAATATTGGCGGAGTTTGTTTTTGTGGGGATATAAATCACTTGGCTTAAAGTACTGAAAATTAATGTTAAAATGACATGTTGTTGTTAAGTGCTATGAAATCAGTTCCAACTCACAGTGACCCTGTATAGGGTTTCTGAGGAATGGCTGTTGAGTTTGAATTGCCAGCCTTCCTGTTCAAACCAACCTTGTGGTCAAGTGCTTATCACTACAGTACCACAACTAAAAAAAATAGGGTTTTTTTGCATAAGTTAAACTCATTTCTTTTTCATTTTAAAAATAATTACTTCATCCACATCAGTTTAAAAGAAATAATTTTCACCTCTTAATATTAACCAAAGATTCTCCAGGAAAAAATTCCAGTGTCTGTCCTAGAATATCATAGAAATAATTATCACACTTGTTCAAGCTATGATTAGAGTTTTATTCACGTTTTATCTATCTTTTTAGCATCATGCAACAGTGTTGTGATTATCATGTATAGCTCAGATAAAAGTGAACTGAATAGCATAAAGAAAACTACAATTTTACTCTCAGTATGAACTCCCATATTAGCCAAATCAATTTATCTTTTGAAAATGATTGGAATCAGAATGAAGCCATAGCCGATTAAGGTTATATAAGCAGCCCATTTTATCATAGAGTTTTGATGAATGGGCTTTATTAACAATAGACATAGTTAATGTAGATACCTTAGCAAAGAGTTATATTGGGGCTTGCAATTGCATTCATTTATCTAAAACATAAAGTATGCAAAATAACTTTCATTTTGTGTGTGGTAACTCTGAGAAGGAAAACTGAATGGTAAAATAAATCATATGCAAAGAGGAATTAATCATCTTTCTTTTCTTACAGCAACATTAATGGGGTTCTTTTTAAGTATTTAGATTATAATGATAGCTCATTTAGGATTATTTGACTTGCAAATTAAAGAATATCTTATCAAACTGGATTAAGTCAAAGAAAAGGATTTATGGGTTCATTTCACTACCAAGCTCAGAGGTAGAAAAATTCAGGTGAGGTTTGATCAAGTAGCAAAAATTATCTTATGGAGACTCAGATCTTATTTCTTTGCTCTGGTTCCTGCTCTGTTGACTTTAATTTCAAATTCGACATCATCGTCCCAGTGGTTCATGCTGTGTCATTCATATGGCCACTAGTTTCAGAGTATATAATCACAGTCCTTCTTCTGAAACAGTAGCTCTCCTCCAAGACATTGGTAGTGCTGGGGACATGTTTGCCACAACTGGCCATGGTGCAATAGGCATTTAGTGGCTAACCGATAGGAATACTGCTACCCTCCAACAATGTATATAGGCAGGAAAAGGAGAATATTTGATTGTTTTTCTAAACTGCTACATACCACTGCTTCATGGAATTAGATGTTTCTGAGTCCCTTAAAAGCAATATGTAGTTTTTATGTGCCATGGAGTAGGTTCTGACTTACAGCGACTGTACAGGATTTCAGAGACGGTAAACCTTTACAGGAGCAGAAAGCCTCATCTTTCTCCCGCAGAACAGCTGGTAGTTTCAAACTGCTGACCATGAGATTAACAGCTCGATTTGTAACCAGAGCTCCTTAAATGCAATATGTGAGAGCATTATTTAAGTGTGAAAATGTCCATCTTTAACAAAAACAATGGGATTTAGAAAGTATTAATTTTTTTCTTTGTAATTATAATTATTTACAAATTTATTATTAGGCCAATAAAGTTTACTCTCTTAAAAAATACTATATGCTTAGGATTTTAATTTAAATAATGCAATCAATTAAATTTATACACATTTTAAGTATTACTGTAATTTTTTTGTAATGTTTACAGATTTTTAGAATACTTGAAATATTATGTGACTCTCACTATATCTAATTCCAGAAATTTGCATCACAGCAAAAAGAAACTCAACATCACTCAATTTAACACCTACACCCTCAAATCTACTTTTTCTTTTTGGTTTTCAAATCTAGTTACTTCATATTAAAGTAATTTTATAATTTTTTTCTCTAGTTGTTTCATTTAGCATAAGAAATATGCTGTGTAGTATATAACATTACTTATTTCCTTATATTAATTATATTCTATCACATGGGTGTATCATATTATATTTATTCATTAGTATGTAGTTTGTAGTTGTTAAGTGCCAAAAAGTTTATTCCAATTCATAACAATTCAATATAGGGTTTCCTAGGAGTGTCTGGTTAGTTTGAAGAGCTTACCTAGCAGACCAAATAGACCTTGCAGTTCAATGCTTATCCTACATCACCACAGGTGCCATCAAGCAGGCTTAGACTCATAGTGGCCCTATACACAACAGAACAAAACTTTGTACAGTCCTGGTCATCCTCACAATTGTTATGTTTGTAGCCATTCGTGCACCTCAATGTTAATCAGTGTCATTGGAATTATTCCTCTTTTTTGCTGATGCTATACTTTTACAAGCATGGTCCCTTTGATAACATATCCAAGATTTGTGAAACAAACTCTTTCCATCCTTGTTTTCAAAAGACATTCTGGCTGTACTTCTTCCAAGACAGATTTGTTTGACTTCAATATTCTTGACCAACACCATAATTCAGATGCATCAATTCTTCTGTAGTCTCCCTTATTCACTGTCCAGCTTTTGCATGCATTGAGGTAATTGAAAATATCATGGCTTAGGTCAGGCATACCTTAATTTCTAAGTGACATGTTTGCTTTTTAAGACTTCAAAGAAGTTTTTTTACAACAGATTTGCCCAATGCAATATGTTATTTTTAACTTACAGACTGCTGCTTCCATGAGCTTTGATTAAGGTCCAAGTAAAAAAAAATAATAATAATCCTTGACAACTTCAGTCTTTCTCAATTTATGATATCTTTATTGTTCCAGATGTGAGGATATTTGTTTTATCTATGTTGAGTTGTAATCTAAACTGAAGTCTGTGTTAGATATTTATCAGTAATGGTTTCAATTCCTTCTGTTTTCCACCATCAAGATTTTGTCACCTGTAAATCACATGTTGCTAGGGATCTATCTGACATCAGCGATGATATCACTCGCTCCATGTCCTCTTCTGAATCCAGCTTGAATTTAAGATTGAAGTTGTCAAGGACTTCATTCTTCTTGGATCAACTATCAACACTCATGGAAGCAGGACTCAAGAGATCAAACGATATATTGCATTAGGCAAATCTGTTGCACAAGACCTTTTTAAAGTGTTAAAGAGCAAAGATGTCAGCTCGAGGAGTAAGGTGCACCTGACCCAAGTCATGGTATTTTCAATAACCTCATATGCATACAAAAGCTGGACTGTGAATAAAGAAGACCATAGAAGAATTGATGCCTTTGAGTTATGGTGTTGGAGGAGAATATTGAAAGTGCTATGGGCTGCCAAAATAACCAATAGATCCATTTTGGAAGAAGTGCAGCCAGAGTGTTCCTTAGAAGCCAAGATGACCACATTTCATCTCTCATACTTTGGACATACTGTCAGGAGGGCCAGTCACTGGAGAAGGATATCATATTTGGTAAGGTGGAGGGTCAGAGAAAAAGAGGAAGATCCCCAATGAGATGGATTGGCCAAGTGGCAGCATCGATGGACTAAAGTGTGGCAGCAGTAGTGACGTTGGCCCAGGATCAGGCAGTGTTTCTTTCCACTGTGCATAAGGTCGCTATGGGTCAGTTCTGACTCGATGGCACCTAACAATAACAACAACCAGTGGCTTTGTGTGGAGTACTGGTGTAGCACTTTGGATTAATGTGCCAGACAAGGTCATTTTGAACTGCAAGGTGAGTGGTTCAAGCTCACCAGCTGTTTTGGAAACTCTGTACCAGCTTGCTATGAGTTGGAGCTGACTCAATGCCTCTTACCAGCAATAACAACAAACCAGTGGTTCCTGTAAACCTTATACAGTGTCGCTATGCACTTAAAAACTGCACTTAAAAACAGAAAGGAGTCCTGATGTGGTGCTATAAAATAAACACTGGACTGCTAACTGCAAGTTCAAAAGATCAAACCCTGCATATGCTATTTGGAAACCCTATACTGTATCTCTGAGTGAGAACCTACACGATGGCATTTAACAACAAAGAATTGTACCGGGTGTTTTTTTCTTTCATCAAACTTAGTCATTATGTTGAACAAATACCAGAAATTGGATTATATGAACAAGAATGTGAAATCAGGATTGGAGAAATACTTATTAATGACCTGTGATATGCAGGTGATACAATCTTGATTGCTGGAAGTGAAGAGAATTTAAAATACTTACTAATGAAGACCAAAGACCACAGCCTTGTATGGGTTGAACCCCAATGTTAAGAAAACAAAAATCCTCAACACTGGATCAGTAAAACACATCATGATAAATGAAGAAAAGTTTGAAGTTTTCAGAGTCTTCTTGTTGCTTGGATCCACACTAAACCCTCCTGGAAACAATCTACATGTTTCACTAGGCAAATCTGCTGGACATGACCTCTTTTAAGAGTACAAGAGCAAAGACGATGGTTTGCAGAATAC
>NW_006408588.1:3911695-3912677 GCF_000296735.1 Chrysochloris asiatica | reverse complement strand
CCACCCAGATGCTGTGGTATAAAGCACTAGACTGTAAGTTCAGCTTGAACTATGAGGTTGGTGATTCAAACTCACCAGGCACTCCTTGGCTATCCTATACTGGGTTGCTGTGAGTGGGATCTGACTCTAAAATCAGATAGCAGCAACATCTCAGAACCTTCAGAGTTGGTATATTTGCATTTGAAAAGACATGCAGACCAATCCAGAACTGCTGGAAGAATAGGAGATGTAAGCAGAGGGAAAAAGCTATAGTTAGGCATTTTGAGTTTCAGAGACATCAAAGCAAACACAGTTGGCCAGTCAAAGAAAGCTCTGTGAGCTAATGTGCTGGACTGCAACATTTGTTTGAACTTCAGGTTTGGTGGTTCAAGCTCACCAGCCACTCCTCGATTGCTATGAATTGGAACCTACTCAGTGGCACTTACGAATCGGGCTGCGAATCTTAAGGCCAGCAGTTCAAAACTACCAGCCGTTCTGCGGGAGAAAGATGAGGCTTTCTGCTCCCGTAAAGATTTATAGCCTCGGAAACCCTGTACAGGGTCGCTATGGGTTGGAACCGACTCGAAGGCACTTAACAACAACAACAACAGTGGCACTTAACAACAACAACAACAAGCTGAAAGTTAAGGGAACTGGTGAGCCTTATACTCACTCACTGGTGACCACCTGGGTCTATGTGTGAGTGGAGCTGGGGGAAGTGCAGCATAATCTGTTTGTACCCTTTTTCCTTCAGATAAGAGGGAAGGCTGTCTGGTCTGAAGTTTAGGGAGTAGAGTGAGCTTTTGAGCCCACAGGCACTGTCCTAGTCTAAAGGGACTAGAGATGAGAGTGAAGTAGCCAGCTGGAGTGAAGTGCAGGGAGGTATGTGTGAACTCCCAAATGTGTACCTTGTTGTTAAGTACTGTGGAGTCCGTTCTGACTCATAGTGACCCTGCACAGGGTTTCTGAGGTTATAAATCTTTATGGGAGCAGAAAGCCTCAT
>NW_006408588.1:3910727-3911595 GCF_000296735.1 Chrysochloris asiatica | reverse complement strand
TCAATTTGCTATACTGGGTGTCTTGTGTGTTCTTGTGATTTTGCAAGGTATGTCTCTGATATTTTAAATAACAGCTGGTCATCCATGGTGGACAGGTTTCAGATGAGTTTCCAGACCAAGACAGATTAGAGAGAAGGAGAGATGGACTACTTCCAGGCTATTTTGTTGAAAACATATGAATAACAGTGGAACACTGTCAAATAGTATCAGATATAGTTCAGGTAGATGAGCCCCTCAGGTTGGAAGGAACTCAGAAAGCAACTGAGGAAATATACTGCCTCCCCTCTAGAGTTGATAGTGATGGCACAAATGTAGTAAAGCTTTTGGGTCCTTCATTTGATGATAGGGCACCACTATAAATGAGGAGAAACACCTGAAAATATCCACTAATGTCCAGAACCAGGAATGTACGAAGATTGAATCTAGGAAATTTGGAAATTGCCAAAAATTAAATGAAATCCATAAATATCGGTATCCTAGGCATTAGTGAGATGAAAGGAGTCCTGGTCTGGCCCTGTAGGTTAATGCCATGGACTACAAAGTCAGTTTGAGTCACAGGGTCTGAAGTTCAAATTCATCAGTTGTTCCTCTTAAACTTTACACAGGGTCATTATGAGTCAGAACTGACTCGATGACATTTAACAATAAGTGAGATGGAATGGACTGGTGTTGATCATTTTGAATCTGACATAGTTTAAACATAGTTTACTGTGCCGCATGTAATGGTGAGATTTTTGTTTCACTCGACTGGGCCAGGATTTCCAGAACTCTGGCAATTGAGGTTAATGCGCCAGACTGCAAAGCCATTTGAACTGTAAGGTCAGCAGTTCAAGCTCACTAGTTGCTCCTCAGAAACCCTATATAGGGT
>NW_006408588.1:3907312-3908592 GCF_000296735.1 Chrysochloris asiatica | reverse complement strand
AATGAGATGGAGTAACACAGTGGCAACAATTATAGGCTTATGTGTAGCAACGATTGTAAGGTTGATGCAGGACTGAGCAGTGTTTTGTTCTCTTGGGCACAGGGTCCCGATGAGTTGGTACAAACTCAACAGCACCTGACAACAACAACAATACATAACATAAAACAACAACAAAAAGAAACCTAACAAAATCCTACCTAGAACGATTTCTAAAGATGAAAAGATATGAGTAGTGGACTATGATTAACATTCAAATTTGAAGTACAGGTTTTACTTGTAGAAAGTCCAGAACAAGTCTGTGGTTTTGCTTACAATTTTAAAAATGTGGAATGAAGCAACTTTTCGACAAACAGTTCATCTTCACTGGCACAATGATTCACTAATTACTGCTGTAAATCTGTAATAGATCCATAGGGACCAAAAATGCCTCCAATGTACTCATTTTATTTTGGTATTAACAGTTGTACTAACTTAAGTGATTTAATAACTTGCAATGAGCTCTTAATGATAGGGTTTCTCTCTTCCCTCTTTGCTTTCAGGAAGCAAGGTTGTATCATCTACATTTTGTAGGTTGTTAATGAGTGTTCCTCCAGCCTTGATGCCAATTACTTCTTTATATAAACCAGCTTCTCTGATAATTCAGCAAAAAAGCTAAATAAATATGGTGCAAGAATACAGTCCTAGCACACAGCTTTGCTGATTTAAACCATTCGGTGTTCCCTTGTTGTGTTAAATGATTGCTTCTTGGCCTACACACACGTTCCTCATGAGCACAATTATGTTTTGGGATACTTACTATTTGCAGTGTTGTTCATAGCGTGTCATGATCCTCACAGTCAAAAGCCTTTGCTTAGTCAATAAAACACAGTTAAATACTTTTCTGGTATTCTGTGCTTTCAGCCAGAATTCATCTGTCGTCAGCAAAGATATCTCTGTTTCACATCTTTTCTACATCTGGCTTGAGCCTCTAGCAGTTCCCTGTCAACATACTATTGCAACTATTTTTGAATGATCTTAATCAAAATTTTACTTGTGTGAGATATTAATGATACTGCCCAATGATTTCTGCATTCCTTTGGGTCACCTCTATTTGGAATAGGTGGAAATATGAATGTCTTCCATTCAATTTGCCCGGTAGTTGTCTTCCAAATTTCTTGGCGTAGATGAGTGAATGTCTCCAATGATGCATCTGTCTTTTGAAAGATTTCAATTTTTATTACATCAAATCCTGGTGCCTTGTTATCTGCCAATGCCTTCAGTTCACATTGGACTTCTTCTTT
>NW_006408588.1:3904745-3906063 GCF_000296735.1 Chrysochloris asiatica | reverse complement strand
TGTGCTTTATTTTTTATTTGTGGAAAAGTAATAATTGTTAGTTTCAGGAATTACATCTTTTAAATATATTATTTGCTGTGATGGGATGTAAAGAGTTGCTATACTCAGAATAGAAGCCAAGATGATGACTGGGTAGGAGCTTCCATGCTGTTATCCACTCCTGTGTACAAGAAAGAAGACTCTGCATGAATAACTTTAAACTATTTAGCATGAACTAATTTCAGCCTTTGCAAGTGATATTAATGGCATAACACAGGGTAAAGTATCACAAAGGGGACTATATTCTAGGAGAAAGAATAACAATTATTTGAATAACAAAGTAAAAATGAAATTCCCTGTTTCGTTGCTTAGAAAGTTGCTTTGTTTTTTTCTTTTAAAATTGGGTTTCTTTTCATGACTCCGAATAATGATTTCAAAAAATGATTGCATTTTATTGAGGTACGTACACACACATTGTGATCAGAGGCAAACATTGTGACCTTCATAATGTATTTTAGGTATTCATTGAATATTGTTTTAATCAGCCTTGATTGTGCTTAAAGATTTTTAATAGTTAGCTGTTAATACTTCACATTCCTTAAACTAATAGTGAGAAAGAAGGAATTGCATTTCTAATCACCGTGCTAGACTATGGGCATACAACTACGTATCTTTGCTTTTAAGTCATTCAGTCAAGTATCAAAAGAGAAAAGGCAATTGATGATTAAAAGCTAGTTATTTAACTGAAGGTAAAAGAAAGCATAGGATCTTATGACACCTGTATTATATCTTGTATATCAAAAAGTTATGACACCTGCATTTCGGAAGCAGCAGTGAAAAAATCAAATGACATACTGCATTGGGAAAATTTTCTACAAAAGACCTTTACTAAGTGTTAAAGAGCAAAGATGTGACACTGAAAAGTAAGGTGCATGGTATTTTCAGTTGCCTCATATGCATGGGTAAGCTAAACAATGAATAAGAAAGATCAAAGTAAAATGGATGGACTTTGAATCATAATGTTGTCGCTTCCTGGAGTCACTTTTAATTATATCACTTGTCCTCATAACCCTTTGTTGACAGTTTGCTCCTACTAAAAGTCAGTCTCAAAAATAACATCTTGTAATCCCAATATAATTGAAGTAAAAAAGCATGGGTAAGGTATTGCTACATACCTCACACAATGTAAACATCTCAAGGAAGCAGGAATACACACATAAACATACAAAAAAGAATCTAGTTGTGGTTGAGTCCATTCTTAACTAATTGTGATGCCATGTTTGTCAGAAAAGATTTGTGCTCCATTGGATTTTTCAATGGCTGATTTTTTTTTTTTTTT
>NW_006408588.1:3894796-3903960 GCF_000296735.1 Chrysochloris asiatica | reverse complement strand
CTTGTCCTGATGTCTCCTGAACAAGCAACTTGCTTGTTCTTGTAGTAACAGTCAGTCTGCCTATATTGTTTTGTATTTTTCCTGTAGGTGTTTCTTTCAAGAAGTATCTTCTGTTCTTCTAGCTGCTCCAGGCTGGTCTGCTCATCCTTTCAAGAGGAAATTTCCCATCTCTGAAGATTCTGGATGTGGTTCAGGATTCCACCTCTAGTCTTATGTAGTGCAGAGCCTCTGCAGGAAGCCTCCTTCATTGGGCACGTTGTAGCCCCATTTTAGGTATTCCAATCAGTTATAAGCAGAAGACAGACTTACAAGCTTTTTATGGTGATATTTCTGGCTATTCCTTTCTCTCCCCCTCCAGTGTCTATTTTATAATATAATGCTATGAAAACCAGTGTTCAAAACACAGCCCAGCATCTTAACATTATTTCAATGGTTGATTTTTTTTTTAGAAGTAGATAACAAGTCTTCCTTCCCAAGTATCCTTGGGAGGATTTGAACCTTTTGATTAGCAGCCAAGAGTTTAAATGTTTTCAGCACTAAGGGACTCCTCAAATATACATGGATGTACATATATACAGACACATACACAAAAGAAATGTCAATTCATATTACATATAGTAGTTAATCCAGATTAAGGATGTACTATATAGCAAAAATTTGGTAAGCATATTATATATGGATTTTCACATCTAAATTTCAAAAATATTCTCATAATATTCTATCATTTATTCCATTCTACTGATGAGAATACCAAGTCATAGAGTTGTTGTTGTTGTTGTTGTTCAGTGCTGCCAAGTCAATTACGACCCATAGCAACCCTGTATAGGGTTTCTGAGGAGCAGCTGGTGAGTTTGAACCACCGACCTTGCAGTTCAAATGGCTTTGCAGTCTGGCGCATTAACCCACAGTGCCACAAAGTCATATAGTAGTGAAATACTATTTGGCAAACGGTAAATTAGTGGTCTAGAAAATGAGTATTGTAGTTTAATACTTTTGGGAAAAATCTCCCTAAGTAAGGTGGAGAGATGAGGAGAGAAAAGTCTGAGCAAGTGTTTGTCAAAGGGAAACGTTTATGTGTGTGGAGGAATAATGAAGAAAGTAAAGTCTTTGTCATAAATATGAAATAGCCAATTGCATGCCAGGAAAATGTAACCATTTTGCAGTTAAGTTCTGGTGTGGTGCTGTAGGATAAGCACTGGACTGCTAACATCAAGATCAGTGGTTCAAATTTACCAGCTGCTCCTTGGAAACCCTATACAGGATCACTATGAATTGTAACTGACTCAATAGCACTTAATAACGCAACAACAATGGATTATAAAGGAGCCCTCGTGGTACAATGGGATAAGCATTGGGTTGCTAACTGAGAAACCTATCAGCCGCTGCATGACAGAAAGATGAAGCTCTCTTCTCCAGTAAAGATTTACAATCTCAGAAACCCTGTGGAGCAGTTACACCTTGTCTATAGGGGTGCTTTGAGTCCGGTCAACTTGAGGGCAGTGCGTAATGAATCAAAATGAAATGGTATAATGGTATATTTATAACGTGTCAGACATACTATTAGAGAGTTTATATTTTACAAAATATTTAGTAGTATAGTTCCATTTTTCCTAAGTACAAAACTGAAGTGTTTTTTGTTTGTTTTTTTCTGTAAAATTGGGAGGGCATGTAAATCTAGTAGTCAAATAGAATTTCAGAGTGCTTGGGTTACCACTATTATCAGTCATCTATTACATAACATTGGTCTGGCTCTCTCCTTTATATCTGTTACTTTACAAGTCCTAAGATGCCATAAATGTATAACCAGTTGTAGTGCAGTCAACCCTAACTCATGGTGAACCATTGTGTGCCATAATATATTTGTGTTCCACAGGGTTCTCTCTGGCTGATATTTTCTAAGTAGATCAGTGAGCTTCGAACCTTCCATTTAATAACTGAGCACTTCAATGTTTCATACCACTCATGGACTCTTATCAAGGTATTGAGTTGACAAAAACAAAAGAAGCTTCTTTTCAGTTGTATGCCTACTTAGATGAGTTTTGTTTCAGGTGTGATTTGCAGACAAGAGAGAAACACCTTTGATTCCTGAGTGAAGTCATAGGACAATAAAACTGAGAGGAAAGAGGACATAGTAGTATGTACACACTCAACCAGTTAAACCACAGTAGACTTAGCTGGCTCTTCATAGAGTTTTTGAAGAAAATTCAAACTGATTAATTGACCACATCAAAAATTTATTAGATCAATTTCACTGATCTTTCCAGTTTAGTCATTCCAATCCTAACCATTGCTGTGATTGACTCAACATGATTAATGTAAATTTAACTACTAAAGGAAATTTACTAGGAAAAAAATACATATCTTGAAAGAATATAACACATAAAACATGAATACATTGAAAAACACTGAAGATGAAAAGCAGTTCAATTTTATGTAGGAGGATACATATTTTGTACCAATTATTTTCTCCAGATCACTATATTAAATTCTAAGTGTCAAAATTAATACATTATATATAAATATTTTATGATTCTATTACATCAGAATCTTCCATAGCAGCTTATAGAAACAGGCTAAGGTCAAATAAATAAGATGAACAGTATTTCAGTATTCTCATTATTCCTGTTCTGTTTCTTTTAATCTAGCTTCTTTATCCTTCCTGTCCTTGTCTTCTCATCTTTGCTTTTGGTTGATGTTTGATCTCATATAGGTAATTGTTTAAGGGAAACATGACTATGGCTGTTGTGGCTTATTTCAAAATCCAATCTATTGTTTGGCTGAAAGGTGAAAACTAGGAATGGTTTTAGTTCGAGGTCCTTTGAAATGTACCTCATGGTTTTCTCATGATTAGACTAGGTTTATAGGTTCTTGGTAGAGCAATTAGGCAAGCATTGATATTTTTAGCACATCATGTCAGGAATCATATAATCAATATGGTTTATCAATGTTGATTTTGGCCTTGATCATCTTTGCTGAAGTAGTGTGTATGAGTGTCCAACTCTGAAACATTACTCTTCTTTACCCCTTTCCACTCTTTAGAAGCTAGTCCTTACATATGTTGTTAATGTTGTTGTTGAGTGCCATCAAGTCAGTTTTGACTCTTAGTGACCCTGTATAGGATTTCCAAGGATTCTTAGGTAAGCTTGAATCACCTACTTTGCAGTTCAAACTGACCTTGCAGTCCAGTGCATTAACCCGCAGTGCCACACCAGGTACACTCAAATCAGTTTTTACTCATAGTGAAAAAACTGCCTGGTCATGCACCATCCTCACAATTACCGTTATGTTTGAGGAAATTGCTGCTGCCACTATGCCAAGTCATCTTGTTAGGAGTCTTCCTATTTTTTTTTTGTTGTTGTTGTTGTTGCTGATCCTCCATATTACAAAGCATGATATTCTCCAGAGGCTGTTCCCTCCTGACAACATGTCCAAATTACATGAGTTGAAGTCTCCACATGCTAGCTTCTAAGGAGCTTCCTGACTGTATTTATTTCTAACACAGATTTGTTTTTGATTCTGGCAGTCTATGGTATCCTCTGATACCTTAATTATTCCAGTGCGTCAATTTTTTATACAGTTTTCCTTATCATAATAGAACTTTCACATGCAAATGATGTTAATGAAAATACAATGGCTTACGTTAAGTGCACCAAGGTCCTCAAACTGACATCTTTGCCCTTTAACAGTTTAAAGAAGTCTTCTGATGTAGATTTTCCAAATCTGCATCAATAGAAGCTTCTTGATGCAGATTTTCCTATGTGATGTCTTGTCTGCTGTTTCCATGAGTGTTGATTATGGGTACAAACAAGATGAAGTCCTTGACATTTATAATATTTTCTTCATTTATGTTATTTATTTGTCCAGATATATGCATTTGTGTTTTCTTTACATTGATATTCAATTCACACTGAAAACCCAGTCTTTGATCTTCAGTATTTCAAATTTTCTTTGGTACCTGCAAGCAAGGTTGTACTATCTACTTATTGTGCTGCTGTTGTAGTTGTTGCTAATGACCCTAGAGTTGGTTCCAACTCAAGGAAAGCCTGTGCACAACAGAACTAAACACTGCCTAGTCCTGTGCCATCTTCACAATTGTTATTTTTTAGCCAAATGTTGCTGCCACCTGTCAAACCATCTCCTTGAGGTCTTCCTATCTTTTGCGGATCTTTCACTCCACTAAGCATAATGTCCTTTTCAATGGAGGGGTCCATTCTAATAACGGGTCTGAAGTATGAGACATGAAGTCTTGCCATCCAGGCTTCTGAGGAGAGTCTGGCTATATTTCCTCTAGGACAGATTTGTTTGTTTTTCTTGGAGTCCATGGTACTTTTGATATTTTTCTCTAACACAATAATTTAAATGCATCGATTCTTCTATAACCTTCCTTATTCATTGTATAACTGTCACATGCATATAAGGTGATCTAAAATACCATGGCTTGGGTCACATGGTCCTGAGTCCTCAAACTGATATCTTTGTTCTACAACATTTTAAGGAGACATTTTGCCCAAGGTTGACCTTTTTCCTCAGCTCTTTCTCCTTGAGAAATGCTAAGCATATTTTTCCTTTCTGGTTTTTTAACATCATGTCTTAACACATTTCATTATAATACTTTGTCTTCTTGAGCTACCTTTTGGAAATTTCGGTTCAGCTATTTTACTTTCTCATTTCTGGTTGCTTTAGTTTCTCTATACTCAAGAGTCTTTTCTGACATGCAGTTTGAACTTGTCTCTCTTCCCTGTCTTTTTAGTGACCTTTAGCTTTCTTCATTTACAATGTCCTTGATATCACCCCATGATTCCTCTTGTCTAGAGTGATTAGTAGCTGAATAGATAGAAAAAAGGTATTACCCTAGAGCAGAGATTGGGAGTTGTTGTTGCTGTTAAGTGCCATTGAGTCGGTTCTGACCCATAGCGACCCTGAACAGGGTCTCCGAGGGTGTAAATCTTTATGGGAGTAGAAAGCCTCATCTTTCTCCCACAGAGCAGCTGGTTGTTTTGAACCGCTGACCTTAAGGTTCGCAGCCCTAGTCATAACCACTACGCTACCAGAGCTCCTTGGGAGATATACCCTAAAATCTGTACCCTGAATCGAAATGTCTAGAATGCCATAATACCTGTACCTTGAATACCAGAAAGACATTTACTTGTGCTTTATTGACTATGTAACAGCTTTGTACTGTAGAAAGCATAACAAACTATTGATTGAAAGGAAAAGATAGAAACATTAACTGCCTCTTTCCCACCCAAGAGACAAGCTAGAATGCTAATCAGGTTACTGAGCAGGACCAATTCTTCCCTTCACCCCCCACCCCCCACCCCCCAGGAGACAAGCTAGAATGGTAATCAGGTCACCGAACAGGACCAATCCCCCTGGTTTCCTTCGGGTCCTCAAACAGGTCAGCACCCTAGCCCCTCCCCCAACTCTGACCCCATATAAGCCTGTGTTGCCCTCAATTTGGGGCTCAGAATCTGGAGAAATTAGCTCCTTTGAACTAGCTGGTTTAATAAAATCTGAAACTGCTTCATCACTCTGAGTGGCCTCAGTTTCTTCAACGATGGATCAAGAGCTGCTGTGACACTCTCAAATCTAAAACTGCTGTAACAGATAACATTACAATGAATGGGAATTCCATAACATCTTATTGTACTCAGAAGGAACCTATACATAGATCACAAAGTAGTCTTTCAAATAGAACAATGGATACAAATGATTGAAAATCAGGAGAGATATGTACCAGAGTTGTATCATTTCAGCATATTCAGTCTGTTGAGTAAATAATCTGAGAAGCTGTATTATATGAAGAAGAATGTGGCATCACAATTGGAGGAAGACTCATTAGAGACTTGTAATATGCAGATGATATAACCTTACTTATAGGAATAGAAGAGGATTAAAAGACTTACTGATGAAACTTAAAGACCACATCTTTCACTATGGATTGAATCTCAATGTAAAGAAAACAAAAATTCTCAAAATTGGACCAATAAATAAGATTATAAGTGGAGATAAGACTGAAATTGTCACAGACTTAATTTTGTTTGAATCCATAATCAATATTCATGGAAATAGCAGTAAAGAAATCAAATGGCATATTATATTAGGCAAATCTGCTGCCTAAGGCCTCTTTAAAGTGTTCAAGAGCAAAGATGTCAGTTTGAGGTCTACGGTGCACCTGAGCAAAGCAATGGTATTTTAAATCACTTCATATGCATGTGAAAGTTGGATGACTAATAAAGAAGACTAGAAAAATTGATGCATTGCAATTATGGTGTTGGAAAGAATATTGAGAGTGCCATGGACTGCCAGAAGAAAAAACAAATCTGTCTTGGAAGAAATAGTCAGGATTCTCATTACAAGCAAAGATGGGGAAACTTCATATTATTTAATTTGGACATGTTGTCAGAAGGAACTAGTCCCTGGAGAAGCATAACGAGCAAGAAATCATGCTTGCTAAAGTTGAAAGCAAAAAAGAAGAAAACCTCCAAGGAAATGAATTGACACAATGGCAACTCAATGGATTCAAACATAACAATTTTGAGGATGAGGCAGGATCAAGTATTGTGTTTTTTTGTGCAAAGAATTGGTATGAGTTTGAACCAGCTGAAAGGCACCTAACAACAACAACCTCTTAAACTGTTAGAAAATATTTCTGTTCAGAGTCTCTTCTGACATTCATTTTGAACTTGTCATTCTTTACTGTCTTTTAAATGACCTTTTGCTTTCTTTGTGTATGATATCCTTGATTTTATTCCACAACTCCTTTGGTCTTTAGTCATTAGTATCTGACAAGAAAAAAGGACCATCTCTTAGTGCAGACAGAGATTGGGAAATACACCCCACAGCCTTTATGTTGAATTTGAATGACAGAAATACCACACACTTGTGATATTTCTGCTATGGTGGTATTGGGTACCTAAGAAAATAATCAACATGAAAATCCCAGATAGTTAAGGAACTGAAAAAGTTATTATAAAACGTTTACTGAATAAAACAAAACAAAAACACATAACCAAAATCCAAAACAATGCTGAAGATGAAAAAAATTCAGAGGACTGAGATTCCCCCTGCTTAAAGTCTTACTATAAAGCCCTAGTTATTTACGCTTCCATTTCAAGTATGTAATTAAGAATTATCAAGTATAAATACTTGATTAGAACCCTTGTACTACAGTAGAGTCCTAGTAATGTGCTGGACTGCAAGGTCGCTTTGAATCACAAGGTCAACGGTTCAAGCTCACCAGCTGTGGTTCGGAAACCCTATACAGAGTTGCTATGAGTTGAAACCAACTAAACAATTTACAACAATAACAACAAGCTCGTATGAAATATTTTTTATGTAAACCCCAATATTGTTGTGAAGAAGATAAATAGAGTAAAAATGTAATTGATTACCAATGGTATGATGGGAGAGGATTTGTAGTCGGACACGTTTAATGAGTAAAGCACAAGGAATTCTTTAGGGTGTTGAATACTGCAAGTACAAATATATGACTGCATATTTTCCATAATTTAGCAGACTTTAAAGCACATAAAATAATTTTCTATACTCATTAAAATATATATATATATATTTAGGATGTATATACAGATCATGGGGTTGGGGTTCCAAGATGAAATACAGAATATGATAAAAATATTCTTTCTATTAAAGATGTATGAAACAACTTAATCAAAGAGGATGAGAAAAATATCATTGTCTTCAATAACTTTAGAAACGAGTGCAAATTGTAACTAACACATTCTGGCTCATAATGTTGTCATATATACCATCAAGGTAATACAGATTAACAGACCTGATCTATTTACACATGTATACTGGGCCTGAACAATGCAGCTAATGCATTACCCTGTTTGAGCTTACAGATAAGGAAATGAAAGAATTTCTATGTGATAATGTAATACAGATTGAATGATCAGCACGGACTCATATTTAACTTAATATAAAGAAGTTTGTTAGAGGCATATTTGGAGATATGTGTAAATAACTGAAAAAATGTTGCTATAATTCAAGTAATGCTACATAATAGATAATGGAGCACTGGTAGCATGCAGACTAAGTCCTGGACGACTAAACATGAGGTCTGCAGTTCCAACATTATCAGCTACTCCTCGGAAGAAATATGAGACTTTCTATTCCTTTAAAATTTAGTCTCAGAAACCCTATACAGGGTTGTTATGATTCAGAACCAACACAATATCATCTACCAAAAACAAAAACATAATAAGTGGACACATTTATTAAAAATATAAAAATGTGAAGATACTCACCATCTAGGAGTCATGGTGTAGCACTATAGTATAAGCATTTTACTGACAACCACAAGGTACAGAGTTAAACCCACCTTGGAAACTAGTCCTTGGAAACCCTATTTAGGGTCACTGTGAGCCAAAACCATCTCTATAGCATTTTCCAATAACAACAGCAGTTGTATACAGTTCTGGAGGGAATAGTTCCATTCTATAATCCTTCCAAAGGTAAAAAATGTAATACTGGGCAAATAAATTGCATCATGAGAAATGATTGAAGTTTTCAAAGACTTCATTTTGCTTCAAGTCACTATCAACACTCATGGAAACAGCAGCCAGGAACTCAATCATTATATTGTTGTTGTTTTTGTTAGGTGCCATTGAGTCGGTACCACCCCATAGCGGCCTTATGCACAGCAGAAGGAAACACTGCACGATCCTGAACCAAACTCACTACTGTTGCCACGCTTGAGCCCATCGATGCTGCCATTTGGCCAATCCATTTTGTTAGGGGTCTTCCTCTTTCACTTTGACCCTCCACCTTATTAAATATGAGTTGGTGCTGATCTTTCCATCTGTATTACATTATCACATAGGCAGTTCTTTCATTTCCTTATCTGTAAGCTCAAACAGGGTAATGCATTAGCTGCATTGTTCAGGCCCAGTATACATGTGTAAATAGATCAGATCTGTTAATCTATACTACCTTGGTGGGATAGCCTTCTCTAGTGACTGGTCCTTCCTGACAATATGTACCAAGTATGAGAGACGAAGTTTGGCCATCCTGGCCTCCAAAGAGCACTCTGGCTGCAATTCTTCCAAAATGGATCTATTGGTTCCTTTGGCAGGCCATGGTGCTTTCAGTATTCTCCTCCAACACCATAACTCAAAAACATCAATTCTTCTATGGTCTTC
>NW_006408588.1:3892040-3893399 GCF_000296735.1 Chrysochloris asiatica | reverse complement strand
TTCAACTCTTGTACCTCCTCATTTCTTCCATTTGCTTTAGCATCTCTACACTGAAGAGCAAGTTTCAGTGTCTCTTCTTGCAGGAGTCCAGCTCTCGCGGGGTCGTGGGACACGAGAGGAGATGTGGAGTCAGCGAAAATGAAAGCAATCGAGAGTCTCTGCTTAGTTGGCTGATAGGGCTCTCTTTCTCTGTCTTTTTCTCTCCTTCTTGCCCGGCTCAGCAAGTCTTATTTTTATACTTAAAATCACACAGTACATAATGAATTGACACTTTGATATTTCCTTGAATTATTACACAGTTTATCACCACATTCTTACACCTGGTCATTAGACAACCTTTACAAAAATATTTCTGTGATGTTCAAACTGACTTTCATCTCCTTTCCCAGTATGTGATAAATTGTTTCTTCCTGTTTCCACTAAAAGATTAAGTCAAACTTTACACAAATCATTTCTACTTATCAGAACCCTGATTACATTTTCTTAGTAACATAAGTTTCTATTAATCATCAATGCTTGTGCTACCTTATTATTTCTACTAATTAATTATCAATCTTCTATCCTACATAATGTACTACTATTTTCATAGTAAAAGTATTACTAACATTTACTTATTTATTTTTCTAGAGTATTCATTAAATTGCTTGATAACAATGTTTTTATGTTTTTTTTTTTTTTTTTTTAGGCTATGTGGCATAAAGCCCAACTTGGCTAATTGCTGCAGGAAATGTAGATTATCAAGTTAAAACTACCCTTCTCTTAAGTTCATTATTTTCTACCTATTTATACAGGTGCTTGTATGCAGGGGTTTGTGAATTCTGGCTGATGACTGATTGTGGTGAGGTCTATAGGGATAGGTCAGCTTGAGTTTAGTTTGCTATCTGCTTTTGTTGTCTCATAAATGCAGTTAATTTGTACTTAGGTTATCTGTGAAGGGGAGTTGCTTATACAATTCTCTTTGAATTCAGACTATTGAAGTTGAGATACTTGTTTTTTCCCAAAGTTTGTAGAGCTTACAGTAAAAGCTGTGAATATGGCAATATGATATATTTTTACAAATGAATTCAGAGTTAACTGGAAGGGAAGATAGAGACCAGCTTCTGAGAATTACCTGCTTTGCATGATGTCTCTCCTTCTGCTGGGACCATGTCAAACAGCAGAAGCCAAGCTGCTTCCCGCATCTTCTGACATCCATTTTGACCTTTTCTTTCTTTCTTGTCTTCTCAGTGACCTTTTACTTTCTTCTTGTATGATGTTCTTGATGTCATCCCACAACTCTTCTGGTCTTCTGTCTTTAGTGTTTAATGTATCAAATCTGTTCTTCAGATGATCTCTAAATTCAGGTGGGATATATTCAAG
>NW_006408588.1:3853414-3891940 GCF_000296735.1 Chrysochloris asiatica | reverse complement strand
ACTCTTCTGGTCTTCTGTCTTTTGTGTTTAATATTTCAAATCTGTTCTTCAGATGATCTCTAAATTCAGGTGGGATCTATTCAAGGTCATATTTTGGCTCGCGTGGACTTGTTTTCATTTACTTCAGCTTCAGTTTGAATTTGCATATGAGTAATTGATGGTCTGTTCCACAGTCTGCTCCTGGCCTTGTTTTGACTGAGCTTTTCCATCATTTCTTTCCACAGATATACTCAGTTTGATTTCTAAGTATTCCATCTGGTGAGGTCCATGTGTATCTCTTATGCTGTCTAAAGAAGGTATTTGAAATGAACTAATCATTGGTTTTGCAGAATTCTGTCATGCATTCTCCAGCATCATTTCTATCACCAAGGCCATATTTTCCAACTACTGATCCTTTCTCTTTGGTCCCAACCTTTACATTCCAGTCACCAGAAATGATCAATATATCTTGATTTCATGTTTGATCAATTTCAGATTGAAAAAGTTGATAGAATTCTTCTATTTCATCCTCACTGGCTTTAGTGGTTAGAAATAAATTTGAATAATAGTGGTATTAACTGGTCTTCCCTGTAGGTGCATGGATATTATCCTATCACAGGCAGCATTGTACCTCTTGACTGATCTGGATATGCTCTTTTCGACAATGAATGCAACACCTTCCCTCTTCAATTTGTCATTCCTGGCATAGCAAATTATCAGATTCAAAATGGCCAATACCAGTCCATTTCAGCTCACTAATGCCTAAGATATTGATGTTTATGCCTTCCATTTCATTTTTGACAACTTGCAATTTCCCCAGATTCCTACTTTGTACATTGCAAGTTCTGATTTTCAATGGATGTTTACAGCTCTTTTCTTCCTTTTGAGTTGTGCCCCATCAGCAAATGAAGTTCCTGCAGGCTTTTCTCCCACAGGCTTTACTCTATTTGCATCATTATGGTCAACTCTACTTTGAGGAGGCAGCTCTTCCCCAGTCACATTTTGAGTGTCTTCCACCCTGAGGGGCTCATTTTCTGGCACTATATCTGACTGTTTCTCTGCTATTCATAATGTTTTCAGTGACTAAATATTCAGAAGTAGTTTGTTACTCTTTCTTCCTAGTCTGTCTTCATATAATCATATTTCAATATGCAAATATGCTGTGAGTTGAAACTTACTTAATGGCATTTAACAACAACAACATAAGGAAACTAAGATAAATGGATCATTGAGAAAACTTGTATGCACCCATCTACTGATCACAGATACATGTTTAAACACTTATCAGTGTAAGATGCTAATAATATGAGAAATAAAGTTTGGAGTACATTGTAATTATTATCTTCATAATTTCTCTGTCAATATACGACTTCTAAAAGAAAGCTCATTAAAAAGACAAGAGGTTTAGAGGATATCTGGGATTAGGGGTACAACATTAAACAACTTTGACAGTAACACATAAAAAGCTTAGGAACCCAATAAGAATGGTAGCACAGCATGACAAATGTTGAAAGGTTAAGCAATACATAAATATTACAATAAATCATTCTTTACCTAGGAAAGGACTTAACATTTGCTTTGGAAATGGGCAGCTGTGATCTTGCCTGGTTAGCTTGCCTGGTCCCCAAGTCTGCTATCCCTTTTCTGAGAGGAAAGAGGCAGAAGAGAAAATAAACTCTGAATGGGATAATATAGGGGAATGAAATAAAGATCAAAGAAAAGAGAAAAATATAAATGAAGAAAAAAGATATCGGGATCATGTCTGAGTGTTGAATTTGGTGAGTTTCTGCTTTGATGGAAGCATAATGATCTGAAATAGAAATACAAGTGTAACTCCAGATATAAAGATGTGTATGGCATGAGACGTTGACTGAGGTTGCTGGTTTGCCTTTTGAGTTGTGTGTGTGTGTTTTATGTGTATACAAATAATTGTGTACAGGCAGTCCTTGGATTGCAAACGAGATGCATTTGTAAGTTTGTCTATAGTACAAATTTGTAAGTAAGTTAAGATGGGTGCATGTGGTTCTTACTTAGAAATACTTTAGTGCAAGAAACAGACCTGGTGGCACAATGGTTAAAGCATACAGTTGCTACCCAAATGATTAGTGGTCCAAACCCACTAGTCATGCCTCAGGAGAAAAATGAGGCCATTTGCTTCATAAAGATTTGGTGTTGTTAAGTGTCATAGAGTCAGTTGTTACTTATAGTGACCCCTATAGGATTTCTGAGGAGTGAGTGAAGGGTTTGAACTGTCAATCTTGCAGTTAGCCATCTGGTGCTTATCTTACAGCACCATACCAGGACTCTGTAAAGATTGACAGCCTTGGAACCCCAGGGCATTTCTATGTAGTCCTACAGAGGCACTGTGAGTTAGAATCAACCTAATAGCATTTGGTTTAGATTTTTGATATTCAATTCAGAATGGACTTAACAGAAATGGTTTTGGTTGCTGGGTATTCAGTGCAATAAATGACTGGAAGACTTTTCAATGATTTAAAAGTTGTAAGTGAAACCAGTGAAGGCGATTGTGATAAAGAATTTGTTGGGAGTTGGGAGCAAGTTTGTTTCTGAATCCTGGTGTGATTGCTGTAGTAAAATCACTTGACTGCTAACCACAATAATGGTGGTTCAAAACCACCAGTTGCTTCTTGAAAAACCCTGTACAAGCTCATTATGAGTCAGAATCTATTCCTTGGCACTTAACAACAATGACAACAGGGTTGGCTCAATTGTTTCTAAGTGGGCACAGATACGTTGTTGTTGTTATGTGTCGTGGAGTTGGTTCCGACTCACAGTGACCCTGTACAGGGTTTCTGAGGCTGTAAATCTTTATGGGAGCAGAAAGCCTCATCTTTCTCCTGCAGAACAGCTGGTAGTTTCAAACTGCTGGCCTTGCGGTTCGCAGCCCGATTCGTAACCACTATGCTACCAGAGCTCCTTGGGCACAAATATACATAACATTAAAGGGCACTTAGGAGTTACCTTTAATACAGACATTTGTAACCTGTGCACTGCCTGTATTCCTCCTCCATAGTAAAGTTGGGTGCAGTTATTCCAGTGTGACTTTTTGTGTCTCATTGAGAAAAATTATGCATAGGAAAATATGAAATTCATAGTAGTCTCAAATTGTTCACTAATTCATCAATCACAATGGAACAAATTTATAGTTTCAAAAGAAGTGTTACAGTACAACTATACAAGCAACATGAGTGGAAAACATGCATTCTCATACTTCCTTATGCACACAATAAGTACAACAATTAATTTAGACATTCCAAGGATCATGAAGATGCGATAGGACTGAGGATCTATTTATATTTAAGATTACTGTTAGTTGGAGGTTTCTCTGAAGCAACAAACAACAATCCCTCTTTTTTATTCAAAAGTAATTTACTTAGTAAATATATTAGACTGCTCATTTCTTCTTTGAGATTATTCTAGGTGTCTGAGGATGTTCAAGGTTAGTACAGATACTTCAATAACAAATATCTACATCGTTTGATGTGGGACAATCTAGATATGTCTGTCAAATATGTAACATGTAAGTCAGGTACTTGTAAACCTGTCTTTGCAACTTTAATGCTTCTTGCAAGAGATAAAAGGAGAGAGAAACAATCATGAAGAAAGAAATGTCAGAAACACCAAGAAAGAACATCTGTGAGCAGAGTCTGTCCTTTACATCACAAATTTCTGTGTTGAAAACCTCATAGACACAGAGGAAGATTGATGCCAAGATACATGCAGAGTTCCAAAGGATGCCAGTTCCACAGATGCTGAAGAAGACAAAAGCCTTCTCCAGAGTCAACAGAGGAAGGCAACCTTCCATTGGATTTATACTTCTAACCTGTGAAAAAAAATACATTTTTGTTTCTTAAAGTCATTCACTTTTATTATTTCTATTATGTCAGTATTAGGTAACCAAGACAGTGCGCCTAGAAGCATAAAACCATTAGTCCTGTGTTGTTATTGTTAAGTGCTTTTGAGTCAGCCTGACTCACAATGACTCTGTATAGCGTTTCAGAGGAGCTACTGGTGGGTTTATACCATTGACCTTATGGTTGGCAGTCAAGTGCTTATCTCACAGCACCGCAGCAGAACTCCATGATACATAGGTTGTTAAGTGCTGTTGAGTCAGTTCTGACTCATGGTGACCCAGTATATGGTTTCTGAAGAATAACTGCTCAGTTTGAACTGCTGACCTTGAGATTCAAACTGACCTTGTGGTCCTGTGCTTACCCTGCAGTGCCACACCAGGAGTCCTATGGTGTTTGTTATTAAGTGCCCTGGAGTAGTTTCTGACACATAATGACCTGTACAGGGTTTCTAAGAAGTGACTGGTGAGTTCGAACCATCAACCTTGCAATTCAAACCAACCTTCAAGTTGAGTGCTTATTCTATAGCACCATATGAGGACTCTCAGTTCTTTTTATCAAGATGGAAATTCAGTGACATATTGATCCATTTTTAAGGTCTGTCAATAGAAACTAGAGTGATTTGGAAAAATAGAGTAGAGATGTATTTTTAAATTATCTGCCTAAATAGTTTTTCTAAAATTTACTTTTAAATAAAAATAAAACTAGAAAACATGTAAGTCACAGCATCTCTGGAGGTTAAATTTATTTGCTTGTCTATCTTCTTTGTTACATCTGGAAACTTATTTTCTATTGTCCTGAACTGCTTGGCTAGCTCTAAAAGTCTGATTTTCTTGTATTCATTGTTGCCTGGGATCTGGCTAAATGGTTTGCTGAAATCATACCAGCTGTGCAGTTTTCCTTGTCACCGTTGTAAAGACTCTTCGTCTTTTCTATTTTTTTTTTCATTTTTTTCCCTTTTCTCTCTTTCATTTCTTTTTTCCTTATTTATGCCAGGCCCCTATAAAGAATGTGAACTCCCATCTGCTCAGACCTAGTAGAGACTAGACCAGATGTGACCTGCAATTTGCTGAATGGGAAACAAACACAAGGAATTCAGCTGTCTGCCATCTGTTGATGCTGAAAGCATCAGGGCATGCCTGGCATTTCAACAGGGTTCCCCCACTGGGAAATTGAAAAAGAAAAAGCATTTGTTTCATTTTTCCCCTTTTCTGACCTGACAACTCCTATGAGTAAGGTGGGGGGAAAGGCAGGACATCTTGCCATGAAGCAGTGACAGCTGACATCTAAATGTTTGAACTCCAAAAATACACTCTACTTTGCATTAGAAAGTCTAACCCTGCCAAAAATGCTAATCATTTTTGCCTCTACCTGGTGGGATTGAGTATCTAATCTCTGTGATGGTCAGAAATAGAGTACAATGGAAGTGGTCCATCTTCTAAATTCCTAATAATTTTTTTCTGCATTTTTCTTTAAATGTTACATAGAAGATTTTTAGTGGAGATAAAGGAGTCCTGGAGTGGCACTGTGGCCTAATACACCAGACTGCGAAGTCATTTGAACTGCAAGGTATGTGGTTCAAGCTCACCAGCTGTTCCTCGCAAGCACTATACAGGGTCACTATGGGTCATAATTGACTCAATGGCACTTCACAACAACAACAACAAAGGTGATGAGGCAGGTATTAGCAGCATATATGGACAAAAAGCAAGGCTTACTCATGGGTGCAAAGTCATGGCTGTTACATGGTCAGAAAACATCTGGTTCACATTTCCAAAAGTGAATGAATATGATACCATTCATACAATTAGCCTAAGAGAGGGATCCAGAGGAGGGTAACTGGAAGCCCCCTCAGTCTTATGTGGTTTGTGTGACCTGAGTCATTACATTTAGATCCACACACACTGAAATAACTTTTTTTTTCTCTGATTCACATTCTTATTAGAGATCTCTTGACCATTGAGGAAGTGAACCATAATGAGTAAAAAATAGTCCTCGATCTGATGAGGTACATTATCTAACACATGAGTGTTTCTTAATACACTTTAAAGAAAGTCAACCTAACTTTAGATATGTTCTCATTTACTAATGAAAATAAATCTGTTTTTGTTTATAAAGCATATTCTTCTAAGGATCATAAGGAATTTTCTTAAACTTACTGAGTACTCAATTCAATCGTATCTCTCCTCATAGCAAAACAAACCAAACCAACAATCACATTGTCATTAAATTGCTTCTAACTCATAACAAAACCACGTGTTACAAAATAGAACTGCAAGTAGAGGGTCTTCGTGGAAGCAGCTATTTAGTTTCTGTTCGTCTTTCTGTTTCATTCCTATCTATGGCCTGGTTTCCATGACACCACTGGATGAATTTGAACTGCCAGTTTCTTGGTTAGTTGCTTTTAAGTGTCATGGAGTCGATTCCATCTCATACTGAGATGGCTTCGAAGAAGCAGTTTTGAGTTTCAACTGCTGGCTTTATCATTAGCAGTTCAGTGCTTTGGTTAGTAATTAAGTGCAAACCATTTACATTATCATGGTAAAAATCTTCTCTCTTGTACAAATAAATGCAAAATTGCTATTAAGAGAGTGTTTATAGTTTGTTCAAAGTGAACTTTAGAATTCTGGTGTTCTCATTTTCTCACACACCACAATAAACTTTTGCATTGAAGTTAGCAAAAGAATTCATTATTTTTCTAAACTTCAGCTTTCAAACAAAAACTTACTACATGCCAATCACTATGTAAGTTTATAGTGATTGGCACTTAGTAACTTTTTGTTTTTGATTTTTTTGTTTTTTAAATGTGAATGTTTCCCTTCTCCCAGAGCTCTTTGAAAGAGTTGTGTGCTTTTGAGTGGATCCCCACTAACACAGAGTAGAAGTGTCCCATATAATTTTCTAGGTTCTAAATCTTTACATGAGCAGATTGCCACGTCTTTTCTCCTGCTGAGAAGCTGGGGGGTTAAAACTACTGACCTTTTGGTCAGAATCCAAGCACTTAATCACTGAAAAACCAAGGTGCCTTTGGATGAGAGAGGTCTAAGAGTAAGCATAACTATGTACACGTGACTGAAGAATTGATGACTTAAAATTACAGTGTTGATTAAAAATATATACTAAACCATGAACTGTCAGAAGAATGAACAAATCTGTGGTGAAAGAAGTATAACCAGAATGCTCTTTAGAAGCAGTGATGGCGAGACTTAATCTATTCACTTTATCTACGTGTTATTAGAAGAGACTAGTCCATGCAGAGGAATCCTGGTGTGGTGCTGTAGGATAAAACTGGACTGCTAACCTCAAGGTCAGTGGTTCATAATCACCAGTTGCTCCTTGGAAACACTATACTGGGTCTTTATGAGTTGGAACCTACTTGACAACACTTAGCAACAAATTCCTGGAGAAGTACATCATGCTTAATAAAGTGGAGGAACCCTTCCCACCTCCCGATCGCAGTAAGATGGATTAACACAGTGGCTGCAAATATGGGCTGATATTGCACAGTAATTATGAACATAATGAAGGACCAAGTGATCTTTTGTTGTGTTGTGAGTAGGATTTCTATGAGTTGGAGCTGAATGAACAGCATAATAGAGGGTTAGCCGCAAGAAGATGCTCAAGGAGATGGACTAACACAGTGGCTACAAAAAATATTTTCAAACATAGTCAGGACAAGAATAATACAAGATTTGGCAGTGTTTTATTCTCTTGTACACACTTAGAGTTCATGTGAGTCTAAAGAGACTTGATTGCACCTAGCAACACCAATATATACATATAAAAATATTAATGACTCCTGGTGTGGCACGGTAGGATAAGCACTGGACCGGATGGTTGGTTTGAACCACAAGGTCAGTGGTTCAAACTCACCAGTCACTCATCAGAGACCCTATTCTTGGAGTCGAAACAGACTCAAAGGTACCTATCAATAACAACAACATAAATATGTAAGGTGTCCTGGTATGGCTCTGTAAGGTAAGCGCTGGAGTGTTAATTACGAAGTTGTTGTCTCAAACCCACCAGCCACTCCTTCATCAGAAGCTCTATACAGTGTCATTATGGCTCATAACTTATTCAAAGGCACTTAAAAATAGTAACAACAAAAATATGTAAAAGCACATATTCTTCATATGGGATCAGAAAAAATTCTTAAAAATTTGAAAATAAAATTCTTTTGAAGAAATCTCATAAAACAACTCATTAAAAATAACTTTACATTTGCTTGATCTGTTTTGGCAATTTAGAGAAGAAACTGCTTGTATGAAGAAGGCTGCATATTTTTTTTAACACTTTTATTGTGAATTGATTGATAGTTTATATGGGAGAACATCAGGTTGCACTCAACCAATCATATTTTGTTCCAATTCAATGATTACAATCCCCTCCATGCACCATTGGTTAACCGTATTTGCTTCTATTCTCTTTCTTCCTCCTTTTTATTTATTTTTTAATGTACACAAAAACATGCAGGGATAAACAAGTCCTTTAAACAACCAAAGGGCACATTTTGCAATGCAGCCTCCTGCCAGGCATCTCAGCCTTTCTCTTTCTATAGGTCTAGAGTTCTCAGTTGCTCTCTCTTTTCATGCCATCAGCTTGGCCTCATCTCTGGTGTCGTTGCTTCTCTGGTTAGGATCTCGTGTTCCACTCATGCTTTCCTCTCAAGATGGTCCTCTGTTCCTGGAATATCAGATTAACTACGTTCCCCTTTTTATTACACAACTTCTACATTTGCAGTTGGGACAATTGCAGTTAGTCATGATGACAATTACTCACTATTGAATCAAAAGAATCCTGTCCCAATCTCCTTTCACCAGACCCATATAGACAAGATGAAAAGTGTTCAGTGTGAAGTCTTCATTCCCCTGTATGCTCTGAACCTAAACTCACTCTTGAAAATTTGTAAGCCAGCCACTTCATACCTTCATAACCCTCTTCCTCCCATTTATGTAGTCATTGTCTAAGTTTCCCATCCCTAGCAACTCTGTGTACTGAGGGGATAGGCTTGGCACTTGATGTGAAGACTCCTTCCCTCTCAGTTGGTATTTTCATTCATAAGCAAAGATCAAGTTCATCATATTGCAGCAATTTACACTTACTTCCTGTATCAAACATATTTCTGTAGTCAATTTCTGATTAGCTATCCATCCAAGCTAGGTTAAATGGCTACTATCTGTAAGTTTGGACATTCTTGCACACCTCCTTCCACTTCATATCTGCTGGACACTTCACTCTCATTTCTAGCCCTCCATGGCTAGGTCAGTGTCCATGGGCTCAGGAATCCCCAAGTATCCACAAACTTAGGACCAACCAGCCCTTCCTTTTCTCACTCTCATTTCAAGATCCATGGGAGCCTATGGAACATGGTCTAACTCAGGTATTTATTCATTACTGCATTTCCCCCACTTCCACTCACCAATAAACCAGTGTGGTCACCAGTGAGCTTACATGCCTGCTCATATTTTCCCTTTGAGTTTCAGTCTTGGAAGGGAGTTTGTCCTGAGGGAACTTGATTGGCTTCCTTGAGAACAGCTTGCTTGTTCTTGTAATAGTCAATCAGTCTGCCATTTTTGGTTTTTTGTTTTTTCTGCTGGTGTTTCTTTCAAGAACTATCTTCTGTTCCTCTAGCCACTCTGGGCTGGTCTATATGTCCTTTAAAGTGGGATTATCCCACCTCAGAAGGTTCTGGATGGGACTCATGAGTCCACCTAAGTTCTTATACACTACAAAGGCTTCACAATAAGCCTATTTTACTGGGAAAGTTAAGTTGTAGGACCCCTTTTTAGGTATTACAATCAGTTTTAGACTGAAGATGGGCTTACAAGCTTTCTGTAATCATGTTTTCCAATATTCCTTTCTATCCCATTCAAGTGTCTATTTTACTATTGTTGGCAAGGGAAAACAATACCTATAAGATCAGTCAAACATTGTAACATTCTCTTCCCTCTTTAATCCATTCACACTGCTTTGATTCCTGTATCACAGAGCCCTATTGTTCCAAGGTTGAGTATATATCACTATGACCTCTGTCCCAGTTAGTCTGTGCAAACCTAAGTGTTCCCCTAACCTTGTTCTTTTACACCCTTCCCCTTCTTGTGTCTTTCCCTCCCCTTACCTTGTATATTGCCCTCCCAATCACCTGAGCTATAATGTCACTATCCTCTAACCTGAGCTCTACCTGATCCTCCCTCCCACCTCTGATAACCAAAAGATATATATTTTTTTCTTTTATTACAGATAACTTTTCCTAAGCTTTTCCAAGAATGATCTTATTTGTCCTTTTGTGACTAATTTCACTCACCATAATGTGCTCAAGGTTCATCCATGTTATGCAGTGGTTAGTAGCTTTGTTGTTTTGCTTCAAGGTAGCGAAGTATTCCATTGTGTATATGTACCAAAATTTGTTTATCCATTCTTCCATTGATGAACACTTAGACCGTCTCCATCATTTTGCTATTGTGAATAGTACTATGATAAACATTGGTGTGCATTTAACTACTAGTGTTCTGGCTAATAAGATATTTCTATTTCCAACTTTCTGAGGAAGCGCCATACAGTTTTCTAGAGTGGTTGAACCATTTTATATTCCCACCATCAATGTAGGAGAGTCCAGAGTCTCCACATCCTTGTGAGCATTTTCTCTCCTCTGCTTTTTTGCACTACACTGTTATTGCTGGTGTGAGATGGTATCTCTTTGTTGTTTTGATTTACATCTCTAATGGCTAATGATCATGAACATTTCATTTTATGTTTGTTGGCTGCCAGAATATCTTCTTGGTGAATTATCTGTTCTTGTCCTGTGGCCATTTTTCAATTGGGCTATTTGTGTTTTTCTTGTAGAGGTGTTTTAGTTTCCTATAGATTTTAGAGATTAGTCCATTGCCTGATGCATCATTGCAAAATGTATTTTTGCGTTCTGTGGGCTCCCTTTTTAGTCTCTTGGTGAAATCTTTTGATGCACATGTTTCTAATTTTTAGTATGTCCCAATCATCTATTTTGTCTTCCTTAGTTTGTCCAATTCTCACACTGCTTGATAGTCTATGTATATCCTGTATTATAGCCCTCAAATTTATCCCTATTTTTCTTGATGATCTTTATAATTCTGGGTTTCACATTTAAGTCTTTAATCCATGCTGAGCTGTTTTTTGTTTATGGTGTGAGATAAAGGTCTTGTTTAAGTCTTTTCCATATCAATTCCCAGTTTTGCTAGCACCATGTGTTGAGTCTGTTGCCTTTCCATTCACTGTACTTGGCCTTTTGTGAAAGATCAGTTGGCTGTATGTGGATGAGTTAATTTCTGGATTCTCAATTCTGTTCCATTGATCTAGGTATCTTTCATTGTGCCAGTACCAAGCTATTTTTGACCACTGTAGCCATGTAGTATATTTGAAATCAGATAGTGAGAGGCTTCCAACTTTGTTCTTCTTCTTTAGCAGTACTATTCTTATCCAGGGACTCTTTTCCTTTCCATATAAAGTCTGTAATTACTAGTTCCATCTCTTTAAAGACTATTGTTGGAATTTGGATTAGGATTGTGTTATATGTGTAGATTCCTTTGGGTAGTATTGACAGTTTTACAACATCAAGTCTTCCTATCCAGGAACATGGTATACCCTTCCATCTTTGTAAGTCTCTTTGGTTTCTTGTAGCAGTATTTTTGTAGTTTTCTTTGTATAAGTCATTTGTTTCTCTGGTTACACTTACTACTAAATGTTTCATCCTTTGAACAGCTATTGTAAATGGTATTTCTTTTCTAATTTCATTTTCAGTGCTGTCATTGTTAGTATAGAGGAATCCAACTGATTTTTGTATGTTGATCTTTTATCCTGCCACTTTGCTGAACCTTCTCATGAGTTCTAATAGTTTTTAGTTTAGTTTTGCTGAATCTTTTGGGTTTTGTATGTATAGAGCCATATCATCTGCAAATACAGAGAATTTTGTTTCTTCTTTGCCAGTTTGGATGCCTTTAATTTCCCTATCTTGCCATATAGCTCTGGCTAAGACTTTCAAAACAGTATTGAATAGGAGTGGTGACAGAAGGCATCCTTGTCTAGTTCCTATTCACAGAGAGAAGGCTTTCCATTTCTCTCCATTGAGATAATATAGCTGTTGGTTTTGTATATATGCTCTTAATTATTTTGAGGAACTTCCGTTAAATTTTTACTTTGAGTGTTGTTTTCAGGAATGGATATGGGATTTTGTCAAATGCCTTTTCTGCATCAATCAATATGATCATGTGGTTATTTACCTTTTTAAAATTTATATGGTGGATTACATTGATTATTTTTCTATTATTGAACTATCCATGCATCCCTGATAAGAATCTTATTTGGTCATGATGTATTCTTTTTTTTATGTTTTGTTGGATTCTGTTGGCTAATGATTTTATTGAGAACTTTTGTGTCTATATTCATGAGAGATATTGGTCTATAATTTTCTTTCTTAGCGATGTCCTTCCCAGGTTTTGGTATGAGGGGTTATGCTTGCTTCATAAAATGTATTAGGGAGTTTTCCATCTTTTTCTATATTCTGGAACAATTTGAGTAGAATTGGTGACTGCTTTTCCTTGAATATTGGGTAAAACTTACCAGTGAAGCCATCTGGACCTGGATTCTTTTGATTGGGAGTTCTTTGATGACCTGAACAATTTATTTTCTTTTTTTATATGTCTGTTCAAGTTTTCTGCTTCCCTTTGTGTAAGTTTAAGTAGTTTGTGTTTTTAAAATTACATCCATCTCCTATAGATTTTCAAATTTGTTAAAGTACAACTCTTTATGGTATTCTGTTATTATCCTTTTTATTTCCATTGATTATATTCACATCACTCATTTGGTTTCTTACGTGTGCAATTTGTGTCTTCTCCCTCTTTTCTTTTATTAGGATTTCCAGTAGCTTCTCAGTTTTATTAAACCTTTCAAAGAACCAACTTCTTGTCCTGTTGATTCTTTCTATAGTGTCTCTGTTTTCTCTCTTCTTGATTTCTGCTCTAATCTTCATTGTTTCTTTTCTTCTTCTGAGTGTAGGCTTACCTAGTTTGTTTCTAGTTCTTTGCAATGTGTTAATGTGCTAATATTGCTTCTTTCTTCTTTTTGGATGTGTGCATTTACTGCAATATATTATCCTTTCAGACTTCTTTTACTGTATCCCAACGATTTTGGTATGCTGTGTTTTGATTCTTATTTGATTCTAGGAATTTTGTAATTTCATCTTTTATTTGTTCTACTACCCAGTGACTTTTAAGCAGGGTGTTATTCCGTTTCCATGTATTTGACTTAATTTCCTTGATTTTCCTATTGTTGGTTTCCAATTTTATATCATTGTTGTTTGAGAAGATGCTCTGTAGTATTTTGATGTTTGTGAATTTACTGAGACTTCTTTTGTGGCCTAACAAAGGATCTCTTCTGAAGAATGTTCCATGTGAACTGGAAAAGAAAGTGTACTGTGCTGTTGTTGGGTGCACATTTATGAGGCCAAGTTGATTGATTGTGTTGTTTACTTCCTCCGTGTCTTTTTTGAGTTTCTTTCTGTTTGTTCTATCCTTTTTCAAAAGTGGTGCATTAAAATCTCCCAATATTATTGTTGATTTGTCTATTTCTTTCTTCAATTCTATTTCAGTTTGCTTTATATATTTTGGGGCTCTTTCATTGTGAGTGTAGGTATTTATTATGATTATGCCATCTTGTTCAATTGACTGTTTAATCATGAGATAATGCCCTCTTTTATCTCTTATACTGTTTTTTGCTCTAAACTTTGTTTAATCTGAGATGAGAATTGCCACTACTGCTCATTATTTATTGCAATTATCTTGGTATAAATTTTTCCAACCTTTAACTTTTAATCTGTTTTTCTGTGTAAAGTGTATCTCTTGCAGACAGCATATTGAAGGATTTTGTTTTCTTATCCATTCTGCCACTCTGTCTTTTAATTGGTGTATTTAATCAGTTGAAATTCATTGTAATTACCAATAGGCATGAATTAATTGCTGGCATTATAGTTATTTTTTTGTGGTGCTGATGGTTTCTTTTAGATGAGCTTATGTTTTTTGTGTTCTTCCTTGTCAGTTTTGTCATAGTTTAATGTTTCCATGTGCTTCTTGGATTTTCATTTTCTTGATATGTTGTGAAGTATTAATCTTCTTTGAGATTAACCTATATTCTATTAACTTTTTCCTCCCTTTAAAGTGGTCTATTTTATCTTGCAGTCTACCTGATCTCCTCACCACCTGGATCTCTGTTTCTATATTTTTCCCTTCTTTCACATTGTAATTGTTTTGAGAATAGACTGAGCTCCCAGATCCTCTGATTTTTTTCTTGTAGCTTTGTTCAGTTCTGTACTCTTTACTCTGTTTACTGAGTGGCTCTTAGTCAATCTCTGCTTGTTTTGTGTTCCTGTTGGGTCTCAATCCAAATAACCCAAGTGCTGGGTTGGCTTTGACAACATCCCTTAGCTTCTGTTTATCCTGAGATGTTTTTATTACATTGTCGCATTAGATTGACAGCTTTTCTTGGTAAATGATTCTTAGTTGGCAGATTTTTTTCTTTTAGAGTGTTATGTATGTCTCCCCATTGCATTCTTGCCTGCATGGTTTCTTCTGAGAGATCAGAACTTAATCTTACTTTCTTGCCTTTGTAGGTAACACTTCTCTTTTCCCTAGCTGCTTTCAGAATTCTCTCCTTGTCTTTCATTTTGTAGAGCGTGATTATTATATGTCTTAGTGATTTTCTTTTGAGGTCTATCTTTCCTGGGAATCATTGAGCTTCTTGAATGCTTACCTTTCCATTTTTCAGGATGTTAGGGAAATTTTCATCCAGCAACTCTTCAACTATCTGCTCTGTTCTTTTGTGATTCTTCCTGTTTCAGTATGCCAATTATTATTAAGTTATTCCTCTTCATGTTGTCCAACATGAATCTTAGACTTTCTGCAAATTTATCTTTATTCTTTTTCCTTCTTGCTCTTATATCTTAGCAGTATTGAGAGATTTATCTTCACATTTGCTGATTCAGGCAGGCTTCCATCCCTTCAGTTCTACTCCTTTGCCATTTCTGTGTATTTGTCATTTCTGATACTTGATTATTAATCATTTGGACCTCTTTTTTTGCAGTTTTTGAATCTTTCCAATGCTATTTATATCTTATTTGATTGGTTCTGTAGCACTTTCCTGACTTCTTGCATATTTTTTCAACCCCTCTGTACAGCATTTGGATGCACCTCTATATCATTCTCCTGAATTTATGAGGTAGTTCCAAAGCCTGCCCTCCTTCCAATGTGAATCTAGGACTCCCTCTAGCTCAGTTGTTTTAGCTACTGTCTCTTGTTTCTGGACATGAGAAGAAATCTTTTGTTGCTTTTTAGACATTGTAGTGTTACTGTATTTTCAATAATTAGATGAATGTATGTGGGTGTATTTTTAAGCTCTGATTGCCTCCTGGAGCTCTGGTAGCATAGTGGTTACGGATAGGGCTGCTAATCTCATGGTAAGCAGTTCGATACTACCAGCTGTTCCATGGGAGAAAGATGAGGCACTCTACTCCTGTAAAGATTTACAGCCTCAGAAACCCTGTACAGGGTCACAATGAGTTGGAACTGACTCCACAGCACATAACAAAAACAGCAATCGCCTCCTGGTGTATGTGATCAGGAGATGGACTTCTCTTTTCACTTCTCTTATTACTCAACTCAGAGTAATTTTAACAGGTGTTATTTATGCTGCTCTGGGTGTATAGTACCTGGTATTGACTTGCCCAGATGGTGGGGTTTTGCAGGGTACAATTGTAGCCTGGATGTATGATTAAAATTGTTGTCCCTTCTTGGGCAAGGTAGGGAGAGAAAGAGCCCCCCCCCTCCCCAAAGATAAATGGTTACCAAAAAATGCATATTAGACAAACAAACAAAAAATGTAGCAAACGCCCCCCTTTATCGTCTTTTTGCCCTCAAGCTTCAAGGTTTCCTTAGAAATTTCAAGATGATGCCAATCTAACTCATGATTCAGTTTTTGACCTTTTTGCCTTTTTGCCTTTCTCACCTCTCCTCAAGCCCATTCAGGTATTTCTGAGAAACAGTTCAGGCCTGGTCTTAGCCCTTTTTGAAGACCCTCCCATTTTAAGCTGTTCTTATTGACTCCTCCCACCTTCTTTGATTCTTCACCCAATACTCTTTGCTGAGCAGATCTGTGCACATGCATAGTAGAATCCTCTGGTGCTGGGGGGTGGGGGCATCCACTCAGTGACGCACCCCCATCTAGTCACCAGAATGGAGGTGTGTAGACAGAGGAAGGTAAATAAACAGAAAAAAATATGATCACACATTTATCTCTGCAAATTGGTCATATCTTTGCAATGGGAGTGCTCTCTTGGTATTATATTTACTCCATTCTACTCAAAATGACTGTACCAGAACTTGATGATTGCCACAAATCAGAAAATGCCACTTTTCTTGCTTATGCTTTAAACCCCACTCACAGTAGGCCTCTGAGTCTCCAAAATACTTCTTTATATGAATTTCAGAGTTTCGGGACAGTCCTTTGAACTTGTTTTGTTCAATAGTCCATGTTATTACTTGCATATATATTCTTTGTAAAGTTTTTTTTTTTTTTTTTATGAAATAGAGTTTTATAATTTGTTTCCTTAAAAAATCTATATTCCTCAAGTTGTTAGTTAAATGTGTGTTTTTGTGGAAAAGATAATTTTTCAGCTAATTTAGGCAATTTTGAAGATTCATTGGACTGTGATATAAATGATGCAGTGAAGGCATTGTGCCAATATGCATTCAGCATCCCTGTCTCTAGGGGGAAATTTCTGTGAGTAGGCCAGGTGATAACATCACTTGTGTTCTCAACTAAGATCTTTTGCTTTAATTAAAAATAAATGAAATTTTGATGAATTTATATCATATGTAAACCAAATATCCCAAACCCTGTCTGTCTGCCTAAACAAAATAAAACCCCACTTACTGAATATGTCCAAACTTTGGAATAGGTCCACGGTATATGAAGGGGTTTCTAAAAGTTTGTGGGGGAAAAAGGAAAATAAAAGATAATATATTTTGTCCATGAATATTTTGAAACTGTACTCCATTGTATGCATTGTTGGAGACTAGCTACTCCTCACTCAATTTGTTTCTGAGACTTTTGAAATATGGTTTCACATATACTTGTAAACAGCAGGACATTTTCATTTGCATAACCCAAATACATTTTTCTGATTTTTTTTTTTTAATTTCCTTCCTAATAACTCTCCTGTTGTTGTTGTTGTTAAGTGTCGTCGAGTCGGTTCTGACCCATAGCGACCCTGTACAGGATTTCCGAGGGTATAAATCTTTACGGGAGTAGAAAGCCTCATCTTTCTCCTGCAATAACTCTCCTAGTCTGTTCTTAAATGAAAATTGTAAAAGCACATTCTGGTTACTATTGGTCAAAGAATGTTATCTTCACTATCCTGTAACATCAGTCCATAGGGTCACCAGGTAAAATATTAGGTATGAAGAGAGATAGAGAGAAGGGCCTTTGTCTCAAATGTGTATCACATATTGCACTCAACTAATAATAATACTGCACTCAAATAAATAATAGGTAAAAACATTGGTTGACCTAGACACACATCTAGGTGTGTATGGAGGTGGAATACAGCAGCAGCAGAAAAAAAAAAAAAAAAAAAGAAAATTCATGCCTTCATGCAATTTACATATTAGCATGGAGACAGATATGAGAAAAAAAAAAGTATTAAAACTTATAATCTATTGGATGTTGATAAGTGTGTGGAGACAAATAAATCAGAGAATATGCTACGAATTATCTGGGATTTAGTTTTAGGTAGTAAGGGAAGGCTTCATGCGAAAGTGATATGAAAACCTTTTTGAAATCATGACAATATGTGCCATGTGGATCTCTAGGGAAAGTTCTCCAGGCAGAAAGCAGCAGGTGCAGTGACCTAAAGGATGAATCATGCCTGGCAATTTCAAAGAAGAGAGACATATATCTGACAGTAAAATATAAGTCAGAGAAGAATAGAAATCTAACCATGGATGGAGAAAAATGGGAGGGTATTGAGTAATAGGATTAAATCTACTCATTAATGGAATCGTCTAGTATTATAGAGACCAGGCTAAAGGCATTCAAAGACAAGGTAGATAGGGGAACACTGAGACAGGTTTGCATGGGCTAAATGGGACAAAGGCAAACAGTGATGGATATGCAAACTGGGAACAACAGGGCTCTGTGATAACAGGGATCTAGGCATAGTTTAAAGAGGGAAAATAATACTAAAATCCTTGACTGTCTTATGAATATTGTTTTCCCTTGCTTACTATTGTAAAATAGACACTTGAGTGGCATAGAAAGGAATGTTGGAAATCATGATTAAAGAAAGCTTGTTAGCCCGTCTTCAGCCTATAACTGAATGGAATACCTAAAACAGGGTCTAGAAATTGCCAGTGAAATAGGCCTCTTGTAGAGCCATTGTAGTGTACAGGACCTTAGGTGGACGCCTCAGTCCTACCCAGAAACTTCTGAGGTGGGACCTTCTCACTAGAAAGGAACAACAGACCAACCTGGAACAGATAGAGCAACAGAAGATACATCTTCACAGAAAGATGATCAGGAAAACCCCAAACAAGAATTCAGTATGACTGGCTACTAGAGGAATAAGCAAGTTATTCTCCGAGGAGCCATCAAGGAAAGCAATCAAGTCCCTTCAGGACAAAGGCCCATCTAAGACTGAAACTCAAGGGGAACACATAAGCAGGCATGCAAGCTTGTTGGTGACCAAATTGGTCTACTTGTGAGTGGAAGAGGGGGAAAGATATTAATGAAAAAATGGGCTGAATTCAACCACAGGCCATAGACTCCTGTTGACCTGGAGATGAGAGAGAGAAGAGGAAGGGTTGATTGGTCCAAAATGTGGTGAGACCTGGTAACACCTGAGCCCATGGAAAAGGACATAGATACAGAGGGCTATAGCTGAGAGAAGCATCCAGCTGATATGAAGTGAGGGGAGATGTACAAGAACACCCAAACTTGCAGATAGTGCCCATTTGACCTAGCCTCGATGGCTTGATAATCAGAACTCAAATTGAGGAAGAATAAAAACAATAACAATTTTTGATAAAGGAAACAAGGGTAAATTGCTACCATTCGATAAACTTGATCTATACTCATGGAGGTAGTTACTCTAAATACTAACAGAGAGGGAAGGAGTCTTTCACATCAAGCATCAATGTTATCCCTTCTGTACACAGGGTAGATAGGGATGGGCAACTTAAATATTGGCTACCTAAAATGAGGTGGTGAGAGGTGAGGCTTGTTGGCAGATAGGGTAGAGGTGAAGTGAAATTAGCCATTAGCAATACCACAGAATACAAGGTGAGAGGGTTCAGGGCAGAGCTCCAAAACTCTGAACCACATATCTAGGAATATTTTTAAAAATTTAAGGCTTATAGCAAGTGGAACTTATAGTGGGAGGAAGAAACCGCATATTTTTTAATCTGTGCTCAGTGGCTGGGAGCCAACAACTTAGGCAAGACCAAACGGTAAGACCAAGTGGGTGAACAGACCCACCACAGAATAAAACCGCGGGAACCTCAGAGCAAAGGTAGACAATGCACTTTGTCAGATTTCCTTTGTTTTGATTTTTTTTTTTTTTTTCTTATTTCTTTTTGGTATCTGTTCATTGGCCACCAACTGTTTGTTCACCTCCATTCTGGTGACTAGAGGGGGAGCCTGAGTGAATAGACACCTTCCACCCCCGCCACTGGTGGATTTTTCTGCCAGGCATGTGCACAGATATTCTCAGCCCAAGAGCCAGCCCTGAACATTTTTTTAATAATGAAAAGGCCAGAACAAGGGGTGTTGAGAGGGAAAGAGAGTTTAAAAACAAAAATTAAATCCTGAAGTACACCATAAAACCCAACAGTGGCATTGTGAAATTTATCAGGGGGCTTTGAAGGCAAGAAGTTGAAAGAGGACATTAAAGTCATACTCATATTAGGCTACAGATTTTTTTTTTTTCTTCTCTCCCGCCTCTCCCTTTTCTGTGCTTATAGACTACAGTATCCAATCTGTTTTTTTTCGTTGTTGTTATTTGTTTGTTTCTTGATTTTTTACTGTTGCTTTTTTAATGCTCCCCCTTTTACTTTTGGGGAACTCTTTCTCTCCCTATATTACCCAAGAGGAGAAAGCAACTGCTGCCATATAGTCATGCTACAATCACACTCTATAAAACACCAAAATCCAGGAAATAACCAATACCAACTGCCATATACCTGGGAGGCAGAAAACACCTCTCAAAGTTACTCTGAGTCGAGCAATAAGAAGAGTGAAAAGGGAAGCCCAAATCCTGATCACATCTACCTGGAGGCAATCAGAAAGAATAAAAAATACCAAAACACACACTCAGTTAAGTATTAAGGTCACAGATACACACTAAACATCTCCAAGAAGCAAAAGCAGATGACCATAGCAGCACATGTCCTGAAACAAGATAAAATGTCTGAGAAAAATGACCTAGAGGTAGACCTGGATTCCATTCTGGAAGGAGGACAGGCCTTGGAAGTGCCTGAGAAGGAATTTCAAAAAATAATTATAAAATTTTTTATTAAAATACTTTACAATGGAGCTAAGAAAAATAAGGAAGAAATCAGGAAAGAGCTACAGGAACAATCAAATAAGATAGACACAGCATTGGAAACAATTAAAAACAAACAGAAAGAGGTCCAAACAATCAATAATAGAATACCAGTAATAGACAACATAATGAAAAGGCAAAGGAATAGATTAGAAGAGATGGAAGGCAGAACTAGTGAGCTGGAGTACAAATCTCTCAATGCCACAAAGATAGAAGAGCAAACAGAAGAAAAAAGATTAAAAAATTTGAAGAATGTCTAAGATTCATGTTGGACAACATGAAGAGGAATAACTTAAGAATTTTTGGCATTCCAGAACAGGAAGAAATACACAAGTCCACAAAGGAAATAGTTGAAGAACTGCTGGAAGAAAATCTCTCTAACATCCTGAAAAGTGAAAAGATAAACATTCAAGAAGGAAAAGAAGATAGACAATAAAGGATTGCTCCAAAGTTTTCAAGATGTGCAAATGGAAAAAAGGAGTTGTCACAGACAAAGACAGTAAAATATTTAAAATTGGGAGAGCAGTAGATTTTAATTTTGGACACCAAACGGTTGAGATCACCAAGTAGAAGTTAAATATAAAATTTGAATTGAGAGTATACAGTTATTACCAGCTTATTGCTGTTAACTGCTGTTATATTGACTTCTAGTTATGGTGATTTTATGCATAATGAATGGAATACTGCCTCATCCTACATCAGCTTCATGATCTTTGACATATTTGAGTCATGATATTTTTTGACTACTGTGTCATTCCATCTCATTGTGTGATTTATCTTAATTTTCATTGGCTTTTTTTCAAGCAATTTGTCTATCTTTTGCTGTGGTGGTTAAGTGCTGTTGAGTTTGTTCTGATTCATAGCGATCTTATATGTTTCTGATCTCATTGTGGGATTTATCTTATTTCACTGCTTTGTGTGTGTGTGTTTAATCAATTTGTCCTTTCTGAAAATTGTATTAAAAATCAAATGTTTCAGTGAGATCACCCATGTAGTTTATAAAGATAGAAAAGAAGTGAACTTTAGGCACAAAAAATGTCATAGTTCGGAGACTGAAAAAGAACTCAGTGAAATGTACTCTTTTCTGAAATACTGTCATGGAGGAGAGGAGTCATTGTTAAGTGTGAATGAGTCCATTTTGACTCACAGTAACCCCGTGCATAAAAGAATGAAACTGACTGGTACTGTGCCATATTCACAATTGTTGTTATGTTTGTACCATTGCGGCTGCCACTGTGTCAGTCCATCTCACTGATGGTCTTCCCATTTTCACTGACCCTCCACATCATCCATAATGTCCTTCCCCAGAGATGGGCCCTTCCTGATAATTTGTTCAAATTATTAGTTACAAAATCTTGGCATCCTGGCTTCTAAGAAGCATTCTGGCTGTACTCCTTAGTTTGTTGTTCTGGAAGTCTATGGTACATTCAGTACTCTCCAACACAACAATTCAAATTCATCAATGTGCTTCCAGTCTTACTTGTTCCCTGCCCAGCTTCCACATGTGTATGAGGCAATTGAAAATACCATTTTCAGGTATTTTCATGGGACAGGTGTACACTTTTCCTCTAATTGATACCTTTGTTCTTTATATCTTGTAAACTTTCAAAAAGTCTTTTTGCAGTAGGTTTTTGACCCCCCAGTGAGATGGATTGACAAACTGGCAGCATCAGTGGGCTCAAGTGTGGCAACAATTGTGATGTTGGCCCAAGACTGGGCAGTGTTTTCTTCTGTTGTACATAGGATTGCTATGAGTTGGTACTGACTAGGTGGCACCTAACAACGAAAACATATGTAATTCAGTGTTCCGGACTACCCCGTCACAATGTTATACAGAGTTTATCATAATCCACATAATATATAAAACAAAATTAAACATCATTGGGGGGGGTATAGGGACTTTGTCAGAGAAGCGTTGGGGAAGGCAAAGCCATATGGTTGGCAGTTTGAGCCTTCCAGTCTTTCCTTGGATGAAAGATGTGGTTTCCATCTATCACAAAGATTTATAGCCTCAGAAACAGGATTTCAAAGCATAGCACTTAACAATAAATAATAAAAAAAATCCTCTAATTTTAGCAATTAGTCTGATATGCTATACCTAGTTCCACATCCTCTTCTGAATGTAGCTGGAATTTCTGGCAGTTTCCTTTCAATACATTGTTTCAACTATTTTAAAATTAGTGTCAGCAAAAATTTACTTACATGTGATATTTATGATATTGTTTGATAATTTCCACTTAAAGTTGTGTTGTCTTTTTTGACAAATTGCACAGATATGGATATTGCCCAATCAGTTGCCTAGTTACCTCTTCTTCCACATTTCATAGATGAGTGAGTTGGTCCAGTGCTGCATCAGTTTTAAGACTTCAATTATGTCAATTTCTGTCAATTCCTGGAGCCTTATTTTTTGCCAGTGCCATCAGTGCAGGTTGACCATCTTCATTCAGTAGCATAGGTTCTTGATCATATGCTACCTCTGGAATTGGTTGAACATTAACCATTGATTTTTTGGGAATAGTGATTCTCTGTGTTTCTTCCATCTTTTCTGCTTTATGCATTATTCAATATTTTACCCATAGAATCCTTCAATATTCCAAAAAAGGCTAAAATTTTTACTTCATTGTTTTAGCTTGAGTAATGCTGAGAATGTTCTTCCCTTTTGATTGTGTAATGACAGGTCTTTACGTTTGATTATAATACTTGACTTTGTGTTCTCGAGCTGCTCCTTGGACTTTTCTGTTCAGATACTTTACTTCCTCATGTTTCCCAGTCAGTTTAGCTTCTCTGTGATCTACAGCAAATTTCAGAATCTCGTCTGAAATCTATTTTGCTCATTTCTTTCTTTCCTTTCACTTTTTTATGACTGTTTGCTTTCTCCCTTTATGATATTCTTGGTGTCATCCTACAACTCTCGTGTTCTTTGGTCATTAGTGTCTAATGTATCACAACTGTTCTTGAGGGCAGCATAGACCTCACATAAAAGCTGAAAAGAATAAAGAAAATAAAAGCAATGATTTTGCTGATGGAATGATCTAGTTCATATTAAATATACTTATTTGAAGAAAAATTTTGGTCTGATAACATTGAATTTGTAGAGATGAATAATCCAGCCCACAGGTAGCAAGATTTACTAGCCATATGGGGATGTATATTGTTTTATTGTTAAGGGCTGTTGAGTTGGTTGTGACTCTTAATGACACTGTATAGGATTTCCAAAGAGCTGTTGGTGGGTGTGAACTGCAGGCCTTGTGATTCCTCATCCAATGCTGATCCTACAGTGCTACATCAGGATAAATGATTATGTGATGGGAACTTATCAAATAAGAGTAAGCATGTGGTTGAATTATTAAAGGGAATTGGTTTAGCATTTTTGTATGAGAAGAATGTTATGGAATAATCACTTAGGACACTGATTTTAAAGAGAACAGAAATACAGCGAGAGACTGGGAGAAGCAAAATGAGTCATTTGCAACAAGTGATGATGAATTTAAAATGAAAGTCATCAGCTTAATGATATTTTTCTTCACCTTCATCTGTTAATCATTCATACAGGAGGAATATAAGAAAATAATTGGTTTTAATCAGGTTTATGGTTTTGCCTAAGGATTCATAAAATTAAGAGAAAGCATAGAAGTTATAGATAGGATAAAATAGAAACAAGTATTCAGAATAATTACTGAATTTATCATTAGTAAGATATGTTGTGGCACTGTAGAATAAGCACTGGACTGTTAACTACAAAATTAGCTGTTCAAACCCACCAAGCTACTCCTCAGAAACCCTATACAGGGTTGCTGTGATTCAGAATGGATTCATTGGCTCACAACAAAAAATATGAAGACAGAATCATACTGAAAACTGGGACTAGTGAAATATTAGTATAATGAGTGTAGTGAATTTACAAATACGTTGATTACCGAAAATAATGGATTCCTGTAATTGTATTGTTAGGTGCCCAAGCTTAGGTTTTGACTCATAGAGATACAATGCACATTAGAATGAAGCAGTGCTATTCTGTTCAGTGTTGTTGTTAGGTGTTATCAAGTTGGTACCTACTTGTAGTGACCCTATGCACAACAGAATGAAATACTGCTCAGTCCTGGGCCAATTTGAACCCATTGATGTCGCCACTGTGCCAATCCATCTCGCTGGGGGTCTTCCTCTTTTGTTCTGATCCGCCACCTTACCAAACATGATATCCTTTTCCAGTGACTGGTCCCTCCTCACAATATGCCCCAAAAGTATGAGAGATAACATCTGGCCATCCTGACTTCCAAGAAGCACTCTGGCTATATTTCGTCCAGCACAGATCTATGTGTTCTTTTGGCAGTCCATTGTGCTTTTGATATTGTCCTACAACACCATAACTCAAATGCATCATTTATTCTACAGTCTTCCTTATTCACTATCCAACAAGCATATGACACTATTGATTAGTACCATGGCTTGGGTCAGGTGCACCTTAGTCCTCAAGCTGACATCTTTACTCTTCAACACTTTTAAAAGGTCTTATGCAACAGCTTAGCCTAATGCGATATGTCATTTGCTTTCTTGATTGCTGCTTTCATGAATATTGATGGCTGATCTGAGCAAAATGAAATCTTTGACAACTTTAATCTTTTCTCCATCGATACAAATGTTAATTGGTCCAGTGGTGAGGATTTTTGTTTTCATTACATTGAGATGCAATCCATACTGAAGGCTGTGGTCTAAGATCTTCATTGGTAAATATTTTAAATCATCTTCACTTACAGCAAGCAAGATTGTATCATCTGCATATCACAGGTTGTTAATGAATCTTTCTCCAATCCTGATGCCACAGTTTTCTTCATAGAACCCAGCTTCTCAGATTTTTGCTCAGCATACAGGCTGAATTAGTATGGTGAAAGAATACAGCCCTGTTGCATACTTTTCCTAATTTTAAAGTATTCTGTGTTCCCTTGTTCTGTTCAAACACAGAGTAAATTCTGTGCCTTACTCAAAATCATTGTTATGTTTGAGTTCATTGCCATTTTGGCTGTCCATTTCATTGAGGGAATACCTCATTTTCTCTGGCCTTCAATTTTACCTAGCATGTTGTCTTTCAACAAGGACTGGTCCTTCCTGACAACATGTTCAAATTATAAGAAAGTTAGTTTTGCAATCCTCCTTTCTTTGGAGTTTTCTGGTTGAACTTCTTTTAAGACAGATTTATTTCTTCTTTTAGCAGTCCAAAATACTTTCAATAGCCTTCACCAACACCATAATTCAGAGACATCCATTCTTCTCAAGTCTTCATCATTCACTGTTCAATTTTCACATACATATGAGGCAATTGATGATTGAATGTCTTGGGTCAGGATCACTTTAATTTCAGAAGTGACATCTTTACTCACGAACACTTTAATGATTTCTGGACTGCTCCTTCCATAAGGACTTACTGTGAATTCAAGTAAAATGAAGTCTTTGGCAGCATCAATCTTTTTTAATTTATCATGATGGTATTTATTGGTCCTGTTGTGAGGATTTTCATTTTCTTTATGTACTGATAACTGTAGTCTTTGAGTGAGTATTTCAAGTCCTCTTCATTTCTAGCAAATAAGGTGTGTCATCTGCATATCACACGTCATTAAGGTATCTTCCTCCAATTCTGATGGACATTCTTCATATAATGCAGCTCCTTGAGATAAATTTTGAAATATGCAAAGGATTTTGCTGACAAAAAATTACAGAATGACCAGAAAGCCAAGAGAAAGACATTCCAGGATTGAAAAGTGATAGAAAATTGATTTTGAAGTACAGTGGTGATATCGTTGCACATGATAGTCCTAGGTATTTTATAGTGACTGGTGTAATCATAAAGTGTTCCTGGTGATGAAGAGCTTTAAGAACGTGACTGTTAATCAGAGGGCAGCAGTTTGAACCAACTAGCCACAGTGCAAGGAAACACTTGGCAGTCTGCTTCCATAAAGATTTGCAGCCTTGAAAAATCTATTGGGAATTTCTACCTATAGGCTTGCTATTATTTAGACTGAGTCAGTGGCAGTAGGTTTGGTTTTAGTTTCTGGGATGTAATGATGAATAAATAAATGATTAGTAGTCTTGGTGATCCTAGGCAAAGAGGAGTGTTTATTCTAAAGTTAGAGCATGAAAAAAACAATGATCCAGTTAGAGTCATGTAGAATTCTGTGGTGCCATCTGACACAGATGATAGGTGTGTGATGGCCAAAAAGAGGACCATTGCTCATCGAGCACAGAAATCCCCTTCCTTTCTGTACATGTAGTTACACAGGCCACCAGGTATATGATTATATTTCAAAATAGATTTTATTCTTTACTCTTTTCTTGAACTTTCAAGAATGATTACCATCAAAATACTAAAACTGAAGCTTCATTAAATGCATAAGTGTATGTGGTATTTGGAGTCTTGGTGTGGTACTTTAGGATTAGCGCTGGACTGCTAGCCACAAGGACAGTGGTTTCAACCAGCCATCTGCTTCTCAAAAATCCTATAAAATGTGTTTTATGAGTTGGAACCAACTCAACAGCACTTAAAAACACCAACAACAATGTGATATTTACACTAACAGAATAAACTGTGGCATTGTACATTTCTTTCCTAAATCACTCTTTGGATATCTTTCTCAGAAAACCAAATAATAAATTGAAAAATAAAAAAAAAAATTGTTCTTGTTGTTAGGGGTCATCTAGCCAGTTCCAATTCATAGCGACACTGTACACAAGGGAATGAAGTGCTGCTCATTCATTCATTATCCTGACAATCGTTGCTACACTTGAACCTTTTGCTGATGACACTTTGCCGATCTATCTTGTTGGGGGTCTTTCTCTTTTTCACAGACCCTCCAATTTACCAAGCATTATGTCCTTCTCGAGGGATTGGTCCCTCCAGAAAATACGTCTGAAGGATGAGAGATGGTTTTTCACCCCTGGGCTCTATGGAGAATACTGGCTGTATTTCCTCCAAACACAGATTTATTTGTTTTCCTAGCAGTCCATGGTAATTTTAAGAATCTTCTCCAACACCATAACTCATATGCATCAATTCTTCTATGTTCTTCCTTATTCATTGTCTAACTTTCACATGAGACAATGGTAAATAGTATGGCTTGGGTCAGTCACACCTTAGTCCTCAAAATGACATCTTTTGAAAAGTTTAAAGAACTTTCTTGCAGAGTGGTGTGCCAATTGGACTCTTATCAGTAGTGCTGAAGTGCTGGATTGCTAACTTCAATGTTGACAGTTCAAACTGACCAGCTGTTCCTCGGAAACCCTATATATGATTTCTGTGAGTCAGAACTGACTCAAAAGCACTTAATAACAACAGAAGCACAACAGCGGCCTAAGGGGCTATGTGACTGAGACATCAATGACCAGAGAGTAGCCTAACCACAGGAATGCTTAAGAAGAGACACTCCAGACCAACAAACTCTATTCTAAGTACTTCTGTGGGTTAACATACTAGATTTCAAAGTCTATTTGAACTGCACAGTTGGAGGTTCAGGCTCATCACTTGCTCCTCGGAAACCATATACAGTGTTGCTATGGGTCAGAATCAACTTGACTACACTTATCACCTACAACTTCCCTAATAAACCCCATAATTAGGACAATTTGTGAGTTTTCTGTGACCATTGCAATGGATTATTGAACCCAGTAGAGAAGCAGAATGCCTTGGGAAGAAGGGTTAGTGTTAGACTTGTTAAATAAGATTGGGGGATGGAGGCATGTCTGATCTCTGTTTCACAGGAATCTGTCTTAGACTGATGTGGAGTTTGTTTCTCCTTCCCACTATGCAGCCAGAGGAGGTCAGAATTCATCTCCATGACATTTTTATAAAACCATTTCAAATTCTCTGTCCATAATAACTTGCTATGGATTGTAGAATTTATATTGATATTTATTTATCATTCAGAGGTGAACAAGTCTTAACTAGAGCTTCTATCAATAGGAATCAGGGTGGTACAGTGGTTAAGTGCTCAAGAACCTAAAAAAGTTCCTTTTTTTGTTTTGGTTAGAAATATATCTTCTTCACTTAAAGGTTTTCCTAAAATAATGTTAATAAAAGGAGTTCTGGTGTGGCGCTGTAGGGTAATGAGGACCTCATGCTTGGTTTGAACCATAAACTTGGCCATTCAGACTCATCAGCTACTTTGGAATCTGTATACTGGGTTCTATGATTTGGAACTGACTCAATGGTTCTTAACAACAATTACAACAACCACAAGTTTATTAAAGTGCTAAATTATCAAATAACAGTAAACAAAATAAACTACATGATATCTTAAGGAGGATGTAAAAATCATAATCAATATTACTACATATCACTCACTAGCTGAATAGAAATGGAGTCAGTAGCTCCTGCTATTTTTTGTTATGTGACCATTTCCTTAATCTCTGATTTGGGCATATCTGTTAGTTCATTGATACTGATCCAGTAATACATCTGTACTTATTATAATCCATTTGTTTTTGTTAAGTGCCATTAAGTTGGTTCTGACTCATAGTGACCCTGTATGGGTTTCTGAGAAGCGGCTGGTGGGTTTGAAATGCTGACCTTGTGATTGAAACTGACCTTTCAGTCCGGTGCATCATCATGCAGCACACGCCAGGATTCTATAATTGATTCATTTTGTTGTTGTTGTTCAGTTGATTTATTTTTGTTCATTTTCTCAACAAATGTTCTTTCTAAAAATGCTATATGTGTTTATATGGAATCCTCTCTCTAGTGTTCTTTCCTGTAATGTTACAATATTTTATGCAATACTATTTTTACAATTCCATTTATACTTATCTCTTGCCATTTAGTCTTTCCTTTTCATTATTTTTCCCCTTTGGAATATGACTTCATAGAAAATGCAGATTATGGTACATACCCATGAGAAATAAATACACATCCTTCTCTTACCCCCTCCAGTAGCGTTTATTACTAATATCACAGAGAAATACAGACAGTCCCTGGATACTGAACATCTGATTTAAAGACAACTTGTATTTTCTACTTAGTGTTGTATAAGTTTGCCCTCATTTTCACATTACAAATCAATTTCTATATGGAATAAATTCTTAATCACAATCATCTTCATTGTTGAACATTCAGCTTCTAAATAATTGAAAAACGTTCCAACCTTTCTTTACAATAAAGCAAGTCTCAATAAGATCCACATAAGTCTGCTCTATCATACACAAAAATTCAACTTAAAGACACACTTGTTGTTGTTGTGAAGTGCCTTTGAGTCAGTTTTGATCCATAACGACCCTGTGTAGGGTTCCCAAGGAGCAGCTAGTGAGCTTGAACTGTCAATGTTGCAGTTCAAACGGCTTTGTAGTCTGACGCATTAACCCACAGCGAGCACCACACCTGAACTTTCTCCAGTTATATTCACATTGATTCCACTGAGAATATAAAGGTTTGGGAGAGATAACAGGATGATGTGATTTCCTTGAACACATGAAGATGTAAAGTGTCAGGATGTGGAAACAGAAGCTAGCCTGACTCAAGGACTGAATGCCAGTTCTGAAGCAAAGTCAAATGCCCCTTTATATGAAAAGTCAGTAGAATGATGGTCAATCCTATCACTTTTGAGTTGCTATTTTTGGAGGGTGGTATAGGACTGGGAGTTGGAGAGACCCTAAAACTCTTTGTTATTTCATTAGGAATTTACTGAAAGATAAATCTTCCTGCTTCTGCCCTATTTTTACACTGAGAAGGAGTGATCAGTCATCAGTGAATATGCTGCCAAAAAGTTTTGTAAAGTCAGGAGCCATTCCAAATGGGAATTAATGGGGAGCAAAAATGATCTTTTCATATTCTTTGCCTTCATAATGTACGACAATCTATCTTTAGGTGGGGCTGCAAATCAATTAAGCATGAATGATGTATATGAGTGTAGAATGTGACCTTAACAAGTCGTCTTGTCTCTGCCTTGATGTTTCCATCTGGTTTGTGCAAGGAATGCTCAGATAATGAGCAAAGAGGCAGATGATGACTTCAGAGGAAATAGCCATTATGGGTCACTATCTTTCTGGGCCTGATAAGTTTAATCCAAGTTGTCTGGGAGGAAAGAACTCATAAAATACTTTATCTGAAGTTAGTGCAAAACTAGTCATAAACTCAAAGGTTAATCACTGCACCAGAAGAACAGATGAAGGAGACAGGGCAGTTTTATGTTTCTTTACCGTAGTGCCCTTATTAATCATGTTGTGTGTAGCTTTAAAATCGTATCTGCACTTTATATTAAAAGTCAAAATGGATATACACAAACACTGAAATTTAAATTGGAATGATGATGATAGAATTTATTCAGTCTTTCTTTACACTTACAAGAATTTATAGGGGTTATAATACAGATTGAGAAGTGTCTTCAATTTGGTGTGTTTGCTTTATTTTCATATTTTTCTTAAAGTAATTTTATTTGATTAAGAAATTAAATATTATTTGTACTTGGATAGAGATATTAATTTTATAAAATGTCATTGCATATAGTCTTAATTACTGACAGGTAGATAACTTGATCAACTGTAAAATGATTCCTTTCGGTTTTACTAAATAGCGTGTAAGTGGATGGGAGCACCAGAACTCACTTGCTGAACCAACTATTACTGCCTCTGGATTAATGCAAGGAAAGTTTGTATAAAATAAAGGATTTGTGCAAGTGTAAGGAGAATGAGATAACATAAGAAATTCCTTGTACTGAAGTGGGAAGAATTATTAATAATTAAACCTTGACTCTTTTATTTAGACCAAGGATTGGCAAAAGTTCTTTTAAAGGCTCAGAAATTTAGTATTTGGGGCTTTACATGCTATGAGGTCTCTGGTATTACAGCATGAAACCTGCCATTGCTAACTATGTAGGTCATTTATGTGGTGCTGTGGGTTAATGCGCTGGATTGCAAAGTTGCTTTGAACTGCACGGTCGGCAGTTCAAGCTCACCAGCTGCTCCTCAGAAACCCTATATAAGGTCACTATGGGTTGGAAATGACTTGATGGCACTTAACAACAACAACATAGTAATAAAACTTTATTTACAAAATAGGCAGAAGGTACAGATTGGATTTTGGACCATACTTTGTGAATCCCGAATTAAGACTATATACAAGATTAAAATGAATTAAGATAATGTTTCAGAACTGACATTTACTTAATATTTTACTATGTTCACTATTGATAAGGACTGAACTGTATCCCCCAAAACTGTGTGTTGAAATCTTGACCTATTTATTTGTAAATGTAATCCACTTGGAAACAGGGTTTTCTTTGTCATATCCGTGTAGGGTGTGTGCTTTATACTTACACATTTTGAGATATAAAATGGACAAATTAGACACAGAGAATAGAGCATAAAAGTGGAAAGATAAATGTCATATGATCTCCAGAAGAAAAATGGGGTACAGAGAAGACTCCTAGAGAAGCTGAGACAAGGTATTTATTCCAATGATGTCAACAGGTCTTCTCCTAGAGTAGGTGCTCTGATTTCAAACTTCTAGCCTCCAAAACTATGAGACTATAAAGACATCTACTTGTGATATTTCAGTTATAATGCAAATAAGAATTTAAGACAACTGGCTAGACTTGATATAAAAATTTTCAATTATTTTTGCCTTCCTTAATCCCTCTGTAGAAGCCCTGTTTTGGCTCTATAGGACAAGCACTGATCTGCATAATCAGTTTGAACTGCAAGGTCAGTGGTTCAAATCAGTGAGTAATAAAGAAGCCCCAGTGGTGATACTGAATAAGTACTGCACTGTTTATCCCAAGGTTAGCAATTCAAACCCACCAACTGCTCTGCGGGAGAAAAATGAGACATTTTGTTACCATAAAATGTGGCGCCTTGGAAACACAAATAGACTCCCTGTGAGTTAGAACTGGCTCAATGGCAGTGGGTTTAGTGGAGTAGGTATTGTGGATCCAGGTGCATAACGAGGCTGGGAAATGGCTTAAATGTACAATTGATCAAGTATTGTATAATGAGACGTGGTGGGATTTGTGATGAACTAGAACATAATTAGTCTTTTTAAAGCATTAAAAGCCTTATGGAAACAATAGCTCAAAAAACAGAACAAACCTTCACAGCAAGGATCATTCTCACCTCCACCACACAGAGAGGACAGGGATGGGCAACTTGGACATTGGTGACCCAGAATGTGTGTAGGGGTGGTATACAGAGGCAAAAAGTGACTGGCTTACAAGCTTTCAAGAGGGAACCTAGATTCAGATGGCATGGAGCAAGATGGAATCTCCACTGAGTGGTATCCATTCTGCCTAGTCAGGGCTGATAAAAGGAGATGCAGATAGGTCCCTTGCGATACAATAGCATATAATTGTTATCAGGACTGATTGTAAGGGCTGGAAATGTAAAGGTGGATATTTTGGAGCAAAGGGAGGGGAATGATTAACCTTACAGTCTAGGAACGGAGGTCCCTGGGATCATCGAAGGAGAAGAGCAGAGAACGGAACCCTACCCAGAGAAGTAGTGATGCCAGGGATGGAGGCAGAGACAATGATGTGGGGAGATGGAGTGGCTGGAGACTTTGGACCTGGTGAGGGAGAAGGGTGGTGTACAGATGACAGGGGGGCGCAGACTTGCAGGGTGTACCCTTTTGTTGGTCGATGATGCTTGGAGGGGATTGTGACCATGGCAAGGAAATGATGTGCGACAGGATCAGCATGAAGCTGATGTCCTCCCATGTGATCTATCCCATAATTTATAATAAAGCATAATATATATATATAATAAACCTTCAACAAAATCTGACCTAAGGGTTATCAGTTTAAAACTTCTACTCTATATGGTAGTTTAAACTTTCCTCTGTTTCCAATGTATATATTGTGTTCTGCCTAAAAAAGATTTTCTCATTCTTTCAAACCTTAGTCTAAAAATCACCTTTCTACAAATATTTTCACTGGTATTGCTGTATAAATTGCATCATTTCTTCCTCTATGCATTCAAAAATGTAAGCTTTACTGTCTTCCTCAAAAATGCAGTTGTTTCCATCTCACTAGACTGTCATTTTAATTATGAAATATATTCATATAATGACTAACTCTATGAAAAGCCCATATTTTTCAAGGACATGGTATTTGTTCATAAAATTTCTTATATCTAACTTATATTAATATACCCCATGCCATCCACAAATTTGTTATTCAAACTCAACTTACCTAAGTTTAGGAATCAAGCAGATTTGGATATATTTGCATGTAAAAATTTTGATATCTGAAATTTTGCTACTTGCTATTTCAAACTCAGGGGGGAAAAAGATTCAGGTAATTTCTTATATTGCCTTATGTAAATTGGTGCTATTGATGGTGTCTGTGAGTTGGAACCACCTCTATGGTACTTAACAACAACAACTAGTCACCCTAGTAGGGATATGGGTCAGGCCTTGGGCTTCTAACTGCTAAAGAAAGATGAGGCTCTTGGCTCTGGTTAAGATTTAGAGTTTCAGAAACCCTATCTATGGTCACTATGAGTTGGAACGGATTCAGTAGCAGAAGATTGTTATTTTTGCTCTTTTTGTTTGTTTGTTTTTAATTTAAGAAGCCCTTATGACCCCATAAGTGTTAGGCAGTTGGTTGCTAAATGAAAGGTGAGCATTTTGAACTCACCAGGCACTTAGTAGAAGAAACATGTGACAGTTAGCTAACAGATAAAAAGAAAGTTAGATGTTGGGAAAGAATTGTTTGTTGAATCTTTGGCCTAGTTCTTTATGTCATGTTGGTATAGAGACCAAGGACAGACAACTTGCTCACAATGAAAACTGTAGCCTATAGTCATGGACTAAAAACACAGACTTAACACTTATGTCATGTAAGAGAAGAACCTGCAACCTCTCCAAAGTCCATCAAATTCCAGGAGATTGGCGATAATTCAGTGTCTATCAAAGACCATGTGAATGACAATAAATATTGTATCTTGGCAGAAATTGCTGATCCTTATGAGAATATTGGATGCAACTTTCAAGCTGGTGACATGACCTTACTGCATGAAGGGCCAGCAGCATCATAACACTGAAAGCTCTCTTTCACTCCCCATATATTTCCTTTAAACCAAATCCACTGCCATCACTGAATTCCAACTCAGTGACCCAAGGTTTCTGAGCTTTAAATCTTTATGGGAGCAGAGCATCTCATCTTTCTTCCTTGGATCAGATGATGGGTTTGAACTTCCAACCTTGAAGATAGGAGCCCAGTGCTTATCCTACAGAATCACCAGTCTCCTTATATTTTATTTACTGCAAAAAAAAAAAAAAAAATCAACCTAATTGCTATTGAGTCTATTCCAATTTATGGCAACTGCATGTGTTAAAGAGTAGAACTTCTCCATAAGGATATCTTTCTTGCAATCTTAAAAGAAACAGGTTGTCAGCTCTGTCTTTTTTTTTTTTTTTTTTTTTTAAGATTTTATTGTGAATTATGTGATAGTTTACATGGGAGAACATTAGCTTTACATTCATCCTATCGTATTTTGTTTCATTACAATGATTACAATCCCTTCCATGCATCATCAAACAACCAAAGACTACACCCTGCAAGCTTGCCCCCACCCCCCCAGCCGTTAGCACATAGCCCCTCTCTCTCCATGAGTCCAGAGTCCCCAGCCATTCTCCATGTCATCATCTCTGACTCTATTTCTGGCATCACTGCTTCTCTGGGTAGAGTCCTACACTCTGCTCTTCTCATTTGATGATCCCAGGAACCTCTGCAATCAGACTGCAAAATCAACCATTCCCCTCCTTTTGTTACAAAACATCTACCTTTACATTTACAACCCTAACAGTCAGTACTGATAGCAATTATTCACAATTGTAGCACAAGAGTTTTATCGCCATCTCCTTTCATTAGTCCTGTCCAGACAGATTAAAAACAACTCAGTGGAAATTCTACCTTCCCCAACATCTCTGGGACTATGTTCCCTCTTGAAAGCCTGTAAGCCAGTCACTTCTTGACTTTGTAGCCCCTTCATTTGGGGTAGCCAATGTGTAAGTTTCCCATCTCTGTCAAACCTGTGTACCGAGGGGGTGGGAATGATCCTCACTGTAAAGATTTGTTCCCTTTTTTGAACTACTACATCAGTAATCATAGGTCAAGTTCATCAAATTATAGCAGATTACTCTTTTCCCCCTCTTCTTTCTTCTTCTAGTGGGGTTCTAATCATCCAGCCCTTGAAGCCTGGTCAAGTGGGTACTATCTGCAAGTATGGGTGTTCTTGTGCATCTCCCCTCTCTTCATATCAGCTGGATGCTTCACTCTCCGCTCTAGTCCTCTGTGGCTGTGTCACTGTCTCTGGGTCAGGAGTCACCAGGTCTTGCCACACTGCTGGCCAATGAGGTCTCAAGCAGGGTTGACAAGAGTGTACTGAATGTGGTCGGACTTAGGTCACAACTTCATGGCTGTTTTACCCCCACTTCTCCTTATTGGTGACCAACGTGGTCACCAGCTAGACCACATGCCTGCTCGTGTGTTCTCCTTAAGTTTTAGTCTTAGAGGGGGTTTACCCTGAGGGGACACAACCACTTGCCTTGATGGCTCCTGGGGTGAACAACTTGCTTTTTCTTGTAGTAGTCAATTAGACTGCTGTTATTGTTTTTTATTTTTCCTGCTTGTCTTTCGTTTACAAAGTATCTTCTGTTCTTCTAGTCATTCCGGGCTTGTCTTCTTGTCCTTTCAAGTGGAAATTTCCCACCTTAGAAGATAGGGTTCAGGATTTTACCTATGGTCATAAGCAATGCAAAGGCTCCGCAGGAAGCCTCCATCACTGGGCAAGTTCTAACCCCATTTTAGGTATTCTATTCAGTTATAGGCTGAAGGCAGGCTTACAAACTTTCTCTGGTGATGTTTCTGGCAATTTCTTTCTCTCCCCCTCAAGTGTCAGCAAGGGAAACAAAGTTTCAAAAGACAGCCAAGCATCTTAACATTATTTCCCCTTTTTTACCAATTCAAACCATGCCCTGTATCCCACAGCCCTGTTGTTCATGCATCATTAATTACCTCGGTCCCACTTAGCCCTTGCAAACCTACCTAGCTGTTCTCCCCTTACCCGTGTTCTTGCATTCCCCTCCCTGTTCTTGTGTATTGCCACCTACCCCGTGCACCCAAACTATCCTGTGTCTATTCCCTACCCTGTGTTCTACCTTCTGCTCCTTTCTCTCATCCCACCTGCCACATCCCTGTAACTTGCAAAGAATTTTTTCCCCCTTTAAGTTTGGGTACATATTCTTAATCTTTTACAATAATGGTCCTTTGCAATATTTTGCCTTTTGTAACTCAGCATAATATCCTCAAGGTTCATCCATGTTATGCGATGGCTTGCAGCTTCCTTTTTATTCTTCAAGGTAGCATAATATTCCATTGTGTGTATGTACCACAGTTTGTTTATCCATTCTTCAGTTGATGGGCACTTAGGCTATCTCCATCTTTTTGCTATTGTAAATAGGGCTGCTATGCATATATCTACTCATGTTATGGCTCATATTTCTTGAGAATAAATACCAAGTAGATGAATTGCTGGATCATAAGGTATTTCTATTTCTAACTTTCTGAGGAAGTGCCATATTGCTTTCCAGAGACGCTGGACCATTTTACAATCCCACAAGCAATATAGGAGGGCCCAGTCTCTCTGCATCCTCACCAGCATTTATTGTCCTCTACTTTTTTTGATCTTTGCTGTTATTGATGGTGTGAGATGGTATCTCATTATTGTTTTGATTTGCATCTCTCTAATGGCTAGTGAATACATGGTCACTATGGGTCGGAACTGACTTGATGGCACTTAACAACAACAACAACAATGGCAAGTGATCGTGAACATTTCTTCATATGTTTGTTGGTTGCCCGGATTTCCTCATTGGTGAAGTGTCTGTTCATGTCCTGTGCCTATTTTGAAATTGGGTTATTTGTCTTTTTCTTGTAGAGATGTTGTAGTTTCCTATATATTTTAGAAATGAGTCCCTTGTCTGACGTGTCATTGCAGAAGATTTTTTTCCTATTCTGTGGGTTCCCATTTTACTCTTCGGATGAAATCTTTTGATGCACATAAGTTTTTGATTTTTAGTATGTCCCAATAATCTATTTTGTCAACCTCTGTTTGTGTAATTTTCAAAATTTTTGGTAGTCTGTGTATTTCCTTTATTACAGCCCTCACATTTGTCTCTATTTTTTCATTGCTGGCCTTTATAATTCTGGGATCACATTTAGGTCTTTAATCCATGCTGAGTTTTTTGTTTTGTTTTGTTTTAATACTGCATGAGGTAAAGGTCTTGTTTCAGTTTTTTGTATAACACTTTCCAGTTTTGCCAGCACCATCTGTTGAAGAGACTGTCTCCTCCCCTGTTGAAATTCAGTTGTCTCTATGTGGATGGGTTAATTTCTGTATTATCGTTTCTGTTCCATTGATCAATGTAACATTCATTGTACCAGTACCAGCCTCTTTTGACCATTGTTGTTGTTGTTATGTGCTGTGGAGTTGGTTCTGATTCATGGCGACCCTGTACAGGATTTCTGAGGCCGTAAATCTTTATGGGAGCAGAAAGCCTCATCTTTCTCCTGTGGAACAGCTGGTAGTTTTGAACTGTTGACCTTACAGTTCACAGCCCGATTCGTAATCACTATGCTACCAGAGCTCCTTTTGTAGCCGTGTAGTAAAATTTGAAATCAGAGAGTGAGAGCTTTCCAACATTATTCTTCTTCTTAATCAGTGTTTTGCTTATCCTGGGTCTCTTTTCTTTCATTATAAAGTTTGTAATTGTTTTTTCGTCTCTTTGAAGAATGTCATTGGAATCTGAATTGGGATTGCATTATATGTGTAAATTGCTTTGAGCAGTATTGACATTTTCACAATGTTAAGTTTTCCTATCCAGGAGCATGGTATATTATTCCATATTTTTAGGTCTCTTTGGTTTCTTGTAGTAGTGTTTTGTAGTTTTCTTTGTATATGTCTTTTGTTTCTCTGGTTACATTTATTCCTAGATATTTCATCCTTTGGGTGGCTACTGTAAATGGTATTGCTTTCCTTATGTCCTTTTCAGTGCTGTCATTGTTTTTTATAGAAGAATCC
>NW_006408588.1:3843515-3852149 GCF_000296735.1 Chrysochloris asiatica | reverse complement strand
CCAAATTTCTTGACATAGATGAGTGAGCACCTCCAGCACAGTAACAGATTGTGTAACTATTTCAGTTTGTGTTCTGTCAATTCCTGGAACCCTGTTTGTTATCAATGCTTCAGTGCATCTTGAGTTTCTTCTTCAGTACTACAGGTTTTTGATCATATATGCTACCTCATAAATGGTTCAATATGGATCAGTTTTTATGTGCATTCCTTCCATCTTCTTTTGATATATAATTCAGTATTTTCCCCAAAAGTCCTTCATTATTGATAGCGAAGGTTTGCATTCCCGCCCCCACCCCCACCCCAGTTTTTTAGGTTAAGAAATACTGTTTTTATTTCCCTTTGGTTTTCTAATTTCAGCTCTTAGCACATTTCATTATAATACTTGGGTTTGTCTTCTCAAGCTGCCCTTTGACATTTTCTGTTCAGCAATTTTATTTCATCAATTCTTCTAGTTACTTTGGGTTCTCTACCTTCAAGGGCAAGTTTCAGAGACTCTTTAAACATTTATTTTGGGCTTTTCTTTCTTTGCTGTCTTTTTAAAGATGATTTACTTTCTTCTGTTATGAAGTTCTTGGTGTCATTCCACATCTCTTCTGGTCTTAGATCATAAGTTTTCTACTGCATCAAAACAGTTTTTGAGATGTTCTCTTAATTCAGGTGGAATACACTCAAATTCCTACTTTGAATATTGTACAGTTGTTTTACGTTTCTTCAACTTCAATGTGAACTTATTTATGAACAATGGATGGTCTATTTCATAGTCAGCCCTTGAACTTGTTTGGCTAATGTTACTGAGCTTGTCTATCTTCTCTTCCCACAGATGTAGTCAATTTGTATATTCCATCTGGTTAGGTTCCTCTATATACTGCTTTTAGGTGCCTTGAGTTATTTCAGATTCATAGTGACCCTATACATAATGTTGTTGTTGTTGTTGTTAGGTACTGTTGAGTTGATCCCAACTCAAAGTAACCTTATGCACAAAAGGATGAAATACTACATGGCCCTGCACCATCCTCAAAAATGTTGAGGTCTTCTTTTTTGCTGATTCTCCATTTTATCAAGCATGATGTAATTCTTCAGGGAATGGTCCAACCTGATAATATGTCCAAAGTATAAGAAACAAAATTTCAACATTGAGACTTTAAGGAGCATTGTAGTTGTTCTGAAGACACAATAGAAAGAAAGAATGATTAGTCTTGCTCCCTGCTCACCATTGTGACATTTGAGCCCATTGCTGCTGCCATTGTGTCAATTTATCTCATTGGAGTCTTCATCTGTTTCATGGATTCTCCACTTTTGCAATCTTGATGTCCTTCTCCAGGGTCTGGTCCCTACTGATAAATTTTCCCAAATATGACAGACCAAGTGTCACCATCGTGGCTTCTAAGAAGTATTCTGGCTATGCCTTGTCAAACACAGATTTGTTGGTTCTTCAGACAGTCCATGAAACTTTCAGTATTCTTCTCCAAAACCATAATTCAAATGCATAGATACCACTATGGTCTCCCTTATTTTATTAATTATCTACCTTTTACATGCATATGAGGTGACTGAAAATACCATGGTTTGGGTGAAGCACACCTTAGTCTTCAAGATTATATCTTTGCTCTTAAACACTTTGTTGTGGTTGTTATTAGGTGCCATCAAGCTGATGTGGACTCATTGTGATCCTGTGTAAGGTTTCCTGGGAGTGGCTGCTGAGTCTGAATCTCCAATTTTATGCTTCTAACAGACCTTGCTGTCCAATTCTTATTCTACAGTGCCACAACACTTAAACACTTTAGAGAGGTCTTATACTGCAGATTTGTCTAATGCATATGTCATTTGGTATCTTGTATGCTGTTTCCATGAGTGTTGATTGTGAATTGAAGCAAAAAAGAGTCTTTGACAACTTCCATCTTTTCTATGTTATCAAGATGTTGTTTATTGGTCCTGTGGTAGGGATTTTTGTTTTCTTTACAATGAGGTGCAATCCATACTGAAGATTGTAGTCTTTGATCTTCTTCAGTAAGTATTTTAAGTTTCCTTCACATTTACCAAGCAAATCATCTGCATAACTCAGGTTGTTAATGAGTCATCTTCCAATCCAAATGTCACTTTCTTTTTTCAGATAATCCAGTTTCTGCGATTGTTTGCTCAGCCTACAGACTGAATAACTATTGTAAAAGGATACAACCCTACTGCGCATCTTTCCTAATTTTAAACGATTTGGTTTCCCCCTTTTCTGTCCTAGCAACTGAGTCTTGGTCTACATACAAGTTCCTCATGAGCACAATTAAATGTTCTTGAATATCCAGTCTATGTAATGTTATTCAAAGTTTGTTATGATCCACATTGTTAAAAGTCTATGCAAGTTCAATAAGCACAAGTAAACATCTTTCTGGTAATCTCTATTTTCAGCCATATGTATAGTTGTTGAGAAATCAAGAAGTCATTAGTCTTGCAAAATTCTTTCTTATAATTTCTATCATCAAGGCTATAATTTCCAATTACTGAACCTTCTTTGTTTCCAACTTTCACATTCCAATCATCAGTAATTATTGCTGAATCTTGATTGAATATTTAATGAACATCATACTGGAAAAAAATGGTATTTTTTTTCAGTCTTATGTTCTTCATTTCATCTTCAATTTCATCATTACCAGCTTTAGTGGTTTGTGCATAAATTTGAATAATGGTGATATTAACTAGTCTTCCTTGTAGGCATAAGGATAATACTGTATTACAATCATCATTGCACTTCAGGACAGATCTTGTAGTGTTCTTTATGATGACTATTATGTCATTTCTCTTCGGTCTGTAGTTCTTGGCACAGTAAACTATTTGTTATGTTGCTAAGTGCTGTCAAGTCAGTTCAGACTCATAATGACCCTGATAGGGTTTCTGAGAAGAAGCTGGTGGACTTGAACGACCAACCTTGCAATTAAATTCAACCTTGCAGTCCAGTGATTTATCCTAAATTGCCACACCAGTAAACCACATGATAGTCCAATTGAAAAATAACCAATACCTAACAATGTGAGCTCACTAATGCCCAGAATAGTGTTCTTTATGTGTTCCATGTAATTTTTGATGACTTCCATTTTTCTAGATTCATACTTCATACATTCCACATTCTAATCATTAAAGCTTTTTCTTCTCATTATGAATTGTGCCCCATCAGCAAATGAGGTACTAAGAGCTTTGCTTTGTCCTCACCATTAAGTTCTATTCTACTTTGAGGAGGCAGATCTTCCACAGTCATATTTTGATTGTCTTCCAATTTGAGATGCTCATTTTTCATTTTTTTTTCAGACAGTGATCCAGTGTTCTTTATAAGGTTTTCAGTTGCCAACCATTCACAAGTGGTCAGCCCCTCCTCTCCAGTCTGTCTTGATCAGAAAGTTCTGCTGAAACCTATCCTATCCTGCTAAAACCCATTGGATGACCTGCTGGTATTTAAAAATATTGAGGATATAGCTTCCATCTTCACAACAACTTAAAAAATCACTTTGGTATAGATGAGCGATGGTTGGCAACATTGGTCAGTTCAAAGTGTAGTCCTTTAGATTACTACTGGAACACAAAGTGTTCCTATCACCCAAGGACATTTTCACCACCTGTACTGAAATTGGAAAAAATACAAATGAGAGAGAGAGAAGTAAACACTATTGTGTCAGTTTCAACTCTTGGTAACTTCATGTGTTTCAGACAACTGTTCTTTTTTAAGGGTTTCAGAGATTGTGATCTTTCATGTTTGCTTTCAAGGCACCTTTAGGTGGATTCAAACAGCTGGCCTTCACAGTTAGTAATTAAATACTTAGCTATTTGTTTCACCTATGGTTTCCAGAGTGGACCTGTACTTCACTAAGGCTACATTATTGGTGCTTAACAGTGGCTGCCCCACCGATGTCTACATTGAGTATATAGTTTATGCTACAATCCCTGAAAACGTGAATTTATTTTCACTTATTTATTTACTGTTTCTGTGTATGACCTCAACTGTGGATGACTTTATAACTTCTGAATTTTGTCTTGATTGGTTTATTATAATATAAAATTTGTGTGATATTAATTTCTTTACTAAATTTGCATATAGTTTCATTTTCAGCATATCTAAATGTTTTGCCTTTTCTATCTCAGCACTATGTGATTGAGTATAAATAAATGAAATTATTTCTGATTTCTTTTTATAAGATGTATACATTCCTGTTATGATAGCAGACAGTCTTTCTTATTTCAACATTTTCACCAATAATAAATATTAGCAACAGTATGCTTACTTAGGTGCAATATTTAAGCATTTAGCTGCTAACCAAGAGATAAGTGGTTTGTACCCATTAGTCTCCCCACATAAGACAAATGGGGCATTCTGCTTCCCTAAAGGTTGTAAAGTTGTTGTTAAGTGCTGTCGAGTTGATCCCATCCCATAGCCACCTGTATAGGGTTTCCGAGGAGCAGCTGGTGAGCTTGAACCTCCAACCTTGCAGTTCAAATGCCTTTGCAATCTGGTGCATTAACCCACAACACCACACCAGGACTCCTCCCTAAAGATCGCAGCCTTGGAAATCCGAAGGAATAGTTCAAATCTGTTCTGTAGGTTGACATGAGTCAGAATTGACTGAACAGTAAAGGATATATATATTATGCTTACTTTGTAAGATGTTCTGGTTTGTTTATTCTAAGGAATTTCCATTAAAACATTTTATTAAATTTTGCTAAATTGTCTCATAATTTTTGGTCATAAAATTGAGGAAATACAACATTTTAATATTTTGACTCATTCTAATCCTAACTTTATTTTTTAATAGATATTTATTCATTGAGAGTTATCAAATCTTGTTTAATATCCTTCTTTTTCTTTGCAGTTTGTGATTTTTTTTTTTTTTTTGCTTCTGTGCTTAAACTAAAAAATTGTTACAAGCACATGATACACTAAGGAACACACAATTGACCTTTTGTGTAAAGTTTAATTTCAGTTTTTTTTCTTCTGCCCACAGAAAAATAAATGTAAAACTTCTCATTTGAGCATGTTATGAGGAGACATAGACATATACAGCATCCCTACAAAATGGAAGTGTTCTGAACTCATCTTGTAACATCAAGAAAATTTCTAAGGCCCAGAAATTCATTCATGGTCTTCATTAGCATGTGTTGTTACTTAGCATTGACTCTGAATTTTGAAAGAAAAACTGTTGAATATTCATAGTTTCTAGAAATCTGATAACAAATATCACCAGTCACCCTCTAGCAGACAGTGCTGGATAACTGCTTATTTGACTAGATGCTGTGATCATCTGTCTTTATTCAGGTATTGATTAAAAGCTAACTGGCTCTTTTAAAGTGGCTTTAATAACATATTTCTATAATCTGACTTAGTAATGTAGAGAACATTGGAAACTCTTCGGGGGATTTCAGATTAACTATTGTACATGGGTCCTAGGTTGTTCTGATTTGATTTTCAAGGAAGATTTAGCTAGGGAATAGAATGTCAGCAAGAAGAATATGCAGAAGTATAAGATATAATGCTTCATGCAAATGAAATTGTGCAATTTAATGAGCCAGGTCTCCTCAGGTGGTTTTAAAAATTAAAAGTAAGAAACATGATTCCTCTAAATCAGGGAATATTCTATTAAATTAGTTGTGTAATCACTTTTAAAAAATGAAAATTGTCAGAAAAGTACACTTAAAGAGTTCTGATAAAGCAGAACTTGATATGTGAGATAATTGTATTTGAACGTGGCCATTATAGGAAAAGAAAGCTAGCTGTTTAATTTCTTAAAAATTTTTCACCTGATGAACTCAATTTCATCAGTCAAATGAGGTGTTGAAAAAAATTTCCCAAACCAATTGCTTAAATGATTACAAATTGGAAAGTTTTAATTTTATAACCTGGAGAATTTATCAATTTGTAGCCACTGAAATAGCTAATTTTCAATTGATTCCATTTTTCCTTTTACCCCCAACTTATGACATTTTTTTAAGTAGCAATTTATCTGATCTGGCTATTTAGAAATTATGAATTTATTTATTTTGTTTATTCTAAGTCCATATGCTAGGTTCCTAAAACATAATTTGTCAAAAATAAATAAATAAAGGCCATCGAGTCGATTCCAAATCATGGCAACCATATACAGCATTTCCCAAGGTTGTAAAACTTTACAGAAGCAGAAAACTTTATCATACTCCTTCAGAGTGGTTGGTGGGTTTGAATTATTGACCTTGCAGTTAACAGTCCAGTACTTATCCGAAAGTGCCACCAGGGTTCTAAACATTATTTATAGCAATTATGTATTATTTATCTTGAAGGTTAGCATTTGAAAACACAATTGTATTTGCATACATATTTTATTATCAAGTGAATTTAAACTAATGGCTTTAATATAAAATTATGTTCCTTTGGTGTAAAGTGAATGATTAACTCTTTGGCCGTTTGCTTTGTGGTTTGTAAGCTACAGCCTGAAACCTTAAATGTTGTTTTAAGTGCCTCTGCTCAGTTTTGACTCATAGTGACCCTATGTACAACAGAACTAGATACTGTTTGGTCCTGTATCATTCTAACAGTGATCCCTATGTGTGAATACATTGGTTGCAATGGCTGTGTCAGTCCATTCTATTGAGGAATTTCCTCTCTGTCACTCACTTTTCACTTTATCAAACACAATGTCCTTCTCCAATAACTGGTTTCTCTTGATAACGTGGCCAGAGTATCTGAGATGAAGTTTTGCGACCTGCATTTCTGAGCAACACTAGGCTGTGCTTCTTCCAAGACAGATTTGTTCATTCATTCAACAGTGCTTAGTATTTTCAGTATCTTTCATCATCACCATAATAAAAGACATCTCTAAGGATCTCTGGCAGCACAGTGGTTACGGTTCGGACTGCTAACCTCAGGGTCAGCAGTTCGAAACTATCATTTGTACCATGGGAGAAAGATGAGTCTTTCTGCTCCCGTAAAGATTTACAGCCTCAGAAACTCTTTACAGGGTTGCTATGAGTCAAACTGACTCCACAGAACATTACCACCACCAACACCACCACCATACTTAACCTATACAGTCTCTCTATGGGTCGGAATTGATTCAACAGCACTTAACAACAACAACAACAACATACTTAATCTGTCTTCCCTAGACATTGTCCAGATTTTCCATGGACCTGCTGTTGTTACTGTTAGATGCTGTCATGTCGGTTCTGATTCATATGTATAACAGAAGGAAACACTTCCTGGTCATGTGTCATTCTCACAATCATCGTTATCTTGAGCCCATTGTTACTGCTACTGTGACAATCTATCTAGTTGGGGGGCTTTCTCTTTTTCACTGACCCTCAACTTTAGCCAGAGTTCTTCTCAGGGACTGGTCCCTCCTGATACTATGTCTGAAGAATGAGAGAGATAGTCTCACCATCTTGGCTTCTAAGGAGCATTCTGGCTGTACTTCTTCCAACACAGATTTGTTTGTTCTTTTGGCAGTCCAGGATACTTTTATTCTCCTTCAATACCACAATTCAAATACATCAATTCTATGGTCTTCCATATTCACACTCTAAGTGTCACATGCATATGAAGCTATTGAAAATGCCATGGTTTGCGTAAAGTACAATTTAGTGTTCATGCTAACATCTTTGCTCTTGAACACTTTAATGAGATCTTGTGTAATGTATTTGCCTAATATAGTATGTACTTTGATTTCTTGTCTGTGCTTCATGAGTGTCCATAGTGGATCTAAGCAAAATGAAATTTTTGACAACTTAAAGCTTTTCTCCATTTATCATGACACTATTTATTTTTCCAGTGGTGAGGATTTTTTTCTTTACATTGATGGACAACCCATACTGAAGTCTTTGATCTTCATAAGTAAGTATTTAAGTCCTCTTCACTTTCAGCCAGCAAGGTTGTGCCATATTGCAGTTTGTTAATGAATTGTCCTCTGTGCCTCTTGCCATATTCTTCTTATTATAATTCACCTTCTCAGATTATTTGCTCAGCATACAGATTGGATAAGTATGGTGAAATAATACAACCCTGGCATATATCTTTCCTAAAATTATACCATTCAGTGTCCTCTTGTTCTGCTTGAATGACTGCTTTTTGCCATAGGTACAGGTTCTTCGTGAGCACAATTAAATGTTCTAGAATACTCATTCGCTGCAATACTGTCCATAGCATGTCACCATATATACAATCGGAAGACTTTGCACAGTCAATACAGTACACATAAACATCTTTCTGTTATTCTTTGCTTTTAGCCAAGATTGATCTGACGTCATCAGTGTGATATCTCTCGATCCACAATCTTGCCTGAATTCAGCTTGAACCTCTGGCAGTTCTTTTTCAATGTACTATTACAACCTTTTTAAAATTAACTTTGGTGAAATTTTACTTCTATGTGAGATTAATGATATTATCTGATGATTTCTGCACTCCATTGTGTCATCTCTCTTTGAAATGTGCATAAATAAGGATTGCTTTCAATCATTTGGCAATGTAGTTGTCTTGAGTAAAGTTTTGCTAAAGGTAATACATAAACAGCTACAAACATACATTGACAGATGACTGCCAGAGGTTCAAGCCGGATTTGGAAGAGGCTGTGGAACGAAGGATATCATTGCTGATGTCCAATGGATCTTGGCTGAAAGCAGAGAATATCAGAAA
>NW_006408588.1:3840860-3843121 GCF_000296735.1 Chrysochloris asiatica | reverse complement strand
GAAGATCAAAGAGCACAGCCTTCGGTATGGATTACATCTCAATGTAAAGACAACAAAAATCCTCACCACTGGACCAATAAACAACATTTTGATCAATGGAGAAATGATTGAAGTTGTCAAGGACTTCCTTCTTGGATCAACTATCAACACTCACAGAAGCAGCAGTCAAGAAATTAAAAGACATATTGCATTAGGCCAATCTGCTGCCAGAAGACCTTTTTAAAGTGTTGTAGAACAACAAAGATGTCAGCTTCAGGACTAAGGTGCGCCTGACCCAAGCCATGGTATTTTCAATAATCTCATATGCATGCGAAAGCTGCACAGTGAATAAGGAAGACCGTAGAAGAATTGGTGCATTTGAGTATCAGTGTTGGAGGAGAATATTGAAAGTGCCATGGTCTACCAAAAGAACCAATAGATCTATTTTGGAAGAAGTGCAGCCAGAGTGCTCCTTGGAGGCCAAGATGGCCAAGCTTTGTCTTTCATACTTTGGACATATTGTCAGGAAGTACCAGTTGCTGAAAAAGGATATCATGTTTGGTAAGGTGGAGTGTCAGAGAAAAAGAGGAAAACCCCCCAACAAGATGGATTGGCCAAGTGGCATCATCGATGGACTCAAGCATGGCAACAGTAGTGAGGTTGGCCCAGGATCAAGCAGTGTTTCATTCTGCTGTGCATAAGTCACTATGGATCGGTACCAAGTCGATGGGACCTAACAACAACAGCATAGATGAGTGAGTGCCTCCAGTGATGCATTAGTTTGTTTAATGATTTTCATTTGTATTCCATCAATTCTCAGAGCCTTTTTCTTTGCCAATACCTTAATTGTACCTTGGGCTTCATCGTTCAGTAACATTGGCTCTTAATCATATGTATCTCTTGAAATGATAGAACATCAACCATTTCTTTTGGTATAGTGACTCTGTGTATTCCCTTCCATCTTCTTTTGATGTTTTCTCCATCATTTAATATTTTGCCCATATAATTATTTAATAATACAAGTTGAGACTTCAATATTTTCTTCAGTTATTTTATTTGAGAAATAATGGACATGTTCTTCCCTTTTTCTATTCTAACTACAGGCATATGCACATGCCATTATAATCCTTAACTGTCTTCTTGACATTCCCTTTTAAATTTTCTGTTGATGTCCTTTGTTTCCTCATTTATTCTATTGGCTTTGGCATCTGTGTGCTGGAGAGCAAGTTTCTGAGTCTTTTTTTTTGACATCCATTTTGGTATTTTGCTTCCTTCTTGTCTTCTTAATAATATTTTGTGTTCTTTTTCTAAGATGCTCTTGATGTCATGTCACAACTCTTCTGATCTTCTGTCATTTGTGTCTGATGCACCAAATCTGTTCTTGAGATGATTTCTAAATTCAGGTGGGATATGTTCAAGTTCAAATTTTGGCTTTCATGGACTTGTTTTACTTTTCTAAAGCTTTGTCCTGAAATTTGCATATAAGCAACTGATGGTCTTTTCTACAAGCTTCCCTAGACCTTATTTGGCTGATAATATGGAGCTTTCCCACCCTCTCTTCTCAGAGATGTAGTCAATTTGATTTGTCCATATAAAATCTAGTATGGTTCATGTGTATGTTGTTGTTGTTAGGTGCCATCAAGTTGGTATGGTACTGGCTCATAGTGACCCTACACACAACAGAATGAATCACTACCTGGTCCTGCACCAACCACACAATCATTTCTATGTTTGAGCTCATTGCTGCTGCCACTCTGCCAATACATCTTGTTGGAAGTCTTCCTCTTTTTCTCTGACCCTCCACTTAACCAAACATGATATCCTTCTCCAGACACTGGTTCCTCCTGATAATATGTCCAAAGAATGAGAGGCAAAGTCTGGCCATTCTGGCTTCCAAGGAGTATTCTGGCTGTACTTCTTTCAATCCAGATGTTTTTCTTCTTATAGCAGTCCTTGTACTCTTAATATTCTCCACCAACACCATAACTCAAATGCATTAATTCTCCTACATTCTTCCTTATTCACTGTCCAACTTTAACATGTATATGTTTTTGTTGTTGTTATGTGCTGTCGAGTCAATTCTGACCATAGCAACCCTGTATAGGGTTTCTAAGGAACAGCTAGTGAGCTTGAACCACCAACCTTGCAGTTTAAATAACTTTGCAGTCTGATGTATTAGACCACAGCACCCCACCAGCACTCCAACTTGTATATGAGGTTACTAAAAATACCTTGGCTTGGGTCAGCCACACCTTAGACCTTAAACTGATATCTTTGCTCTT
>NW_006408588.1:3838535-3840633 GCF_000296735.1 Chrysochloris asiatica | reverse complement strand
AGTCAGTTCCAACTTAGCAACCCTGTACAGAGTTTTCGAGGAGCAGCTGGTGAACTTGAACCATCAAACACATTGACCTTGCAGTCTAGCACATTAACCCATAGTTCCTCAACAGGACTCCATATTTATATGTATGCTCATCTTTTATATTGTTTTAAAAAGTATTTGCAATAAACAAATCATTGATCTTCCAAAATTCTTGTCATATGATCTTCAGCATTGTTTATATCACCAAGGCTATATTTTCTATGAATCCTTCTTCTTTATTTCCTACATTGGCATTTATGAGTTTATTGAAAATCCCATGGCTTGAGTCAGATGTACCTTTGTCCTTATAGTGATATCTAATACTAATGAATATTACATGCAATTGCTTTCAGTGAATTGTAGAAGTGAAAAATGTTGAATTGGTAACTGTTGTGCTACCTATATTTTCACATTAAAAAATAACCAGAAAGCAAGGAGAATGAATAGACAAGATAGAAAAACCAGCCTAAAAGGAGAAACCAGTTTTAAATCTCTATGATTTTCTGGTCTTGTCATTGTATCAAACCCAATATATACTATATCTTGGAGTTTGTTAGTTTCCAGGTGTTAGGTCCCTGCTCTTTGCACTCTATCAGAGTGCTGCTTTTTTATTTAATTGAACAAATATGACTTCTCAACAACTCAAAAAGAAACACACCCTCTCTTAATGTCAAAATATTGTCTTAAATATTGTAATTTATTTAATCCATAGCCTTGTTTGCCCTCAATTTGTAAGGAAGTATCTTATTGAACTTTATTCATGATCTCATTGTCTCCTTTAAAGCATATTTGCTCTGTCCATTAAGCACTGGATTGTAAATGAGAAAATTGGCAGTATGAGCCTTTCAGCTGCTGTGTGATAGATGAGACTTTCTTCTCCCACAAAGATTACAGACTTGGAAACCCTATACAAGTTAATTATGAGTTGGAACTGACCGGATGGCACTTCACAACAACAAAATTTCACCTAGCTCACTCTGTCAAGAGGAGACATTCTCAGGTCTTTTTAATGCATCAAGGTATTTCTTACACATCAGAAGGATAATAAGAGTTTCTACATTTCTTGTCATTTCTACTATAAAATTACTGATAAGAAAATGTGTCTGTACTCTTTCAAGGTTTAGTTTTAATTTCTATTACTTTAATATAAACAAAAATATGTGCATATATACCTAGGTAAATCACAAATTGTAGTTGTTACTGTTTCACTTCATAGATGCACTGGTTTATTCAAAATTAAATGAGTTTAAATGGCGTCTTGATTCAGACAAAAGTTTTTCAGAAATATATTTGTCATAGTTGTCTTAGGCTTCCTGTAGACAAAAGGTTCAATCAAAACAGTGGCTTCCTAGGGATTTTGCTGGACCAATTTAATTCAAGACAGCTGAGAAGGTTATGGTGTTGTTTTTGTTGTTAAGTGCTGTCGAGTCAGTTCCAACTCATAGTGAATCCTATATAGAGTTTCTGAGAAGCAGCTGTTAAGCTTAAACCACCACCCTTGCGGTTCAAACTGACCTTGTAGTCCAGTGCATTAATCCACAGCTCCACACTTATAGTGACTATTTTTTTAATTCCTGAGGAATAATTTTAATTGATTTTTTTTCAAGGACACAGAGCAATCACAGACACTTATTCTGAAATTTTATGAACATTTAAAACTTCACCAATGAGGAAAAGTCAGTAAAGTTATGCTAAGAAAAAAAATTTCATCACAACAATGCATATATGCTCACTCTTCAAGAGTAGCCAGTACTGTCCTACAAGAATTTTTTTGAGGGAAAACCTTAACCTAACCACTGTGCAGTCCTGACTTCATCTGTTAAGATTTCTTTTTGTTCTCCAAACTCAAAGAGCATTTCAAAAGAACAAGATTTGAGTTTTTCAAGGGTATCAAACTGCTGATTCCACACGGTACTAATCTAAAACTCAGAATCATTTTGGGAAGGGTTTGTTGTTGGTTTCGTTCCAACTCATCCAAGTCGGTTCCAACTCATAGTAACCATGTATTTGGTTTCCAAGGAGTGGCTGGTGGGTTTGAACTGTTGACCTTATGGTTCATAGTTCAGTAATT
>NW_006408588.1:3826923-3838435 GCF_000296735.1 Chrysochloris asiatica | reverse complement strand
TTTTTTTAAGTAAAGGTTTCTATGATTTTTGTAGAAAGACCTTTGACTTATCCTCATGTGTGTATTTTTATTTGTGTGTGTGCTTGTATACATACATATACTTGTATGTTGTTGTTGTTGTTGTCAAGTGCCATTGAATTAGTTCCAATTCATAGCAACCCTGTATAGGACTTGCAAGGAGCAGCTGGTGGGTTTGAACTACTGACTTCATGGTTCATAGTCCAGTGTTTATCCTATAGTGCCACACCAGGAGTCAGCATACTCCTATATATGAGGATAAATAAAACATTGTTACTAGGACTCCTGTTCACATATGTACAGGAATAATGCATGTTTAAGCATGTCTCTGAAGTCAATGGATGACTGCAGACAAGTTCTGTCAGTAATACGCTGAACCTTAGGGAGTCTTCAAAAAGAAGATTTTTTTATGCCATAGAAAAATGTAATTTGGAGATAAGGTCTAATATCAAATTTCTAGCAAACCTCAAGTGGACATCGCATATTATTGACACTTTGCCACATGATTATGGGAATTCTGCCCCTTATAAAACAAAAATTTTTGATCAAATTTTTTAAGGAAGGTCAGTCAGGAAGACTTCAAAGATGAATGAAGAGAGGGAAGGGCCTCAAAACTGACAAATTAAGAAATTATTGTAAAATCAATAAACTGGAGGAAGAAGTTCATAGAATTGTCATTGATGGGATGGCTACTGAAGTTATAAACTCACATTGGATATTTTCTATTTTAAGTCACCAGGTTAGCCTTAGCAAGATTTCAACTTCATGGGTTCCAAAAGTGTTGTGGGAAGATCAACAAACTCAAAGGGTTTAAATATCCATCAGCCAAAGATCAAAGCTAAAGAACACAGTTTTATGGAACAAAGCACAACCAGGGATGAATTTTGAATTTGTTAAGAAAGCCCAGAAAGCATGGTATAATCAAAACAGTTGCTTAAAGGGATATGCTTTTGCTAGGTCAGTTAAATTAAAAGCAAAGAGATCAATTCAGAAAGTTATAGCAACAGATTTTTGGGAGCCCAAATAGGTAAGCTTGATAGATTTGTTGAAGGATACAGGACAATCACAGGGGCTTATTGGGGAAAAGTTTTAAGAGAAATGAAAATTGAATTGGTAAGAGAATGCCAGGGTTATTGTGCAGAGAGACATTTGCCCCAGGCATGATAATGCACCTTCAGGATTGCAAGGGTTCTCCTACAAGATACTCATTTGAAAGCCTTTCCACATACATGTTACAGTCCAGATATTGTCCATTCAAACTTATTTTCTTACCAAAACTCAATATATTAAAAACAGAATAAAACATGATTTGAGTACCTCAGGGATGCCAAAACTATTATTTTGACGCAGTATAAATAAAGAGTATAGAATTTTCTGGTAAGGGTTGGAGAGGTGGAGAGTCGGAACATTGCCTTCATAAGTTAATAGGCCTAGATGAAGGATGTTTGAGAAACAAAAGATTCACATTGTGATTTTTTTTAGGGGGTGGATAGAGTTTTCTATGATTTTGCAGAAATACCTTTGAACTACCCTCATATACATGAATACTGATGTAGGAAACACCTGTTCAATATAAGTATTTTTAAAAAATATTGTTTCTATTGTCCATAAAGGATTCATAAAGTATGACCCACTCCAATCCCATCTCTTCTTTTCTTCCCTATATACAACTGCTGTCTTATATTTGCTTTTACTTAAATCATGTTATTGTTGTTAAATGCTGTTGAGGAGGTTGAGACTGATAGTGAACCTGTATAGGGTTTCTGAGGTGCCGCTGTAGGGTTTTGAACTGCTAACCTTGCTGTTCAAACTGACCTTGCAGTCCAGTGCAGGTTTTTGCAGTGTCATTGTTGTTGTTGTTGTTGTTAAGTGCCATCGAGTCGTTTTTGACCCATAGCAACCCTGTACAGGGTTTCCGAGGCTGTAAATCTTTATGGGAGCAGAATGCCTCATACCAGGACTGAAATCTTAGATTTCCATTATAGCTTTGTGACATACTAAAATCTATACATATATTGTTTATTTCTGTACATTTTCTAATTTAAATAAAAGCAATCATAGAGTACTATGTATCTGTCTTTTTCTCATTATCATATTACCAAACTTGTTCCATATTGTATGTATTCTTTTGGGCAATTTCTCTATACATTTTTATTGTATGCGTATATAATATTTTTTACTTATTGCAACTGCACTGATAATAAGATTGATTCTAAATGCTGTGTATTTCTAGCAATGCTGCTTATTGAAATACTAAAGTATTCATATTTATTATATAAATAATTATTCATATTTATTACATATCTTCTGCATCATATTGCAATATTGTTTTTAAAACAGATACCTGGAAGTGGAGTTGCTGGCTTATAAGTATACATGTTTATAGAATAATGACAAGTTGTGTTCCAGATTTATTCTACACCTTGCTGTGTTCAAAAGATTCAGTTTCTAATATTCTTACTGAGTCAAATTAACGTTAGAAATGTTAACTTGTCCAAAGCAAAATTTTACTTGCATATGTGCTATTAATGATATTGTTCAATGATTTTCACATTCCATTGGGTCACCATCCTTTGCAAATGGGCACAAATAAGGACCTTTTCTAATAGTTGGAGAGCTAGCTGTCTTCCAAGTGACTCTAGTGCTACATCAGTTTTTTGAAAGATTACAATTTACATTGCATCCATTCCTACAGCCTAGTTTTTTTTTGTCTACACCTTCATTGCTCCTTAGACACCTTCCATTCTTGATCATGTGCCACCTCCTGAAATGACTGAATATCAACCATTTCTTTTTTTTTTTTTTTTTACAATAACTCTTTATATTCCATCTTCTTTTGATGTTGAGTCAATCAATATTTTGTCCACAGAATCCTCAGTCTTGCAATAGGAGGCTTGTAGTTTTTCTTCAGTTCTTTCAACTTGAGAAAATTGAGTGTGTTCTTAACTTTTGGTTAACAAACTACAGATATTTGGATATTTCATTATATTAATTTGCTTTGTCTTCTTGAGCTGCTCTTTTGAAATTTTCAGTTCAACCTTAGAAGTAGATATGATAACTGTGTATTCAGTATCATAGAGTCTACCTTCTCTGAAAATTGTATGATTAGTTACAAATTTTTGGACATTAAAAATCTACTTTTAAATAACTCTTGAGTAGAATACAGTAATGATGCAGTGGAGAAACGACTAGACCTCTTAAAACACAAGATAACCTCAAAACAGATCTTAGTAGACACAGGTGTGGCTGTCTATATCTACAAGTGCTTCCTATATACCACATAGAGAAGCAGTGTTGTTGTTAAGTGCTGTGGAGTTGGTTCTGACTCATAAGGACCCTGTAAATGGTTTCTGAGGAGTGGCTGATGATTTTCAACTTTCTACCTGGCCGTTCAAACTGACCTCACAGTCCAGTTCTTATCCTGCAGCACCGCATCCAGTTGTTGGTGTTGCTGTTCAGTACCATAGAGTCAGTTCTGACTCTTAGCAACCTTGTATAGGTTTTCCAAGGAGGAGGCTGATGGATTTGAACCACTGACTTTGCGTTTCAAACTGACCTGGTGGTTGATTGCTTATCCTACTGTGCCACACTAGTGAATTAGGTTAATTCCCCTATTGGTAAAATCAATCACACAACTTCATATCTCAATAAAAGTGTATTTCACTAATGATAAATTTTGCACTTGCAACACATTTTTAAATAGAGGAAGTTTATGGTATTCAAGAAATTGAAACACAGTTTTTTTTGTTTTTTAATTTGGATAGCCTATAAAGTCTGATTATTGAATAATTTCTACACTTAAATAATTTCTTAGCCTGATACTATTTGCAGGACAGTATCTGAGATAAAGGTGTTTGTGTCCATTTGCAGATATAGACCAAATCATATATATATATATATTTAGTTTTTGTGAATTGAGTGAAAGTTTACAGGGCAGATCATCAGTTTTACATTCAACAAATCATATAATTTGTTTCCTTACAATGGTTATAATCCCTCCATGTACCATCAGTTAACAAGTATTGCTCTCTATTCGTTTTAGCTCTTTTTTTCTTTTTTAAACACTTAGGCATATACAATAATTTGCACCGCCAAAGGGCATATTCTGCAAGTCTGCCTCCTGGTCACCAGCTCTCAGTCCCTCTCTTTCCATGAATCTGGAATCCTCAGCTGCTCCCTCTCTCAGTGTCCCCATCTCTCCCTCCATCTCTGGTGTTGTTGCTTCTCTGGATATCCACCAATATCTTACAGTCTTTTGTTCGTTGCTGGATTTCACCAACAAAATGTTTCTGAAAAGTAAATACAGAATCACACTGTCTTCTTTGTAACACAGGAAGGAAATTGGAAACAATGAATGTTGACATGACAGAAGTGAACTTGTCCTAAAATCAACATCTGTGCATGTATTTAAGAATCATAGAGACAGATATGGTGGCTTTGTATTAAAACAAACAAACAAACAAACAAACAAACAACAACAAAAAATAACAGCTCCATGCATGTTTCCACGATAATGGTGTTTCTCATCACTGTTAATATTGAAAACTATTGCTTATTTGCACTCATATCAAGAACAAGATTGATACTAGCAAGATAGGTTGGAGTTCAGCCAAAAATATAGAATAAAAGATCCAAGAATTTCTTGTCTCCTGAAATTCTTGGGTCTTTTATTACATGCAAACAAAAATGTGTTTCTTAAATAGCATTATTTATTTGAAATCTCAACTTCCCTTCTATTCCTTGCTTCCTGTCATTTGCCTATTTGATTTTATTGTTATTAATTTACCTTAGATTATTCATATGTTCTAAATCCTTCTGGTCAAACAGTATTAGATAGAACATCTAGATTCCTTTGTTGATCTGAAAACATTCATTTGGTAACTAAGTGAATCGTCTAAAATCCAACTTTCAAGTCTTAACCCATACTGAAAACATAAAATACTATGGCTAAGCACTTCTTATTTTACATTATGACATACTTTATTTTATCCCTTTAGCTTGAAAATGTAAATGGGAATCATGAAAATATGGGAGTTCTAGAACTGTTCTTCGTGTCCTGACGCTGATCTAGTTTCTGATACATAATTGGATTCTATATATATGTCAATTTATTCATGGAATATATGTAAGTATCTAGTATGATTTAGGAACCGAAGAAATGGTTAGAGTGCATACTTTTATATACCATCTATACTTGCTCTAAAAACTTTCATCCAGTTTCATTGCTTTAAACACCACTGACATGTCAATTGCCCCCAATTGTCTTTACCATTGCTGAATTCTTCCTTGATGCCAGACTCTTCTCTCTAACTTTTCACTTAGCATATCCATATAATAAAGATGCCAAATTTAAAATTTTATTTTGACTTGTCCTAAAACTTAATCTCCCAGTTGCTCCCATTTCAGTAGGTCAATCCAGTTATTCAAGCAAAGTCATAAGGATGCTTTTGAATCCTCTCTAAAACATACCCTCCACTTAAAATCCACCAGAAGCCTAGAAAGCTTTATATTTAGTAGTAGAGTAGACGTAGTATGCAATCAGGTTGCGTCAGTTGAAATCCTGGCTCCACAGTTAGTTGGTTGTGTGACATTGGACCAAGACTCAATACCTCTGTACCTCAACTTATTCATGTAAATTGGGAGTAATAACAATAAAATGCAATAACACATACTAAGTGTTTAATACCATTGGCAGTCATTGTTCTAGTGATTTTTTAAATGTATATTTTTCTTTTGAAGGAGACAGAATTAACAGGCATTGATTGGAAAATGAGTATAGAGTTGAGTGTTCCTGGGTAGCACAAAAGATTAAGCAATTGATTTCTAATGGAAATGACAGTGATTGAACTAGCCCAGAAGTGCTTTGGAAGAAAGGCCTAGTGATCTGCTTCCATGAGATCAGAATTGTAAAACTCTATGACAAACTCTGTAACACATACATTTGCCATTAGCACAGAATAGTAATGGTTTATTTTTGTTTTTTAAAATTTATTTTGTATTTTGTTTTAAATAGGAATGAGAGGAAAAGAAGAAGCTCATAAACACTTTGAAGGCTCTGTGTTGGCTAAACGGGAGATTGATACCAACCATTTACCTATTAATGCTATTATTAGAAAAAGACTATATTTGAGGATAACAGAGTTTAATTTGATATATGCTTCCCTCAGTTGTGTGTGGTATATTTAAACAGAGAAGTCCAATGAATTGTAGTGGATACAAAGGGATACCATAGTGGGCAACTCTAGCAGTGACATTCACATACTGGTGATTCTGTGCTTAGAGAATTCTCCTGGCAAGAAATATTTTTATCATTTATCCTGTTAATATTTGTTCAACAATTGAAGTTTGGGAATAGATTTGGTAACTTAGAAAACACTTATATTGTGAGGAGATGTAGAACTCTCTCCTTGAACTGGCAAACTGAGAAGCATTAATCAATGAGAAAAAGTAAAATTTTCCTGCAGTACAAGTATCAAAGAAGCAACTGAAAACCCATATTCGTATTATCAGTCTTAGATGCATGATTGGTGGAGGAAGGGGGAGTAAAAAGTTGTTGTTGTTATTGTTGTAAGGTGCTATTGAGTCTGTTTTGACTAGTAGCAATCCCATGTAAGCAGAATGAAACACTGCTCATACTTGCATCATTCTGACTACATATCCTGTTTGACTCCATTGTTCCAGCCACTATTGTTTTCATTGATCTTCTAGTTTTCCAAGCATGATGACTTTCTTTCTGAACTGTCCCTTCTGATGACACGAACAAAGTACTTGAGACAAAGTCTCAACATCCTTGTTTCTAAAAAACATTTTGACTGTACTTCTTCCAAGATAGATTCCCTCACTGTTCTGTAAGCCCATGATATATTTAATATTCTTTGCCGGCACCATAATTCAATAGTATTAATTCTTGTATGGTCTTCTTTATTCATTGTCCAACTTTCACATGCACATGAGGCTATTAAAAATATCATGGTTGGATTGCGCACACCTTCATCTTCAAAGTGGCATCTTTGTTTTCTTAATGCTTTAAAGAGATAATTTACAGCAAATTTCCCAAGTCCAGTACATCATTCAATTTCTTAACTGATGCCCTGTGGGTGTTGATTGTGGATCCAAGTAGAATTCAGTGCTTTACAAATTTAATATTTCCTCTGTTTATTGTGATGTTGTATATTGATCCCATTGTGGGGATTTTCGTTTGTTAGCATAGTAGGATAAGCATTAGACTACTAACCATAAGACATGTGGCTCAAACCCACCCAGTGCTCTGCGATAGTAAAATGAAGCTGTCTGCTCCCACATGGATTTACAGTTTCAAAAACTCTAACAAATAGTTCTACTGTATCCTACAGGGTAGCTATTAATTGGATTTGATTCAGTAGCAATCTGAATGGGTTTATTTTGAGATGTAATTCTCACTGACTGCTGTAATCTTTTATCTTCATCAGTCAGTTCAAGTTCTCTTTGCTTTCAGCCTTCAAGGCTGTGTGATCTTCCTATTCCAGGTTGTTAATGAGTCTTCCTTATATATATCCTTATGCTTCATTTTACCTCAGAAAGATAAGCTCTCAAGTTATTTGATTACCATAAAAAATCAACAGGTGTAGTGAAGAGATGCAGCCCAGACACAAACCTTTCCTGATTTTGAACCACACAATTGTAGTATCCCATTGTTCTTTTCAAAATGATTGCATCTTGCAAATTATTCTGGAGTTCCCTTTCTTCAGAATGTTTTCTTTATTCTATTATTATCTACATAGATGAATGCATTTTACATAATCAAGGAAACATAGAAAGCATCATTCTGGCATCCCCTGCTATCACCAAAGATCCATTTGGTGTCAGCAATGAAATTCCTTTTTCTATATCCTCTTGTAAATTCAGCTTGCATTCATGAAAGTTACTTGATGCAACCATTTTAAATTGTATTCAATAAAATTTTATTTGTGTATGATGTTGTGGCACTGTGGGTTAATGAGCCAGACTGCAAAGTTGTTTGAATTGCAAGTTCATCAGTTCAGGCTCATCATTTGCTCCTTGGAAACCCTATATAGTGTTGGTATAGGTCAGCACTGACACAATGTCACTTAACAACAACAATGCTATTGTTTGATGATTTGCACATTCTGTTAGGTCACATTTCTTTGGAATGGGTACAGGTATGGACCTATTCCATATTTCTTGGCATAAGGAGTGAGCACCGTCAGTGCTTCATCAGTTTGTTGAAACATTTAAATTGGTTTTCTGTCAAATATGGAACCTTGTTTTTCACCAACACCTTCAATGCAGCTTAAACTTCTTCCATCAATATCGTCAGTTACTGATGCTATGCAATCTCTTGTAATAGTTGTAGTATTCTAGTTATTTTTGCTACAGTGAATTCTGTGTCTTTCTTCCATCTTCTTTTGATGCATCCTGTGTTTTTAATGTTTTGTCCATGTTGTTATTGTTAGGTAACATCTAGTCAGTTCCAACTCATAGAGACCCTATGTATAACAGAACAAAATGGTGCTCAGTTCTACACCATCCTCACAATTGTTGTTAAGTTTGAGCCCACTGGTGCTGCCATTGTGCAGTACCATTCCTCTTTTTCCACTCATTCCACTTTTCCAGAGATTGGTCCCTCTTGATAATATGTCCAAAATATAAAATTCAAAATCTCTCCATTCTGCTTCTGAAAAGAATTCTGTTTTTCTTGCAAGACAAATTTTCTTTTTGCAGTCCATGGTATTTTAAGTATTCTTCACCAACACCATAATTAAAATGCATTGATTATCTTATGGTTTTCCTTATTCATTGTCCAACCTGCCAATGAGGCAATTGAAAATGCCATGACTTGGGTCAAGTACACTTTTTCCTCAAACTTAGATATATTAGCTCATCAACACTTTAAAGAAGTCATTTGTTACAGGTTTGCCAAACACAATACATCATTTGATTTCTTGACTGCTGCTTCCATGAGTGTTGATTATAGATTCAGGAAAATTGAAATAATTGACAAATTCAATCTTTTCTCCATTTATCACGATGTTATTTTTTGATCCAATTGTAAGGATTTTTGTTTATTTTTTTTTAGATTGAAGTGAAATCTATACTGTAGGCTATAGTCTTTGATCTTCATCATTAACTATTTTAAGTCCTCTCACATCCTGCAATCAAAGTTGTATCATCTGCATATCACAGATTGCTAAGGATGTTTTCTCCAATCCTGATGCCAGGTTCTTCTTCACATAAATGAGCTTCTCAGATTATTTGCTCAGCATGTAGATTGAATTGTTGTTGTTAAGTGCCATCAAATCCATCCAATTCATAGCAACCCTGTATAGGGTTTCCAAGGAGCAGCTCGTGAGCTTGAATCACTGACAACATGGTTCAAACCGACGTTGCTGTGTAGCTCACTACCACACAGATTAAATAAGTATGATGAAAGACAAAATCCTGATGCCCATTTTGCCTGTTTTTAAACCATTCAGTATCCCATTTTTCTCTTCTGATGAGTAAATCTCAGTGTAAGTACAGATTCCTCATGAGCACAATTAAGTGTTTTGAAGTACCCATTCTTCTCAATTGTATCCATAGTTTGTCATGGATAATTTTTTGCCTATGGAATCCTTCAGTATCGCAAATCAAGGCTTCTGTGTTTTCTTTACATCTTTCATCTTGAAGAAATGATAAATGTGTTCTTCTCTTTTGGTGTTCTAAGTCCAAATCTTTTTACAGTTAATTATAATTCTTTACTTTGTTTCTTGAACCACTTCTGTTAAGCTCTTTTATTTCATTTCTTTATTTCACTTTAGCTATTCTACATTCAAAGGGAAGTTTTTAAAGTCTCTTCTGACAAACATTTGGTATTTTTTCCCCGTTTTTAAAATAATATTTTGGTTTTTTCATGTATGACATATTTGATGTCATCTCATAACTGGTCTAGTCTTTGTTGATTAGTGTTAAATAGTCAAATATATCCTTGATATGGTCCTTAAATATCATTGAAAAAACTAAAAGTAGTATTTTGGCTCTGTGGCCTTGTTTTATTTTTCTTCAGCTTCAACTTGATCTTTCATATGTGTAATTGATGATTTTTTTTTTTTTTTTAATGCAAGCAGATGCTGGCTGGTTCTAATGGATGATATTAAAATTCCCCATTGTCTATGTCCACAGCTATAGTCAAGATGTTTGGAGTCCTGGTATGGCTCTGTGGGTAAATACACTGGTCTGCAAAGTCAGTTAGCACCACAGGTTGGTGATTCAAGCTCACCAACTGCTCCTCAGAAACCCTATACAGGGTCGCTATGGGTCATAATCAACTCAAGGACACTTAATAACAACAACATTTAATATGTTGTATGTGTGTTCCATCTGGTAATGTCCACATGTATTTTTTTTTTTTTTTTAGTTGGAAACAGGTATTAGCAATGAAAAATTCTGTTATGTGATTTGTGGTATTGTCTCTATCACCAAGAACTTATTTTCCAAATCCTAATTTTTTTTTTGCTCCAACTTTCACATTCTAATCACTAGTATTTGTCAGTATTGATTGCATTTTTGGTCAATTTCAGATGGCAGAAGCTGTTAAAAATCTCCACTTTCCTTATCTTTGACATTAGTTGTTGGTAAGTAAGTTTAACTGGTCTTCTTTGTGAGTGTATCCTATCACTGAAAATGATGTCTTTCGGGATATAGCTTGAAATCTTCTTTTTAAGAATTATTGTGATATAATTGTTTCCTCAGATTGTCATCCAGAGCATAGTAGACTAGTGATGGTCTCTAATTCACAGTGACCAATACCATTCCATTTGAATTCATGGATGTTTACGGTATCTATCTATATATGTCCCAGTTTACTTAGTTGATGTCTAACTTTCCTGATCCACGCTTACTACATTCCATGTTGCAATTATTCCTGGATGTTTGTGCCTGTTTCTTTTCATTTTTGTTATCCCTCATCAGCAAATGAAGGTCTTGAAAGCATTCCTCTACTGTAGTCATGTAGGTCAGCTTTACCTTGAAGAGGCAGCTCTTGCCCAGTTTTATTTTGAGTATATTCCAATCTGAGGTGCTCATCTTTTGGCAGTGTGATTGACAGTGTTCTGTTGATATTTATATTTGTTGGTTAATTTTTTTTCTTAAGTGTGTTGCTTCTTCCTAGAATTGTTGTTTAGAATATTGGGTCAGTTCCAACTTATAGTGATCCCTATATAGGGCTTCTGAGAAGCATCTGATGGTTCACAATAGGGCATGCAAGTATTTGTTTTAATTATGCTATATGCAAATAAAATTGATAATTTTCAAATAGATAAAATAGTTCTTACAAAGTTATCCTTAACTGCAATACAGTTAAAAAGTAGAAAATTCAGCTTAAAATAATAAAACTGAAAAATGGAAAAATCCAGATGTGATTTAGACATCATGAACCTAGATTCTCCTCTTGTGTTGTTAAGTGCTGTTGAGACAGTTCTAACTCAGTGACCTTGTATAGAGTTTCCCAGGAGTGGCT
>NW_006408588.1:3825050-3826468 GCF_000296735.1 Chrysochloris asiatica | reverse complement strand
TGTCTTGGCTCCTAAGGAACATTTTGGCTGTACTTCTTCCACCAGAGATTCATTTGGTCTTTTGGCAGTCTGTGGTACTCTAAATATTCTCCTCCAGTATCATAACTCAAATGCATCAATTCTGTTGTAATTGTCCTTACTCATTGTCAACCTTTCACATGAAATACCATGAAAATATCAGTCTCAACTTAGTCTTCAAATTGACAGTTTTGTTTTGTTATGGATGCTTTTTGAGTAATTCTGTGTTAGCCATTTTCAGTCAAAAATGAAAACCTGACACGTCTTGAAAATGAAAACGGTCTTCTTACAAACACTCTTTGCAAAAATGGCAGTAGATCGTAGCCAAGTACCCGTGAGCAGGTATTAGTTCACTTATATGAATTCATAACCTACACAATGCTACTGTTCACTCTACCACCACCTTTGAACTTCTTAGCTATGTTATATAGTTCCTGCAATTGGAAATAATTGGACCAGGAGTAGAGAAATGCATATGTATCAGCAGAGTGAGAAATGGTCATGAGCAGTATAAAAATAACACTTATCGCTAATGGAACATAAAAATGTCATTCCCTGGGTAGAAACTTAGCTGCTAAAATTGCTCTGGGTAGGTAGAAGCAACTGTAATTTTCTCTGACATCCAGGGTGGTCCAAATTTCTCCAGTTGAAATAATCCACTGCAATGACTGATTGTGAAATAGCACAAAAAAAATTAATAATAATTTGTAGGGTACTTAATATTCTTCCTTAGTGGGAAAAACAGATCAATTGTAAATGTAGATGTTTTTCAAAATCTTGTATGAAAACGGCATATGGGTTCCAATGTTAATTGTGTTCATTTTGCTGCCTTCTAAATTATGCTCTTTTTCAATTAGAAAGATATAAAGATGCAAAGTAGCTAGTAAAGTAAAACTAATCTTAAAGAGAACGTAACTGCATATTTTGGGTTCAGTCTAAACTTCTGCCACAAGTTTCAAATCCTTTTATATCTTCTGTGCATCCTAAGTGAAATCCAGCTTATCCTTTTTGAAAAACACTCTTAATTTTTTAGTATTTATTAAAAATACTTAAAATAATATCATCTTTGTAGTTGTTGCTAAGTACTGTTGAGTTGGTTCCAGCTCATAACATAGGGGCAGCCTGGCCAAGGCAACCACAGTTCCAGGCATCACATTGTTGTGGTTGTTGTGTTAGATGCCATCGAGTTGGTATGGATTCATAGTAATACTATGCACAACAGAAGGAAACATTGCTCCATCCTGGGCCAGCTTCACAAACGTTGCTACACTTAAGCCCATTACTGCTGCCATGATGCCAATCCATCTCACTGGGGATCGTCCTCTTTTTCTCTGACCCTACACTTTACTAAGCATGATGTCCTTCTCCAGGGACTGGTCTCTCCTGATAATATTTTCAAA
>NW_006408588.1:3823297-3824620 GCF_000296735.1 Chrysochloris asiatica | reverse complement strand
TGACATTGTTGTTAAGTGCTGTCGAGTTATCCTGACCCATAACGACCCTGTATAGGATTTCAGAGGAGCAGCTGGTGAGCTTGAAATGCTGACCTGGTAATTCAAACAGCTTTGCACTCTGGTGCATTAACTCACAGAGCCACACGAGGACTTAGGGTTGAGTTAATGAAGTAGTGTACCAAATATAACAGGATAATTTTTAATTTGATCACTTTTATGTCCAACAAATTATATTACAACATTTTGAAAAAATGTTTCCCCACCCCTGCTGTATAGGGTTTCTGAGTAACAGTTGGTGAGTTTGAATCACCAGTCTTGCAGTTCAATAGGATCTTGTGGTTGAGTGCTTCCTCTACAATATTGTATGACATGCTATTAATTACTACCTGATATCTGAATCAAATGCTTGCTGCATTTTGGCTATTTCTTACCATTGCATTCTACAATGCCTTTTAGTTCTTAGATCAATCCATGTCCAGAAAGATTAACCATGAGGAACTGAGTAGCAAGAGGAAAAATTTCTCATTCACATTCATTTTAGAATTAATATTTGTGGGTGACTGAGTAGAGCCTGCAGGGCAGCCAATTCTTTATTGTGCCCCTTCCAACAAATTTCTCCATTTTGTGATATGTTGTCAATCCTAGCCTCTATGAAGTGCAGCCAGAGTACTCCTTGGATGGCCAAACTTCATCTCTCATACTTCGGACATATTGTCAGGAGGGACCAGTCTCTGGAGAAGGATGTCATGTTTGGTAAGATAGAGGATCAGAGAAAAAGAGGAAGACCCCCTGCTAGATGGATTGACAAAGTGGCAGCATCAGTGGGCTTAAGCATCACAACAATTGTGAGGTTGGCCCAGGATCAGGCAGTGTTTTGCTTTGCTGGGCATAAGGTCGCTATGAGTCGGTACTGACTCAGTGGCACCTAGTAACAACAATGCCTGTGATTATGAACCCATGGTGAAATGAGTTAAGAAGTAAAGACAAGGTGGGGTTAAAGAGTAAAGGTTACAGTGACTCTAAGTATTAAGATTGCCTTAGAAGAGGGTGGGACTCAAGCCACCACTCTTAGTTTCACTTGGGGACATAGTCTGACTCCAATATTTAAGATTGCTTTGGAGCAACTTGCTCTCTTGCCATGAATCTAGCTTCTGACTCATTACGGCTGACATCCAGTCCATGAGACTTGTGATCCATCCCCTGACCTGATTCACCAGCTCCTGCTATAGCTACAGATTTGGGACTCAACCCGCCTCCACAATTTCATGAGCCAGTTATTTTGACAATTATAAATTTTGTGACACATTGCAGCATGTTGAAGAA
>NW_006408588.1:3804243-3816552 GCF_000296735.1 Chrysochloris asiatica | reverse complement strand
CCCTTTTCACTCTTCTTATTGCTTAACTCAGAGTAACTTTTACAGGTGTTGTTTGTTTCCCTGGTTTATGGCAGCTGGTATTGGTTCTTGCCTGGGTTTTGGTATTTTATAAAGTGTTATTGCAGCTTGGCTATTTGGCAGCAGTTGCTGACTCTTTTTGTGTAATTAGGGGGACAAAGAGTCCTCCAATAGCAGAAGGGAGGCTATGTGACAGTCAAACAACACCCGTAGGGTAGAAAACCCAAGCCAAAATCAAAATCAATAACAAAAGCGGAGTCCTCCGATAGCAGAAGGGAGACTGTGTTGCCCGGTCAGGGAAGCGCTGAAAGTCCTCAGAATGTTCTTTTATGGAGCCGGGGCAGTCGCTGCCCACAGTGGTGGGTGAAAGTTCAAAATGCCAAAAGGCTGCTCGGGCTGGCCTGGCGGATGGAGTCCGTGTCTGATGACTTCCAAAAGACACCGCGTTTCTGTTTCTCGCTGTGCCCTGCTCAAACCTCCTTTCCCTGCCTGCTACACGCCTTGAGATTTCAAGCTGGGGCAGAGAACTCTCCTGAGGCTTTTGTCCATCTGAGATTCCCTGCTTTTGTGTTGGTTTTTATAAATGAAATTATTCATGCAGGGCCAGTAATCAAATGTGACGATAGCCTAGAATTTTTGTTTTTGGCAGGAGACTGGTAGCATTGCAAGACTTGAACTGTTAAAACCACAAAGCCAGCAGTTGAAATTCACCCCTTATGCCAAAAGGAAAATGATGAGAGTGGCTATTCCTGTAAAGATTTACTGTCTCAGAAGCCCTATAAGGATTGTTATGAGTCAGAATCTACTTGATGGCAGTGGATTTGATTTTTGGCAGGGGTTAGAAAATATTTTTTTACAAAGGATTTTAACAAGTGAAGCCGGGAACCTCTTCTACTTATAGAAACAAACTCTCTGTTGTTACTTATCAGTGTGCAGTGCTATTTCTGCAAATTCCCAGCGATTTCAGATAATGGTAATGGTGGATTAAGGAAACATAGTTTAGTCATAAGAAAGTGCTCTCTGTAAACATTTCAAGTATCTCTCATTAATAAAATAGCTGAATGGAAGTTTCCTATTGTACCATAAAAATGGCACAGGACTTCACAATGCTTTGTTTTGATTACATATACATACAGATTTACACATACATACGCACAAATTATATACATACATATATACATGCACACACACACATATATACACATGTATGGTCCTGGTATGGTGCTGCGGGCTAAAGTGCTGGACTGCAAAGTTGATTTGAACCATCAGATCGATGGTTCAAGCTCACCAGATGCTCTTCAGAAACCCAATACAGGGTCACAATGAGTTAGAACCGACTTGACGGCACTTAACAACAAGAAGAACTTAACACAATTCAGTCTATTTCATGGCAACTGAAAACAACATAGTACCAATTAGTGTTTTTCACATTTTAAAACATAATTGGGACAGATAAATTTCTATTTTATATGTAAAAATATTATGCAAGAACATTTTGGTAATTTAAGTGTTTTTTATTTTAAAGAAAAAGCACAACTGTATTTTTTCTTTTTTTGTAGTTTGATATTTTGCTTACTCTTTTCCAGATTGTCTTTTTATATACTTTAAATTAATACAAGTTCAATTCTGACAGAAGAAAAGCTTATAAAACAGAATTGAAACCAATTAGAAATAAATTCAATCAATAATCATATCAGACTGTTAACAATTTCTCATCCCCCACAGATAGGTCTAGGCTAACACGTGTTTGTATTAGGATAGTATGACTCTGTCTACCTTCAGTATAGCCTGTCTTTCTTGAAAAAGGACTGCCAATTAGGTAGAGTTTGAATAAACATAACAGCAAGTAGACACAACTGATCTTACTATCTGTATCATGTAAATAAAGAAATTTGATATCAATCTTGTTATTTTTAGACAAACAAAACAAAACAGAGTTAAGAATAATAATAAAAAACAAAACTCCCTACAATAATCAGCAAAAAATAGGTTGTTTTTTCATAGGATGGGAAAATGTCAGGAAAAAGTCTTTTATTATCTGTCCTGAGTTTTTGTTTTGTTTGTTTTGATTTGGTTCATTTTTAACTAGTAACGTATCTCAGTTTTGAAAATTCAGGTTCATGCCCCTAAGAGAATCCAGAAATATATAACATCAATTAAAATGTATTCACAGCAAGAGACAGATTTTTCTGGGCATGCACTTACATTTTCAACCTCTTACATAACTTAAGGAGATTTTAACATTTCCCTGGACTGTCTCTTTATAATACCAATGAAAGATATGAATTTTGGGTTATGGTTTTCTCCATGCTTTTATTGCTGTTAAGCGTCATTGAGTGGGTTCATACTCATAGAGACCCTGTGCAGGGATTTTGAGGAGCAGCTGGTGGGTTTGAATCACTGACCTTTTTGTTAGCTTTTCACTGCTTATCCTACAACGCCACGCTAGGACTCCTTTCATGTTTCCGAAATCTGCTTTATGTTATTTACTTATGGATAGCTAGAAGGGAGTCTGGCCCTAAAATATTTTACTACTTATAGGTTCATCTCACAGTGGTGGTGGCGGTTATGTGCCATGGAGTTGTTTCCAACTCATAGTGACTCTGTATAGGGTTTCCGAGGCTGTAAATCTTTACGGGAGCAGAAAGCCTCATCTTTCTCCCACAGAACAGCTGGAACAGCTGATAGTTTCTAACTGCTGACCTTTTGGTTTACAGCCTGATTCGTAACCACTACGCTACCAGAACTCACAGTGGTAGCCTTGCATGATGTTATCCAACATGACTCTAACTGTACGTGTCAGTGTCATATGTGCTAGCATGATAGTAAATTATCTATCCCTGAATGGTACCTCTGTCACTTTATTTTCTAGTGAAAAGACCAAAAAAAAAAAAAAAGAAGAAGAAGAATATACTTGATTCTACTTCATTTATCTTTTTTAGACATGGTATTTGCCACATTTTGAGTTGAATTCACAAAGAGAGTTGTACACTTACACTAATTTCCTGTCATATACAATTAAGAAACTCCAAACAAAAGCTTTGTTCTCTTCCTCTATTATTTGTGGAGTTGTTTATTTATTTTTATTTATTTTTTTCTTTTCCTTCCATGAAATATTTAGATGCTTAAATATTGCAAATAAATTTTTAAAAATCACACATAAAACACTTTTTTGGCATCCAATGTGTATTGTACCACAGTGTTGTAGAGTTAAGCCAGAGGCAGGGGGAAATTGCAATGCAACTCTGTGCTCCACATACACAATTTTTCAAAATTAATGACATCTTCCTCTATATTCACTTTATAACTTGTTTTCAAAAGTATGTTTTATATAGTGATATCTTAAGGGAATTGGAGACAAATTAAAAGTAATACAATGTTATAAAACTGACTTTTCCTCTTGGAGTACTCCATAGAAATGGGTGGCAATACTGCACAAGTTATGAAGCTGAAAACAGACATATTTTGTCGTCATTCTATGTACTAAATTTGTGTCAGATGCAAAGGCAGGAGAGTAAGTCAGAAAACATGATAAAACAATATAGTCATCTTGTCAGATTCAAAGACTTTAAGCACAATTGTTAAAAAGTGGCTTCCTAACCAGAATATCATATGATGTTAATAAAAATCTTTACATTCCATTCTGATAGAAAAGCCAAAGCCGTGACTCCACAGAGGTGTGTTAGGAGCAGTGAGACCAATGAAAAGAGAAGGCTGATTCACATTGGCCTTGATGAGGAATCACAATAGAGTAAACAGTTTGTAATCACAATCCAGAGTACCTGCCCAGTTGAATTGTTGCTACTTCAATGGCTATAACAACATGACATTGTTTATGTTAGTGTGCATGTGCCTGCAAGCTACCAATGGACCGAAGAGTGGATCAGAGTTCTTCCTAAAGCTTAGGCTCTTTTTCTGCCAGGAACATAAACAATTCCCAGAGGAGTCCTTTAGAGACTAAAGGATACTGATTTTCCTTGTTGTTGTTTTTCTATCGAATCCATTTCTGCAATTTTCTTTAAACTTTTTTGTTGTTGTTCTGCAACACCAGGATTGACTAATGCCAAGCGCAGTGAATATGAATAGTGCCAACATATACTTCTGTGCTCCACAGGAATGAGAAGGCATGGAAAAGTGATGTTGGCAACCTCCCCAATTCTCTTTCTACTTTCTACTGTTACATTATCAGAAACAAAATAATTGTAGCTTATGTTTGCCTTTCCATGAAATAACACCTCTCCTTGAGAGGACATCATGCTTGATAAACTGGAGGGTCCACAAAAGAGAGGAAGATCCCCAGTCATATGGATTGGCGCAATAGTAACGGCAATGGGCTCAAGGATAAAAATGTGAGGATGTTGCAGGACTGGGCAGTGTTTCTTCCTCTTGTTCAAAGTATCACTATGAGTGGAAATGACTCAATGGCATCTGACAACAATACAACAAATTGTTATTAAGTGTTTTAAATTAAAACAATTAAACGTAAAATGGTTCAACTGAATAGTCAATTCACCTGTATTCTCCACTGGAGTTTCTGGGTTGTGCAAATGATTTAGTGGTTGAGCGCTAACTAAAAGATTGACAGATTGAATCCCACTCAGAAGCATCTGAGAAGAAAATCCTGGTGACTGGGTTCCAAAATGTCACAGCCTTAAAGCCTATGGAGTACCGTTCTATTCTGCCATGGACTTGTCATGTGTCAGAATTCACTTAAAGGAAGTTGGCTTGAATCTATATTATCCTATACATCAGCCATTTTCCAGTAGGCACATTTAGTGAATATAAGTTGAATTATTTTCACTAATCATATCTGCTCATGAATGTTTGGCACCTGCCATCATCAAAATCCTACATGTGGTTTTATCATTACATCTGCAAGTAAAATGTGTTTGCTGATCTGTGAGTTTAACCAAAGTGACTAAATGCTTATTTTTTATAACTTTCATATATTCTAATTTTCTTTTAAGTATTTTACCTTATGTTATTTTAATATATTAGCCAATCCTTAGTTATTTTTTTAAATGAGAGACTTATAACTTAAGTAATAATTGCATATTTAATGATGCACATATTGAAAATGGTTCAGATCAATTTTAGTGGTTCTCTAAGGAAAAGAACAGTAGATGTAGAAAGTTAAACTCAGTTCAGCTGAATAAATACTTTTATGATGTCTCTTTTGCATCTTTCACCATACTTCAGGCTATGGAACTAAATAGCCTTACTTGAAGAAACCAAGAATGGAATGGAAGAGCTATTAGTCCCCAAACCAAAGGTGTTGTTGTTAAGCCATTCTGATTTATAGTAACCTCATGTGCCTCAGAGCAGAATTCAGCTCCACACATGGTATCACAAATGGTATGGGGATGGAGTGTGACCCCTTCTTCTTTCACAAGGTGGGGGAAGGAGAATCAAACTCAATATAAGCTCATGAATGATTCTTATGAAATATAATTGAGACATGACTCTACCCTCTTTCCTCATTTACCTCATCTGAAACCAACCATTAAGCCCCAGTACTATCAGATTTTCTGTTGGGTTCTATAATCCATTGTAATGGACATAGAGAACTCAAAGACAATACTAACAATCTGTGGGGTTTATTGAGAAGTCCCTGGGTTACATTTCAGGAATGCTCAGGGCATAGATTTTGGTCAGGACGAAACTTTATTTGCTTTGTCAGCATGGAAGCCCATAGTTCTGCCTTGTGCTCTTGGGTCTTCTGCTAGCATGACTCTGGTATCACAGCCCTCTTGTTTCTGGATCAAGGAGGTTCAACATTTAGGGATCTCAGGGTGAAAAGACATGATCCCCTCCTGGTTCTCCTTTTTCGGATGGAAGTGAGACTCCCATTCCTGCTTGTGATTCAATTTATTTGTATCAAGTGGGATGACAAAACTGATCAAACTTCATGTTAGAGTGCCTAGCTTTTACAATCAGAACTAACCCAGTAAACAATCACACATAACTGAATAATATTAGCATATTCCCTATCTTCTCTTACCCAGAACCACCAATAAAAGAGAAAATACATCTAACTTGTCTCACTCAGTTATTTGGAACGTACACTATAGTTAGAAGAGCCATATGAAGTAAATAACTGTGTCACACATGCTCTTTAAGAACTTTTCTAAAAACATACAAAGCATAATACTAAAGTACATATGAAAGTCAGTGAGAAGAAAGGGCAGGATGAAGGAGAAGATAAATTTAGGAGTAGAAGACAACTGGACTGTGTCTTGACGAGAAAACTGAATATTAGACCAATGTTGTTGTTGTTGTTAAGTGCCGTCGAGTCGGTTCCGACCCATAGCGACCCTGTACAGGGTTTCTGAGGGTGTAAATCCTTACGGGAGTAGAAAGCCTCATCTTTCTCCCGTGGAGCGGCTGGTAGTTTCGAACTGCTGACCTTACGGTTCGCAGCCCGATTCGTAACCACTATGCTACCAGAGCTCCTTCCATTGTTAGAATAGGATAAATAGGCATTGCTGGAAGGAGAAACACCATGACTAAAATCAGAGCCTTAAGAGTTCATGTTATATGCAAGAAAATAAATTCGATATTGATGTATCTTAAGAAGTGAAGGAAGTTATAGATTATGAATTTGGAGTGATGAGAATTATTTTTTCAGCAGTTGCATAATAGGACTTGTAAATAACCATATTTCACAACGAAGAAATCAATTTAAAATAATGTTTGAGGCAGGCAGAAAGTAAATGTAGGCAAAAGAACTTTTATGCAGATACTGTTATTAAGGTGTCCACCACTCGTCTGTCAGTTTGTTGTACTGTGATGGCTTGTGTGTTACTATGATTCTAGAAGCTATGTCACTGATATTTTAAATACCAGCAGGGTCACCCATGGTAGACAAGTTTCTTCAGAACTCCCAGACAAAGACAAACTAGGAAGAAGGAGAAGCAGATTACTTCTGAATGTTTAGTCAACTTGAAACCTTATGGATAGCAGTAGAACATTGTCATATATGGTAATGGAAAATAAAAACATTATGAATAGCATGAGAATACTGTCAGATATACTGCCACAAGATGTGTCTCTCAGGTTGGAAGGAACTCAGATGTGACTAGGCAAGAACTACCTCTTTAAATATAGTTGACCATGATGACATGAATGGAATAAAGCTTCAGAACCTTAATTTTCTGATGAGGCACAACTCACAATGAGTAACAGCTGAAAACATCGATTAATAATTAGAACATGGGTTGTACAAAGTATGAATCTAGGAAAATTTGAATGAAATAGAACACATAAAGACCAATATCCTAGGCATTAATGATCTGAAATGGATGGTTATTGCTCATTTTGAATCTGAAAAACATATGGTTTACTATATAGGAAACAAAAAGTCAAGATAAATGGTGACACATTCATCATCACAAAGAGTCTTTCAAAATCTCTCTTGAAATACTATTCTGTCTGTTATAGGATAATATCTATATGCCTACAAGGTAACTCAGTTAATACCACTGTTATTCAAATTTAGGCACCAACCAGTAAAGTCATTGATAATGAAATTGCATAATTCTACCAACTTTTTCAGTCTGAAATTGACCAAACATGCAAGCAAGATGTTTTGATAATTACTGGTGACAGGAATGTGAAGGTTAGAAAAAAAAAGAAAAGAAAAGTCAGTAGTTTGAAAATAATGGCCTTAGTAATAGAAATGATGCTGGGGATCGCACAATAGAATTTTGTAATGTCAATGACTTACTCAATGCAAATACCTTTTTTAAACAACATAAAAGGTGATTACACACATGGACCTCACCAGACAAATTACACAGGAATCAAAATGACTACATCTTTGGGGAAAGGCAATGAAAATGCTCAGTAGCATCAGCCAAAACTAGGCCAGGGCAGTCTGTAGAACAGATCAGCCATTGCTCATATGCAAGTTCAGGTTGAAGCTAAGGAAAATTAAAACAAGTCCAAGACAGCCAAAACATGATCTTGAACATACCCCATCTGAATTTAATACTGTTTCAGGAACAGATTAGATGCAGTAGGCACAAATAATTGAAGACCAGAAGACATCAATATCATCATATAGCAAAAAAAGTTAAAGGTCATTAAAATGTCTGGAAAGAAAGACAAGACAAAAATGTATGTCAGAAGAGACTTTGAAACTTGCACTCTACTGTAGAGAGGGTAAAGTGAATGGAAGAAATCATTAAATCAAATAGAAGAACAGAAAATTTCAAAAGGGCAACTCAAGAAGAAAAGGTCAAGTATTACAATGAAATGTACAAAGACCTGGCATCAGAAAACCAAAACAGAAGAACATACTTGTCATTTCTCAAGCTGAAACAACTGAAGAAAAAATTCAAGCCCTGACTTGTAAGACTGAAGGACTCCCTAAGCAAAATATTGAATGATATGAAAGCATCAAAAGAAGACGGAAGGAATATGCAGAGTCACTATAGTAAAAAGAAATGGTTGATCAACAATCATTTGAAGAGGTAACATAGGATCAAGGGTCATGGATACTTTTAGAAAGGCTTCATTTTTTACTAGAAAAGTGACATCTGCAGTTAGTCTGTTTTTTTGTGTTTTTTTTTTGTTTTTTTTTCAGTATAGAATTTTATAATATAAATCATGATAAACTTTTGTACACTAGGGTGAGTGATAGAAGAGTTAGGAAGAAGCATAGCTTATTGACGAATTATACTCAGCATATATTGACAAACAAATCCTGTCAGCCTTGACTCCCTCACTTTGTCATGCCAATCAGATTTTCTGAGATATGAAATGAGGAAGGATCACAAGAATATTTAGCAACAGAGTCAAAGTCACAAGGATGATTCCAAATCAACAATGAGTGCAGGAGAAAATCAAGATACTGTATTGTGCTTTAAAATTAATGTATTAGAATTAGGATTATTTTACTTAGAAAAAGAATGCATCCCTAACTCTTAGAGAATCTTTGTAGTAGCATATGACTGTTTCTACTTAAAATTAGTAATAGTGAGCAGGGTGATTATCACAAAATTGTAAGGTAAAATCAGCTTCCTATTACAAATATATTTCCAACTTTAAATGATTAAAGTTTTCTATGGAAATATACTAGTAAACTCAATGTGCTAAAACAGCTTAGTCTTAAGTTAATGAATCAATAATCTGAGGAATTATTTTAATATTTTTTTCAATTTCTATAGAAAATATTTTACATTATTAAGAAATTATCCAAAAACTCAAATTCATCATGTAAGTACAAGAAGCAGTATATATTTCATTAAGTTTTATCATAGCTGAAATATAAATTGAGTCTTGGTGTGGTACTGTAGGATAAGAACTGGACCGTAAGGCCAGTTTGAATGACAAGGTCAGCAGTTCAAACTCACCAGCCACTCCTTGGAAACCCTATACCTAATGCAAAACAAATATTTTCTAAAGTTCTTTTCTATATAAGTAAAGCTAATAAAGTGTTTCTCAAAGTCATTTCTCTGAGCTGCATGGTTTAAAGGTTTTCATTAAATGTAAATGAAATTTAAAGTAATAAATATTTTCAGTATAACTTTTTAATAAGATCTTAATAAAAATTTTAGGAATCTCATCACACATATATTTAATAGTGCAGAGATATTTTTTAATTGACAACCAAAGTTTGCTTTACCTCTGGAATATTACTCTCCAAATGAAAAATAACATGTGCCTTGGGTCATGTGACTATGTGGTGACAGATAGATCTGTAAAACTTCTTTGAATTCATAAAAAAAAAAAAAAAAAAAAAAGTTCTTTTGGTATTTCCATCTTCCATTTAGGAATGAAGGTTTGATAGCTAGGGATCCAGCAAACTTTTTGGACCAGGAACTTATGTCTCTAGTACATATGGAATGTTCACACTAGTTCTTTACCATTGACTTCTAGAATTACTTTACGTGGGAGGAAAAAAATAATCATCATTTCAATCACTGTTTTTCTGTTTTCATTTGCTTTTCTAATAAGGACAAAAACTATGATAAAGACATAATGCAAATTCCTTCTCCTAGGGTAAATAATCACGTATATCATAATACACAGTAATTTAAATGAAAAAAAAAAATAAGGTAGATTTTCAGTTAATTACAAATTCTCACTGAATCCATGGTAAGGCACAAATGACCTCTTGTCATATTTGAACAGAAGTTCATTGGTTTGTGGATCATACGGTCCTCTCCTTATTGGTTTTTCTTTTCTATGCATAATTTATGTGTTAGAATTTCTCTTCCAGGTCCCCTAACACATGATTGCTTAGGGGCTTCCTGAATTTAGCTGGACCACATCAAATCAGACAAGTGAGAGTCTATCTAAATGATATATTGAAGTTGCAATCAGTAAAGAGAACACACCTCTCTGTCTCTAGGTATACTTCTGAAAAAATAAAAATTCATGAGCTACTGAGAGTCATGGCAGGTATGTAGCCTCCTTCAAAATGCTAGACTAGAATAATGAAACTTATTCACAAAGAGACACAGAGAACAGAGAAAAAGACATGGTGATTGGAAATTCATGTTCCTATCTAAAGAATGACAATAAAGTGTTATATAATCCATTAATAATTGGAAAGTGGAATACACAAAGTATGAATCTATAAAACTTAGAAGTGATGAAAAATGAAATAGAATACATAAAATAAATATTTTAGCATTAGCTGATATGGACTAGTGTTTGCCATCTTGAATACAACAATTACAAGATTTACTCTGCAGGGAATTACAAATTGAAGGCAATGGAATTACTTGTATTTTCAAAAATTAGATTTTAAGATTGATCATAAAATACAATGCTTCTTTGAAAGGATAATATCCATACACCCACAAGGAAAACAAGCTAATATGACTATTATTCAAATTATGTATCACTAACTAACGCCAATAATGAAATGTATCACATCTGTAGAAAGAGACCATGGAAAAGCATAATACCACGTGAAGCAAGGCCAGAGGCCAATTTTGGAACAGATCATCATTTGCTCATATGCAAATTCAGGTTGAAGCTGAAGAGAATTCAGACAAATTCATGAGAGCCAAAATATGAAACTGCATATATTTTACCTCATTTTAGATACCATCTAAAGAATAGATTTGACACATTGAACACTAATTACTAAAGACAAATGGTTCCCTGACTCATATTTGACCCTTGCACAAAATATATTTAACACATAGAAACACTTCAGTAGTCCTGTACCATATCCATGATTAGTGATAGACAGGACCATGTGATTCATAGGCTTTTAATTAACTGATTTTTAGAAGTTGATTGGCAGGCCTTTCATCCTAGCCTGGAAGAGCCACTGAAACGTTTCAGCATAATAGCAACATACAAGCCTCTAATGATAGACAAAGGCACTCTGGTAGTGTAGTGGTTACAAATTGGGCTAACCTCAGGGTCATCAGCTTGAAACTACCAACTGTTCCGCAGGAGAAGGATGAGGCTTTCTGCTCCCATAAAGATTTACAGCCTCAGAAACCCTGTACAGGATCACTGTGAGTCAGAACCGACTCCACGGCACATAACAACAATGATGGACAGATGGCTCTGCATGAGTTGCATTGACCAGAATTTAACCATGGGTCTCTTGCTTGGAGGATGAGAATTTTACCACTGAAACACCAACTCTTCTAACTAAGATGTTGTTGCTGTTAAGTGACTTTGAGTAGGTTCTGACTCATAGCGACCCTGTGAATGGTTTCCAAGTAGTGGCTGGTGAGTTTAATCCCCCAACCTTGCAGTCCAGTGCATTAACCCTAAGCACCACACCAGGACTCTGCTAACTGTGAAATCATGGCTTTAATTTGTGTACTTTAATGCTAGGAGCAGAGTCAGTGACAGACTAGATGCCTGGTAAAAGGACATAGAACCATGTTCTATTCAAACTTTAAAATGTGCCTGAATAGTTAAGTTGATAGATACATATTGTAAATGGGACAACCTAATATCCAGAGGGTGCAGAAAGTTATTTTTTGGAAATTAGTCTTTACTCAAACTGGTCATTTATCAGTTGTTGATCTTTCCAAAAGACATAAACTAGGGAAGTTAGAAAAACTGGAAAAACAATGCCATATTGATAGTAGGCCATAAGCATCAGGCACAGTGATTTTGGGATTTTTAATGTGCATCAGGGCTGCATAAAAATACATTGCTTATTGTATTAAGCCTTACTTTTTATATCAAGATCTCTGTTCAACAAAGTATTTTGTTTTAAGGGTCTCATTTATTTCCTTCATCTTTATTTTATACATAATGTCTGTATCTATGGAATCCTGATATGGCAGTATAGGTTAATGCACTGGA
>NW_006408588.1:3799021-3804143 GCF_000296735.1 Chrysochloris asiatica | reverse complement strand
GAAACTACCAGCCGCTCCGCGGGAGAAAGATGAGGCTTTCTACTCCCGTAAGGATTTACACCCTCGGAAACCCTGTACAGGGTCACTCTGGGTCGGAACCGACTCGACGGCACTTAACTTAATATATGTTTAAAATCAGTATCTTTTCAGGATATAAATCAAGTTACTACCACTTGTGTATGTTTGGGTTTTCCTATTTACTCTTTTTTTTTTTAATTTTCTAAAAATAATCACCGAGGTGTTGTCAGTTTTATATCTGAAAACCAACCCTCATCAAAGTAGTCTTTGAAGTACAAATAAGTGATAAACACTGAGTGTAGCTGGACTGAGAGAAGAAGTATTTTTTAGAGTGAAGTGTGACCAAAAAAAGATAGCATCACAGTAGCCACAATACAAAATCCTGCAATAGAAATTAACACTCATACAATATTCTCATCCCATACTTGACGTTAAATTTATTATATGATACTGGATCTTGAGGAAAAACATTATTTCAGCTGGTAATGCAGTTTATACAGTCTATAGTTTGCCAATACACCATGTTCCCTCTCTCGCTTTTCCAATCCCATGAAGAGAAAAGTTCAAGCCAAATTTCTCAAATGTGAGAAAAGCTATTTCTGCAGAAGACAGTCCTCTGGAGGACACACCTTTGTCAGAGAATCATTTACAGTTAGCAACAATACTTCACTGAGGTTGACTTTAGAAAAATTACTCTTTTATACATTTCTTGATTTTGGTATTTTATACAGTCATTTTAAATACAAAATCTAACTTGGATATAGAGTAATTTACATTAAACTACCCAGTGTTCCAAGGATAAATCACCTTGATGTTCATTTTGGGAAAATGACAACATGAAGTTCACAAGACAATATGACCCCAGTTTATTGATTACCAACTTTTTCTTAACTTAGACCTTGAATTCAATGATTAGAAAATGACTAGTTTTAGTAGACCCTCTGTTGTTGTCTTCTATTTAAACCCAAAATAATTCCTGGATTAATGACATTCACTTTGAATTTCAGTTTTCTAAAAACTTTTTTAAACCCTCATCTGTGGAGCTCTGGTGGCAATGTGGGTTAGGCATTGTGCTGGTAGTCTCAAAATCAGTAATTCAAACCCACCAGCCATTCAATCAATGGGAGAGAGCTGAGACTGTCTCTTCCCATAAACAATCCTATATAGGATAGCTATGAATTGGAATCCAATCGATGGTAGTGGGTTTTATGTTTATATGTATGTGTGTTGTAAAATGTGTTACAGTTGGTTCTGTCTCATAACGACCTTATATAGGAGCAGCTGGTGGGTTTGAACTTCCAACTTTATATACGTAGTTGATCAATTCCTGGAGGGTTACTTTTCACCAGTACCTTTAGTGCAGCTTGGACTTCTTCCTTCAATGCCATTGATTGTTGATTATATGCTACCTCTTAAAATGGTTAAACCTCAAGGTTGGTGGTTCAAAATCACCAGCCACTTCGGAGCAATCCTATACTGGGTCACTATGAGTTGAACCAACTCAATGACAAACAACAACATATATATGTGTATGTGTGTGTATATACATATAAACTATATACATAAACTGTATACAAGTGACCTTGAATAGCGATTCCAAGGGCAACTGGTAGTTTTGAAATGCTGACCTCATTGTTAGTAGTCCAGTGCTTATCCTACAGTGCTACATAAGGACTCCTGTGTACATGTATACATATTGTGTACATGTGTACATATACATCTTATTGTTAAGTGCCGTCAAGTTGGTTCTAACTCACAGTGACCCTGTATAGGATTTTGGGGTTGTAAATATTTGTTGTTAAGTGCCATTGAGTCAGTTCCAACCCATAGCAACCCTGTGCAGGATTTCCAAGGCTGTAAATCTTTACGGCATCAAAAAGCCTCATCTTTCTCCCACAGAGTAGCTGAGAGTTTCAAACTGCTGACCTTCAGGTTCGCAGCCTGATTCATAACCACTACGCTACCAGAGCTCCTTTGTAAATATTTATAGGAACAGAAAGTTTCATCTTTCTCCCATAAGATAAACATACCCATCAGGATTGGAGGAAGACTCAATAACAACCTGTGACATGCAGATGATACAATCATGCTTGCTGAAAATGAAAAGGACTTAAAATACTGATGAAGATCAAAACCACAGCATCTTTATGGGTTGCACCTCAGTGTAAAGAAAGTAAAATTCCTCAGAAACGGAGCAATAAATAATATCATGATAAATGGAGAAAAGATTGAAGTCTCTCAAGACTACATTTTGCTCAGATCAACCAACAGCACTCATGGAGGCTACAGTCAAGAAATCAAATGACATACTGCATTAGGCAAATTGGCACAAATCTCTTTAGGAGCAAAGATGTTCCGGAGCAAAGATGTCAGTTTGAGGACTATGGTGTGCCTGACCAGAGCCATGATATTTTCAATAGCTTCATATGCATGTGAAAACTGAACAATGGAAAAGGAAGACAATAGAATTGATGCATTTGAGTTTTGGTGTTGGAGAAGAATATTTAAAATACCATGACGTAAAATCCAAGATGGTGAGACTTTGTCTCTCATACTTCAAACATTTAATCAGGAGGGACCAGTCCCTAAAGAAGTACATCGTGCTTGGTAAAGTGGACGATCAACTAAAAAGAGGAAGACCTCTCAATAAGGTTGATTGGCATAGTTGCAGTACCAATGGTCTGAAAGTTAACAATGATTGTGGGGATGGTGCAGTACTGGGCAATGTTTTGTTCTGTTGTTCTGTTTTGCTTAAAGTTGCTGAGTTGGAACTGACTCAAGAACACCTAACAACAACCACAAAAGGTCTAGACAAATGGTGTGTAAGTCTATACATTTCTGATGGTGGTATTTCCATCTCTCTTATCTTTCCCCCAAAGGACACAGAACTATTCTACTTACATCGTATCACAGGCAAAATGTCAGTATTGGCATTGTCTGTGAACTCAAGATGTTCTTTGAGTTTTGGGAACAAAAAGAAGTCTTGAAGAGAAAGATCCAAATCGTAGGCTAAATGAGTAAGGTTTCCCAACACAATTCCCTTAGGATAATCTTTCCTACCCTTGAATAATGAGTAGGTGCATTACCCTGATTCGAAAAAAAAATCATAGAAAAGAGAGAGCCTCATTTTTTTTTTTTTTTTACTAATGTAGTTTTTAAGGAGCTCTGGTAGCGTAGTGGTTACAAATTGGGCTGCTAATCTCAAGGTCAGCAGTTAGAAACTACCTGTTCCACAGGAGAAAGAGGAGTACTTCTGCTTCCATAAAGTTTTACAGCCTAGGAAACCCTGCAGAGGGTCACTATGAGTCAGAACTGATTCCATGGCACATAGCAACAACAACAATGTGGTTTTAATTTTTTAAAAACACTGCCTCATAATCAGCAGTCATAGCCCATGATAACCTCCTGAGTTTATCCCACTGCCTTGAATTTAACTGCTCTTTAGGTAAGCACTGTCTTGATGGGAACTTTATTTAAAGTCTGCTTTAAAAAAATGTGTCTTTGTCTTTAGGCATCCACTAAGTTTGTAGATATGTTTAAAACCTTTTGTTTGATGTTAGCCATGAATGCTTGAACGAAACTCTAGTTACTTTTTGACTTTTCCTTCTGTGTATGGATTTGTGTGTGTATTTGCATTTATATTTGTATACATAAAATCACTACACCTCTGTAACTTGGTCAGACTTTGGTAGCTTATGTGTTGCTGTGATACTGGCAGCTAGGCCACCCATATTTTTAATATCATTATGATCACCCATGGTGACAGGTTTCAGCAGAGTTTCCAGACTAAGACAGACTACAAAGAAGGAGACTTCTGAAAGGCTTGCCACTGAAACCCTAATAAATAGCAGTGGAACATTGTCTTTGGGTGAATCTCTCAGGTTGACAGACACTAAAAACAAAACAGGTGAAGAACTGCCTTCTTAAAGTAGTTGTTGTTGTTGTTGTTAAGTGCCATCGAGTCGGTTCCGACCCATAGTGACCCTGTACAGGGTTTCCGAGGGTGTAAATCTTTACAGGAGTAGAAAGCCTCATCTTTCTCCTGTGGAGCAGCTGGTTGTTTCGAACTACTGACCTTAAGGTTCGTAGCCCGATTCATAACCAGTATGCTACCTTAGGTGCCAATAAGTCAGTTCCATTTTCAATCAGACAATCGTATGATAATCCAAGCTGGGAATGATAAACTGAAATGGAATGACATAATATCCACTGAGGTCAAAAATAGAATTTGAAGATCTCCCTAGAGCAGACACCCTATCGCACAGGATTCATTTTGTCATTTCACAAAGTTGCTCTTCCCAGTGTAATTGAAGGTGAAGGAGCACAGGCTTTAGGATAGGGTTCACAGCTTTCCCCACACTGTGTGCACAATCAAATGTATGGTTGTATTTTAATAGTACTTTTGACCCCCGAGATTCTTCCACTGGGGCCCTATCAGGAAAAATCAAATGCTCAGCCTTTGAGGAGCCTGAACCAGATAATCCTGCTGGCCTAACTAGGGGAACTACAGAAAAGTGAAAGCTGCCACATCAAGCTAAGTGGAATGACCCTGTTTTTCTTAGAAAAATGGAGTTCCGTGGAAGGTCAAGGGCACACAGTGGTTTTCTTCACACTGCAAACTCAATACACCCAGGAGACATTGTATCTTGAAGTGCAGTGCTGTGCTTCATGGAAACAGAAGTCATGAAATAAAAGCATTAGGCAAACCTGCTGCAAAAGACTTCTTTAAAGCATTCCCCTTAGTCTGCAAACTCTGGTGTAACCATGGGTGACCTTATTGGTCTTTAAAATACCAGTGGCATCCTAGACACATGCAAGCCACCACAGGATGACAAACTGTTGTTAAGTGCCATCAAGTTGGTTCTGACTCATAGTGAACATGTATAGGGTTTCCAAGAAGTGGCTAGTGGGTTTGAATAACCAAACTTGATGTTAGCAGTCTAATGCTTATTCTTCAGCACCAAATTAGGACTACATACATATATGTATGTGTGTGTGTGTATATATATATATATTTATTTATTCCATTGTTGACAATGTGTTTAGATGTATTTAAGATTGTATTTTTAGTCTTGACCACTTCCTTGTGGGCCAGAAATTACAG
>NW_006408588.1:3797025-3798638 GCF_000296735.1 Chrysochloris asiatica | reverse complement strand
ATATATATATATATATATATACAATACATACATACACATATTGTAGTTTTGGGATTGTCACTTCTGACCAATAGTGAATCTATGTCTAACAGACCTAAACACTGCCCTGTGTTGTTCCATTCTCACAATTGCTGCTACTCTTGAACCAATTGATGCTACCACTGTGCCAATCCATCTCTCTGGGGTTCTCCATCTTTTTCTCTGTCCCTCCACTTTACCAAGCATGATGTCCTTTTCCTGGGACTGGATCCTCCTGATAATATGTCTAAAATATGAGTGATGAGATCTGGCCATCTTGATTTCCAAGGAGCATTCTTGTTGTAATTCCTCCAACACAGATTTTCTCTTTTTGACAGTCCACGTTACTATTTATGTTCTTCTCTAACACCATAACACAAATGCATCATCCAATTGCCAGTAATTATCAACATATTTTGATTGCATGTTTGATCAATTTCAGACTGAAGAAGTTGGTAAAAATCTTCAATTTCATCTTTTCAGAATAAAGAAGTCTGGAGAATTGGTGCATTTGAACTGTGTTGTTTATGAAAAATATTGAATATACATTGGGCTGCTAGAAGAATGAACACAAATCTTTGAGGAAGTAAACTAGAATGCTCCTTAGGAACAAAGATATTGAGATTTCATGTTATATATTTTGGACTTGTTATCAAGAGTGATAATCCCTGGACCAAGACAGAAAAACCTTCAAAATGATGGATTTAGATGTTGTTGATGTTAGGTGTCAGTGAGTTGGTACTGACTCATAGCAACCCTATGCACAACAGAATGAAACACTGCCCAATCCTGGGCCAACCTTACGAAACTTGTTGCTATGTTTGAGCCCATTGATGCTGCCACTGTGCCAATCCATCTCACTGGGTTGTTTTCCTTTTTTTCTCCAACCCCCCACTTTACCAACCATGATTTCCTTCTCCAGTGACTGGCAATATGTCCACAGTATGAGACACAAAGTCTGGTCATCCTGGCTTTCAAGGAGCACCCTAACTGTACTCCTTTCAACACAGATCTGTTTGCTCCTTTGGCCATCCAAGAATATAAATAAAAATCCATAAATTCTTTTGGATTTAGATAGTGGCTGCAACACTGATGTCAGACATAGCAATACTTGTGAGGATGACACAAGAGTTGAAAGTGTAATGTTCTGTTGTATGTAGGGTCACTTTGACTCAGAACAGACTCCAGGCCACCTAACAACAGCAATAACAGAACAATTTATATATATAAGTACACATATATGTGTATGTGTCTGTTTATGTGTGTATACTCAACATTTTTGGTGACCTCATGTTTAAAAAGTTACTAATTTGTATTAACACAATTAATAGCTATGCCATAGTTTGTAGTAAGTTTTAAAAGTCTTACATTTAAAAGATTATCTTGTTTTTTGAATTAAATCAGATACTTGTTTCAAATTGGCAGGTAATTGTTGGCTCATGGTTGTTTGTTTTGTGTTGTGCTAATTTTGTTGTTGTTGTTAAGTACTGTGGAGTCAGTTCCCACTCATAATGACCCTGCACAGGGTTTCTGAGGCTGTAAATCTTTATGGGAGCAGAAAGCCTCATCTTTCTCCCACGGAATGGCTGATAATT
>NW_006408588.1:3791025-3792893 GCF_000296735.1 Chrysochloris asiatica | reverse complement strand
TAAGTGAATCTATTTCCTTGGGATTCTTTCTCTTTTTCACTCATTTTCTACTTTAGTAAGGATAGTATCCTTCTCCAGGGGCCAGTTTCTCCTGATAATGTGTCCAGCTACTTCAGGAAAAGTTCTAAGGAACATTCTGACCATACTTCTTCCTACACAGATTTATTTGTAGTGGCAATCCATGATACTTTCAGTAGTCTTCACCAAAACCACAATTCAAATACATTGATTCTTCTCAGGTCTTCCTTATTAATTATTCATCTTTCACGTGTCTATTATTGTGGTTATTATGTGTCATTGAGTCAGTTCCCATCTATTGCGACTCTGTATAGGGTTTCCAAGCAGTAGCTGGTGAATTTGAACAACCGACTTTACAGTTGAAACTGACCTTGAGATCCAGCATATAATCCTGCAGCGCCACACCACCGCGTGCATAATACCATGGTCAGGTACGCCTTAAAGTGATGTCACTGATCATTAACGCATTGAAGAAATCTTTTCAGCAGATTTGCCCAGTGTAATAGGATATTTGATTTCTTGATTATTTCTTCTATGGGCATAGGTTATGGATCCAATTAAAATGAATCCTTGACAATATCCATCTTTTCTCTGTTTATCATGATGCTACTTATTGGTCCAGTTGTGAAGTTTTTTGTTTTCTTGACATTGAGTTGTAAGCTGTATTGAAAGCTGTATTCTTTGATCTTTATCAGCAAGTACCTCAGGTTACTTTGGCTTTCATCAAGTAAGATTGTGTCATCTACATATCTCAGGTTGTTAATGAGTGTTCCTCCAGTCCTGATGCCAAATTCTTCATGTAGTTCAGTTTTTCAATTTCTTTGCTCAGCATAAAGACTGAATAAATACAGTGAAATAGCTTTCCTGAATTTATAAGGGTTCCTTAATGGTCTATGTACAAATTCAACACAAACACCATGAAATACTCTGTAATTCCCATTCTTCCCAATATTATCCAAGCAGATTCAATATTAACAATGAGCAATTAATTTGGGAGGCTGGATTATATGAATCCCATATGGGGTTTAGAGGAGAATTCACTAGCAACCATCAATGTACAAGTGACACAGAATATGAAATTTGTATAGTATTCAACAGATTTTTTTCCTTAAGGCAAACCACTCTATCATGACAAAAAATGTATTTTTTAGTATAACATTTGCCAGATGTAGGAAAACAACCAAAAAAAACCTGGCAGCAATTCTTAAATCAGCTAAGGATTATTAAGTCAGAGTACTTTCAAAATATAACAACAGCTCTTTCATCTCTATTCAGAATGATATATACATATTCACTTGATTATGGAAGTCCACGTAAAACACAAGGAAACTTGTCTCACTGTATCTATTAGTGCCTGATATTACACCCCATGTCTCCATAAATAAGATAGTATATTTTTTAAAGACATTTAACCACATAAGCAAAGGAATTATTAAAGTAATCTTATCTATTGGAATATGTTTTTGAGTGCAAACTGAAACTCACTTAATTGGATAACACTTCTGTATTAGCTCCTCTCACTTATTTCTATATGATTTAACAAATAGAGCAAGTAGCTTAATTAATAAAATACATTGTTGGATATTTACTTATCTTTCACATAAGAATGACTTAAACATTACAAGAAATGCAAAGAGTTACATGCATATGTTTTATAGTGTAAACTGTATGAAATTCTATGAATTAAATGCAATAAAAGTAATTCCATACTAAGTTGTTTTTGTTATTGATAAGAGTCAGTTCCAACTCATAGCAATCCTGTATAAGGTTTCCAAGGACCAGGTGTTAAGATTGGACCACTGACCTTGGTGTTAGCAGTCCAGTGCTTATCTGATAGCACCATACCAAGA
>NW_006408588.1:3787575-3790200 GCF_000296735.1 Chrysochloris asiatica | reverse complement strand
GCTGACCTTAAGGTTCGCAGCCCGATTCGTAACCACTACGCTACCAGAGCTAGGTGCCTTGGTGACACAATGGTTAAAGCACTTGGCTGCTAGCTGAGTAGTTGGTTTGAACTCACAATTGTTTTTCAGGAGAAAAGACCTGGCCATCTGCTTCTGTTAAGGTTGTAGTCTTGGGTACTCTATTTTATGAAGTCACTTCAAGTAAAAATTGACTCAGTGGTACACATAACATTCTCTAACAATTAAATTTGCATTTTAACATGGTAGTTATTTTTTTATGTAGTATGAAAAGATGTGTAAAATCAAATGAAATATTCATTGCTAATCTAGTTTCCTGTATTAAAAATTGAATTATAAGTCAGAGATAGGAAGGAAGAGAGTGTTCTCTGTACCTTCATTTCTATTCTTTGCTTTCACACCCTCAAAAAAATAAGTAATGAAAGTGAGACGAGAAGCTACTTTTAAAATTGTGAATTCATTCATTTAAAGCTAAGTGGAGTGTACCACAGTGTGGCTTCAAACTGCCAAGAAAATAAAAAATGAACTCTATAGATACCCACATGTATCAGTCTCTAATATGTCCACAGAGCTTACATTTTACGTATTAATTTTTTTCAGCTGTGGTTTATTCCCCTACGCTTAACGTCTCCTAAAGTGACTGAACAGAGAGAAATCAGAAGATTTGTGTGTGTGTGTTTTAGGAAGGAGGTAGTTAACAGTATGCAAAAGAAAAGGAAATGTGCTGTTTTGCATTTAGCAGCATCTTACATACAGCTGTGAACAATTGTCTCCATGCCAAACAGTCTGGTGAGTTTTCATTTGAGAATGGGCTTAATAGCCAGTATAAATTTAGTAACATAAATCTTGAAATGAGCAGAAAAATCAAATGGAGTTTTTTAGAAGCATTAAACTCAAAATTATAACATTATTCTGCAAATTTTCAAAACCAGAGAATCATGCTTACATAAATGTGTCCTTCCAGATGACGAGAAGTAAGGAGAAAAATGAAGGTTTAGGCTTAAATAAACCCATAAATGCAAAAGAAGGCATCCAGAGAATTTGTGTTTCAACTTTCAGAACAATGGGCTCAGCACAGCTATTGTGAGGTGCAGCACTAGGGCAGTGTTTCATTCTATCATGGATGAAGTCTTTATGAGTTGGAACTGACTCCAAGGCACCTAACAACAACAACAACTTTCACATTTTTGACAAAATCTTGACTCAGCAAGGCTCATTTTTAATGACTAAAATAACCCTAAAAAGCCTAAAAATAATAATTATTTTGATTCTTAATTTGGTAGTCATCAGGCTTAGTCATTAAAATTCAATGGCAAGTTGGTGGCTTAGTTATTAAGTAATGATATTTGAAAAATGTCTTCAATGACACTTTAGCTAAGCCTTGAAAAAACATACTATTATTATATAACAAACATGTGGAGATTTAGTTAAGCGATTCTGCTCTAAATGGACATCATTATAATTTAGAATAAGCCTAGTTCCATGAACATGACCTGAAATATATTTTAAGAACAATGCTTTAAGTAGCTATTGTGGTAATTTTATTTTTCATGCATATAGTTAAATTTTTAAAACATAATCATATTTTTTAATTTGAGAAACAAAAAGGATGAAACTGATGTGGTGCCATAGAATAAGCATTTCACCTCAAGGTTGTTTTGAATCATAAGACCAGTGCTTCAAGCTCACCAGCTATTCCTCAGACACCTTATACAGGTTTGCTGTGAATCGGAACCAACTCGATTTCATTTAACAACAACAACAATATAATGCAACATTAAAAATTCTTGATTTTGACTACATATTTTATCAATGCTATTATCAACTAATTTGAGGTATCTTATAATTTTTTAAAACCTGTGTCTGGAATTCATTATTGAATTGTTTATGTAATCTAAACTATCCTGGTAGCATAATAGATTAAGGGTTGTACTACTAGCTACAAGGTCAGCAATTAAAATTTACCAGTTGCTTCATGGAAAAAAAGACACTTTTCTCCCATAAAGATTTATTGCCTCCAAAACACTATCCAGGGTTGCTATGAGTCAGAACTGACTCAGTGGCACCCAGCCACAGCACCAGCACCATATGTAATCGAATTGCTGTAAATGTATTGCTTTACCTGCAATGGCATTGTGGTATAGTGAATTATTTAATGTCTCCTCTAGTCATAGTCTGTAACTCCCACCAAAACTTCCTGCTGATTCTGGGGAATAGAAGTAGGAGTAGACACTGTTAGGATGACATGATTCAACTGGTCTTATACTGTTCTCACAATAGTTGTGATTTGAATCTACTGTTTTGAAATTTGCAACACATTTATATGTATGTTACTGTTTTTAGCTGCCGCTGAAAGGATTCCAACTCATAGAGACCCTGGGCATAACCAAACAAAACATTGTGTGGTCTTGTGCCAGCCTCACCATCTGCTACGTTAAGCCTATTGCTGCTGCCATTGCCACTGTGCCATTCCTTCTGGTTGGGGGTCTTCCTCTTGTTCATTGGAACTCCATTTTAGGAAGCATGATGCCCTTTTCCAGGAACTGGTCCCTCCAGATAATTTGTCAGAAGAATTTAGAACACATAAACTTTGAAACATGTTCTAAA
>NW_006408588.1:3773305-3784833 GCF_000296735.1 Chrysochloris asiatica | reverse complement strand
TTACAGTCCAGAAACAGGGGACCCCTAGGGCCATCAAGAGAGAAGAGCACAAGTGGAATGAGGGCCCTTTTCCAGAAAAGCAGCGACACCAGACATGGAGGCAGAGATGAGGACATGGAGAGAGGGAGCAGCTGAACACTCTAGATTCATGGAAAGATTGGGATTGAGAGCTGGCGGCTAGGTGGCAGACTTGCAGAATTTGCCCTTTGGTGGTATAAATATGCATGAGTGTTTAAAAAAAAAAAAAGCTAAAATGAATAGAGAGAAATACTGTTAACTGATGATACATGGAGGGGATTATAATCGTTGTAATGAAACTCTATGATTTGTTGAATGGAAAACTGATAATCTGCCCTGTAAACTTTCACTCAATTCACAATAAAAAGAAACATGTTCTATATGTGAATTGAAAACGAACAGGCAGAGAGGAGACTCAAAGAGAAGTTAGATGTATGTTAGTCTTGATAAAATAAAGATTATAGAATGGGTAATAATAGAGGGAAACAGCTCAAACTACATATATATAGATAGATACTAAAGTTGTAAATGAATTCTGTAGTGAAAACAATTGTGTTGATATACACGTATGTTGTTGTTAAGGATCTTGGAGTCAGTTCCAACTCTAAGCAAACCTGCATAGAGTTTCCAAGAAGTGGCTGATGAATTTGAACCACCCACCTTGTGGTTCAAATGGATCCAGCAGGCCAGTGCTTATCCTTCAGCACCACACCAGAACGCCAATGCATGTGTGTGTATGCATGTAACCTTATGAAATGGCATATGTTGCTTATGTACAAGCACTGTTGAAATATAAAGTAGAATCTTTCTAAAAAAAATGATCAGAGTGTAAAATATTCACCCTGATAACTGAACATAGGAAATTTCTGAAACTTTTAAATGAACTTTAGTTAGTGTAATATTTTTTATCCCCATGTAATTTAGGGGTTAGAGAAAACATGTTCCTTTGGGGTTGGGTTGTTCCATAGAACAAGAAAACAGCTTATATAGTCCTAATGTGATACTAACCACAAGGTCTGTGGTCCAAACTCACCAGCTGCTCCTTGGAAATTCTGTACAGAGTCTCTGTGAGTTGGAACCAACTAAAAAGCACTTAAAAACAACAATAACACAGTTGAAAACTTGCCTTAATTAAAAAGACCTCTCTAACATTACAATCAAGGGAAGGATGCCTTGTAACTTAGGTTGATATTTGTAACAGAATAAATTTTTGTAAATTGCAAAATTGAACAGAAAAAAATGAGAGTTAGTGCTATGTCCTTGACATAGAAATAATTTAAAATTTTCCTTGAGAAAAAGTTTGAGTATGGAAGGTATCTTCTTTACTTTTTTGAGTTTTTTATTTTTTATTTTTTTTTAGATATTGATATATAGTGCCTTTCTGAATTAATATATTGACCTATCTCAATGGTTTCAACTTGGTTTTATGACAAAATTGGCACAACAGAACAGTATAAAGTGATGGAATTTCACTTAATAATGTTGACCAATTTTGTCTTGATAGAGAACAATCTACATTTTATATATGTAATTCTTTATCTAAAGCTATTGGAGGGAGGGAGACATCTTATATTTCTCTTGCATTACTAGTACAAACAATTGCTAAATTTAAAAAATTCTATATCTGAAAGGTATTTAGGAACAGTGGCAGCATCTTTTATATGAAGGAAGATATAGATGCATCCTATTCAAACATTTTATTTAATCCAGTAATCTCTTCCAGATTTTCTTCAATTTAAAGCTACTAAGCCCTAAGAGAGCTGTTTCTTTGGGCAAAAGAATGGTTGTTTAACTAGTATTTTGTTTTTTTCTAATATTGAGAGAAATTATGACACCTTGAATGATTATCAAATGATTCTCAGCTTGGAGAGTTACAATTCATTTCTTCTCCTGTTTTAAAGTGCCATCCAGTTGTTTTCTAACTCATAGCTACTCTGTATAGAGTTTCTGAGGAGCAGCTGGTGGGTTTGACCCACCGATCTTGCAGTTCAGACTTACCTTGCAGTCTGGTGCATTATCTTGCAGCACCACACCAGGACTTCACAATACAGTTCCAGATATCTTAAAAGACTTAGACTAATTTCCCTTAGTCTCCTATTTACCAGTCCAAAGTTGTTGTAAATAACTACAAACTTTGAGCCCAGCCCACTGACACATAGGTGTCTAAAAATATGAATAGGGCTAAAAACAGGGTAAAACATATTGGGTTACTTTGAGGATAAAAAAGCAGGATATTTTTTTAAAAACTAACCTTGCACATGTTGTTATTGTGTGTCATTGAATTGGTTCCAACTCATAGAGGCCCTGTGTAGGGTTTCCAAGAGCAGCTAATGGGTTTGAACTGCTGATCTTGTGGTTAGTAGTGCAGTGCTTATTCTACAGTGTCACACCAGGTCTCAACCTGACACGTTGTTGTTGTTGTTAGGTGCCATCGAGTCAGTACTGACTCATAGCGACCCTATACACAACATCATAGATGCTTAATGAATGTTGGGATTATTGCATATCATTCTTGGTACTTTTGTAATTACTGACATGCTATGATTCCCAGGTATTTGCTACAAAGAGCCCATTCACAGCAAACAAGCAAATTGACCTGTAGTAATTTGATCTTAACATTGGGGGTAGAATTTTCATACTGTTGGTAATTTTTAAGCAGAACACTGAGCTCAGAGACTGAGCGTTTAAAGGAGTGACAGAAATCTTACTCATTTTTCAAATGTTTCTAGTTAATCTTGTTGTTAAGTGCCATTGAGTCGGTTCTGACCCATAGAGACCTTGTATATGGTTTTCTAGGAACAGCTGGTGAGCTTGAACTGCTGTCCTTGTGGTTCAGGCCAACTTTGCAGTCCAGCACATTAACTCACAGTGTCACACCAAGACTCCATCTAGTTAACTAATAGTGTTGCTTAAAATGCTACTTGGCTAGCAGTATGTGCTAAATGTTGTTTAAAGCAAGTTAAAGAGAGGTATAACTCTCTAAGCAATTTTAATACAATATACAATATTTTTTCAAAATTTTTACAATATTATTTCAATGTCTTCAACTTGATTTATGACCAATTGGCTCAACAGAACAGTGTGAAATGATGGTCTTTCACTTAATTATGTTGGTCAGTTTGGCATCAATGAAGAGCAATTAAAACTTGTTCCCAATGTTATACCATATGCTACATTCACAAAAACAGACCAGACAGATTAAGAATGATGAATTTGACACATCAAATTAAAAAAAAAAAGTTTTAACACCTCCACCAAGAGAGTGAAAAGAAGAGCCAAAAAATAAGGGAAGATACCTGCAATGTATATAACTAGAAAAACATTTTTAAAGAAATAACAATATAAGAGAAACAAGTTTGTTTTTTAAAGCAATGGTAAAAAGACTTGAACAGAAATAATAAAACCTTAAGAATTTGCATAGCCATATAACCATTGAAAAGTGTCAACCTTAATAATAATAGTAATCTCATTAATATTCTAGAAATGTAAATTGGAATCAACATTGGATATAGCACATATCACCAGATTTGCTAACATTTAAAAACTAATACTGTGTGTTGATGAAAATGTTGAGGGGTAAAATGTCTCAGGTGTTTGCAAAAATTGGAAATTCTGCTTTGGGAACATTTTGGCCTTTATTTACAGATCTTGGGTATATTCTTAGGTCTTTACCTCAAAAACTTAGACTATTGTCATCCTACCCTACCTCTGGGATATTTGGAAACATCTGAAGAAAATTTTGCTAGTCATCACCAGTGGTAGTATTGGTGATGCTGGTATCCAGTTGGTAGAGGCTGATATAGCTAAACATCATATATTGTGTAGGACACCCTGTTCACACAGTGTCCAAATGTATCATTGAGAAAACCTATCCTAGATACTCATATAGCATACAAAATGCGTAAAGGAGAAAAGTACATGAATGTTGAAAATCTGATGGTTCTGACAATCTCAAACTATGAACAATGCAGATGTCTACTGACTTCAGACCAGATAAATAAAATATGTGGAATCATTCTAGAAGAGAAAGCAAAGTATTATGATGAAATGTGCAAAGACCTGAAATTAGAAAACCAAGAGGGAAGAACACACTCAGCATTTCTCAAACTGAAAGAAGTGAAGAAAAATTCAAATCTTGACATGAAACAGATGAGGCAGAAAGCATCAAAATATGGAAGGAATACTCAGTCACTGTACTCTGTGTATTGAATATTGACAAATGGTCAACATTCAACGCTTTCAAGAGGTGGAATATGATCAAGAATCAATGGTACTAAATGAAGAATTCCGTATTGAATCATTGCATTTGAGTTATGATATTGAAGAAGAATGTTAAAAGCACCATGGAAAGCCAAAAGAACAAGCAAATTTGTACTAGAAGAAGTATAGCCAGAATGTTCCTTAGACGCAAGGACGGTGAGACCTCATCTCTCTTACTTAGAACGTATTCTTCAGGAAGGACCAGTCCCTGGAGACAGACATCTTGGTTGGTTAAGTGAACTGTCAGTGAAAAAGGGAAAGTCCCCCATGAAGGTGAATTGACAACATGGTAGCAACAATGGACTCCAATGTAACAGCAATTGTTTCATTCTGTTGTACATAGAGTCTCTTTCAGCCAGCTTGATAGATACCACCTAACAACAACAATAATACTACGGTTCTCACTATAACCTGAAAAAATGAACAGAAAACAGCCACATACAACAGTATGAGTTTTTTTCATGAACATGATGTTGATCAAAGAGAGACTCAAACACTGCATACTGTTAGTGTTCAGTCATGCATTTTTATGTAGCAAAACGAATGAGAAAAATAACGATGAGATTAACCTAAAGAGATATTTAAAGTTTCGGGGATGTGTGGAACCATAGACTAATGCATCATACTGCAAAGTTGTTTGAACTGCAAGGTCGGTGGTTTGAGCTCACCATCTGTTCCTTTGAAACCCTATACAGAGTTGCTACATGTCGGAATCGACTCAATGGCTCTTAACAACAACAATGATATTATATTTCTCTTACTAAGAGGCTGTTATTTAAGTTTTCATTCATAAATGATTCATTAATATGTATTTATATTTTATACTAATTTCATAGGTGCATTATATTTTCCAATTTTGGAAAAAAAAACTCTAAACAAATTCATACTAATTCAAACATATACAAGGACTCACTAGACTTAGCAAAGGGGTTCTCATCCACTTTGTGGCAACTCATTAAATATAGTCATTTCTCTCTTACCACAAAGGAACTCTGGTAGCATAGTGGTTCCGAATCAGGCTACGAACCACAAGGTCATCAGTTCGAAACTACCAGCTGTTACATGGGAGAAAAAGGAGGCTTTCTGCTCCCATAAAGATTTATAGCCTCAGAAAACCTGTACAGGGTTGCTATGAGTTGGAACTGACTTCACAGCACATAACAACCACAACAACTCCTACCACAAACCAAATAATAAGTACCTATTATACCAATCCAGAGTCCTGGTGTGGCACTGTGGTCTAATGGGCTGGACTGCAAAGCTATTTGAATTGCAAGGTCAGCAGTTCAAGCCACCAGCCATTACTTGGAAACCCTATACAAGGTTGCTATGGGTTGGACCAATGCAATGACACGTAACAACATCATACCATACCAGGAGTCCTGGTGTGGTACTGTGGGTTAATGCGTTGTATTGCAAGGTCAATTTGAGCTGCAAGGTCAGCAGTTCAAACTCAGTACCTGCTCCTTGGAAAACCTATGCAGGATCATCATGAGTGGGAACCGACTCAACTACATTTAACAACAATCATACCATAAATTCCTTATTAGTATTTTTTTGTTTTTCAAAAAACATGCAACTTCTTATTATTCAATAGGTCACTGTCATTTATTTATATTCAGTTCTGAATATTGTGCTTCAGTAAGAGACAATATTTTCCTTAAAATGAAACAGCTACTAATCATACTCTGGAAGTAATACTTTGGCAATAAGATCATTGGTGGTGGTGGTAGTGTGCCGTGGAGTCTGTTTGAACTCATAGCTACCCTGTACAGGGTTTCCCATAAATCTTTATGGGAGCAGAAAGGCTCATCTTTCTCCCGCGGAGCAGCTGGTGATTCCGAACTGCTGATTCTGAGGTACGCAGCCCAATTCGTAATCACTACGCTACCAGAGCTCCTTATAAGATCATTTGTTGTTGTTGTTGTTGTTGTTGAGTGCCATCAAGTCATTCCCGACCCATAGCAACCCTGTATAGGGTTTCCAGGGAATAGCTGGTGAGATTGAACCACCGACCTTGCAGTTCAAACGAGTTTGCAGTCTGACGCATTAATCCACAGCGCCATACCGGGACTCCTTATATATCCTTATAAGATCATTGTTGTTGTTAAGTGCCATCGAGTCGATTCCGACCCATAATGACCCTGAACAGGGTTATCGAGGCTGTAAATCTTACAGGAGCAGAAAGCCTCATCTTTCTCCCATGGAGTAGCTGGTAGTTTCGAACTGCTGACCTTGTGGTTCGCAGCCCGATTCGTAACCACTACGCTACCAGAGCTCCTTTATAAGATCATTAGGAGGCAATAAAAAAGCCAAGCTATGTGATACTAATTCCAATTTTTGTCAGAGTTCAGATAAGGGAGAGATTAGCATTTGACATTACCAATTTTTAAAAAAGCAGCTTCAAGAAAAAATAAAATTTTAGCTTGACCTTGGAGAAAAATTGAAGGATATCATACAAGCAAACAAATTATGATAAATTGTCTCCAGACAACTCTTAAAAGGTTGGAGTTCACTACTCAGGAGAATCATTTCTTAACCAACTGTTCCTATGTTTTGAAACAGCACATGTGTTTTCTAAGGTAATACTCTTCCTCTGTTACTAAAGAAAGATGTTTAATGGAAAATCCTTTCTTCTACCTTAACACTAGTTAATCCCCATGTCAACAGTGATGTTTTTATAATGGATCTCCTATTAGCACTAGTTAATTCCTAAGTATAGAACAATGTGTTTTCACAATGATTGCTTACATTTCTCTAAAAAGTACATCTGATTTCATTATCTTAAATTGAATATTCTTAATTTGAAAAGTTACACTTAAAACTATTTCCAAGCTAGGTTAACATTATGTGAGGGTTTTACCCTTTGTAACTCCAGTGTCTGTTAGCCAGAGGAGTATATTAATATTTTTGCTCAAAAACTTTTTACAGAAAAAATAAATTTCCTATCTGGCATTCACATTTTATACAATATTCAAGAGTCAATATTTAATATAAGAAGTGTAGATTAGGTGTTAGTCTACTTGTGTACCACTGTGCAACCTTCTCGATAGATAAGTGGCTTTAAGGAAGTCTCACTTTCTGCATCCCTGATTCCTTTTGTAATCTATGTTTTAATTATCTTTGACATTCTGTTTAGTTTTATGAGCTGTTCTATATTGTACTGCATAATACACAAAGTTCACAAATTGTCCTTTTCAAGAACTAAATAAAGGTGGTTGGTCTACAACTGAGCATGATAATGTCGCATATTTCATGTTAAGTGGCATCTAGTTTAGAAATTATTTGCTGCATTTTACTACCATTCTTCTCTTCAAATACTTCAATTTTCATTTGAGACCTCATGTAGTTTTAAAAAAGATAACCCTACCATGTGAATGCTAGTAGGTAAGAAGAGGCTTTGGAGGAAAAAAAGTCAGCACATTCCATTACACTGACTGATGATTGATTTAATATTTCATAGAACACGCTTACTCTGGGCCAATCAATCATAGTTAGATATGAACAAGGAAACATTTACCACTGGACTTCGTAAAAGTCATCCTGAGTGTAGGAATTCAGTTAGGTCTGCATAAACTTAGATTTTCAGTACTATTGTTGTATCACTTAATCATGTCTTCTCTAAAACCATTATATTTATTTTCCTTTTTCTTTCTTTTGGTGTTGATTTATTTTTACTGTTTACAGGTAATATAAGTAATAATCCAGTTTATGTCATGTGTTTAATTGATTTCCCTATGGATTAAGATTTAGCAGTCATGTGGAATATAAAAAGATCTCTTGAATCTCGTTGTTGCTAAGTGCCATCAAGTTGTTTCTGACTCATAGTGACCCTATATAGGGTTTCCAAGAAGTGGCTGGTGAATTTGAACCTGCCAACCTGTGGTTCAAACTGACCTTGTGGCCCAGTACATATCTTACAGTGGTGTGAACCAGGTCTCCACTTGAATCTTACATATATATTTTTATTTGTATATATGTGCTGGACTGCAAGGTCAGTTTGAACCACAAAGTCGGCAGTTCAAGCTCATCAACCACTCCTCAGAAATCCTATACAATGTTTCTATGAGTCAGAACTGATTCTTTAGCACTTAACAACAATAAACATGTATGTATTTTTTTGTTAAGTGCTGTTGAGGTGGCTCTGACTCATAGTCGCCCTATATAGGGTTTCTGAGAAGTGACTGATAGGTTTGAACTGCCAACCTCCTTTTGGTTAGCAGTCCAGTACTTATCTTACAGAGCCACACCAGGACACACCCACTCTCTTTCTCTCTCTCTCCACACACAGACACGTTTTATGTGCCGTCGAGTCTTTTCAAACCCATAGCCACCTAGTATAGGGTTTCCAAGGAGTATCTGATAAGTCTGAACTACCTACATTACAGTCTAATAATTATCCTACAGCACCACACAAGGACTCCATATATTATTTACACACAAACACACACACACAAGGGTGATTCAAATATTATCCACACTCCAGTTATATTAAAACTTCCATCCACGTCCATGACTGATGACAACATTGAATGTGCATGTGAAATGACTGTTGAATAGATGAAGGACAGTAGTTTATGTGGCAAATAATTTTCAATTCAGCCATGGCTCTGCTTATGAAATAATCCTCAACAGCTATGGGTTTCAAAAAGTTTGTGTGAGATGGGAAATTGAAACAACTCACAGAAGACCATAAACAGAAGTGTATGGACGTCTGTAAAAATATTGGCTCAATACATGAAGGAAGGTGAAAATTTCTTTTAAAAAGTCATTACTAGGGACAACACATGGATTCATCACTATGGACCTGAAAGTAAACAACAGAGTATGGAATGGAAACATCCTCAATCACTGACCAAGAAAAAGTTCAAAAGTTAACCATCACCTGGAAAATTGAGGCTTACAGTTTCCTGAGATTCTCAATGGCCAGTATTGGAACACTGTAAGGAAATAGGTTCAACAATCAACAAAGCTCCTTACAGTGAGATGCTCACTGAAAAGCTGAACTCTAAAATTTGGATTAAATGCAGAAGACTGTTATTCAGGGGTACTGTGATCTTGCATGAAAATGTATATCCACACACCTCTGCCCATACTGATGACACTCTGCAAAACCTTCATTTTGAAATGTTAAAACATCCTCCTTATAAATCTGATCTAACTCCACCACACTTTTACTTGTTTGGGCTGTTTGCCCTTGGAGAATGAAGATTCACTTCTGATGAAGAAGTGAAGACAATAATATGTTCGTGTTCAGCCTAAAACATTTTTTAGTTCAGTCTAAAACAGCATTTTGCAAGGGAATATGAAAACTTGTTGACAGATGGACAAAGTGTATTGAAAAGCAAGACTATATGGGAAATTATGTAATTATATTTTCTAAAGTCTATTAAAGTATATTGACTCACCCTTCTGTGTGTGTGTGCATATGTGCATATATATGTATGGAGTCCTGGTGTGGCACTGTGGGATAAAGCACTGGACCGCAAGGTCAGTTTGAAACACAAGGTCGGTGGTACTGATTTGGAAGTTCTGATTTGGAATGCAAATTCTATTTAATAAGAAATAACATTCTTGCTATTTAATGTGTTGACTCAATGTTTTCTTGTTTAAGTAGTCTCAGTCTTGAGAAATAACCAAAAGTAGGGTAAGATTTTCTATAGAGAATGCGTACAAGTTACAAAATATTATTACACCAGAGCCATTTTCTGTATGAATTATGTACAACGCTGGAATAAGGAATAAAAGTGCAAGTATTATATCATTGGTTGGTTTGAGGTAAAGTCCTGCAACATAAGGAAGAGTGAAAGAAAAATATAAATGATTGCCTAAATCTTTAAATTGAGAAAAATATAGGCATAGATGAAGAGATATTTATGATATATATGCATCTATTTATTTGTTTTTTATTATGATGTAGTTACAAGTAATGCTACACTGGACCAATAAACAATATCCATATAAGTGGAGAAAAGGTTGACTTGTCAAAGATTTCATTTTGCTGAGATCAACCATCAACACTCAAGGAAGCAGCAGTCAAGAAATCAAACTACATATTGCATCAGCAAATATGCTACACAAGACCTCTTTAAAGTGTTGAGGACTCAGGCACGACTGACCCAAGCCATGGTGTTTTAAATTGCGTCATATGCATGTGGAAGTTGGGCAGTGAATAAGGAAAATTATATAATCAATGCATTTGACTTATGATTTTAAAGGAGAATATTAAAAGTTCATTGGGATGTCAAAAGAATAAACTGATCTGTCTTGGAAGAAGTACAGCCAGAGTGATCTTGGGAAGCCAGGATGGCCAGACTTCATCTCTCAGACTTCGGACATACTATCAGGAGGGACCAGCCCTGGAAAAGGACAGCATGTTTGTTAAAGCGGAGAGTTGAAGAGAAAGAGGAAGATCCCCAAGGAAATGAATTTGGCACAGTGGCAGCATCAATGGCTGGAAGCATAGTAAAGAATGTGATGTTGGCCCAGAAAGGGGCAGTATTTCATTCTGTTGTACATAGGGTTACTAAGAGTCAGAACCGACTAGATGGTACTAACAACAACAACAACAACAGCAATAATAACTCCAGATTATAAGCACTGAACTGCAAACCACAATGTCCAAGGTTTGCATCTACTAGCTGCCCTGTGGGAGAATGAAAAGGATTTCTACTCCTTTGAAGATTTAAAGGCACAGAAACCTTATAGAATGTCACAGTAGGCCAAGATGGCCAAACTTTGTCCTTCACATTTTGGACATATTGTCAGGAGGGACCAGTTGCTGGAAAAGGATATCATGTTTGGTAAGGTTGAAGGTCAGAGAAAAAGAGGAAGACCCCCCCATGAGATGGATTGGCCAAGTGGCAGCATCGATGGACAACCATAGTGAGGCTGACCCAGGATCAGGCAGTGTTTCATTCTGCTGTGCATAAGGTCACTATGGGTCCATATCGACTGGATAGCACCTAACAACAACTACAAATGAATCAGAACCAATTCCACAGCATTTAACAACAACTCAAAGTTGGTTAATAAATTTAGGCTACTAACATACAAGAGGAATCCTGATGTGGAACTCTAGAATAATGTGCTAGACCACAAAGTCAATTTGAACCAAAAGGTCAGTGATCCAAATTGAAGCAAATCCACCAGCTGCTCCTCAGAAAACCTAAACAGGGTCACTGTGGGTTGGAACCAACTCAATTATACTTAGCAACAACAACGTGCCAGTAATGGACTCCTAGTGTAGC
>NW_006408588.1:3771112-3772785 GCF_000296735.1 Chrysochloris asiatica | reverse complement strand
CTTGCAGGGTATACCCTTTGGTTGATTGATGATGCATGGAGGGGATTGTAACCATGGCAAGGAAATTATATACAACAGGATGAATGCAAAGCTAATGTTCTCCCATATAAACTATCACATAATTCACAATAAATCATTTTTTAAAAAATATAACTTTAGGGAGGAGAACATAAAGATAACAAACTATGCATGTAAATAAAAGATCATATATGGAACACATATTAAACATAGCAGAAAACGTCTTGCTTTCCTAACACATATGCTGATTTTTATTAACTAAATTAAAAACAAGATGTAACCATGGCTTTCCTGATGGGTGTTCTTTTACATATTTTGCACTGCTTAATTACATTAGTTGGCTGATGACAGCCTTACCATCTTCTCTATAATTTTTTTAAACTCAGGCAGCAATAACTTTTATAGGTGATGCTAATCATCATCACTCATATTTACATGTGAGGACTGATTGGAAAAATATTGCGTTTTAGATTTTTGCAGCATGGTAATTTTTGTTTAAATCTAATATATTAATTTGTCTGGAATATAACTAATGCTTCTTGTCACTTCAGCAGTGGGTTGTGCTGTGCGGGGCCAGTAATAGAAGCCTGCAACACCTTGGATGCTGGCCCCTTTAGAAGAACTGAATCATTCATTTTGAGATTCATTGCTGCAACTCAGAGAGTTTATCAACTTTCATACTGCACACCCATGCTCAATCTTCATCAAAGGCTTCAGGGCCATCACTACTATAGTCTACAAGGATCACCACATTTTTTATGCACATTTCTTTGCTTCATTTTACTTAGCGTTTGTTTGTTTGATTGATTGATTGATTGATTGATTGATTGATTGATTGATTGATTGATTGATTGGAGGGGTGGCTAGGAGTAAAGGATTAGGATTAAGATTAAGTATATGTATAGGATAAGGAGCTCTGGTAGCATAGTGGTTATGAATTGGGCTGCTAACTGCAAGGTTTGCAGTTCAAAACTACCAGTGGTTCCGTGGGAGAAAGATGAGGTGGTCTGCTCCCATAAAGATTTACAGCCTCGGAAACCCTGTGTAGGGTCACTATGAGTCGGAACCAACTGCATGGTTCTTAACAACAACAACATATGTATAGGGTAGGTCTGAGATTTTGTGTAGGGTTAAGGTTAGGACTAGAGATAATGTTATTGTTAGAGGTAGAATTTGGCTAGGGCTTGGAGTAGGACTTGGTCTAGTTCTAGGGTTACAGTTAAATTAATTAATTTTATATTATGTATTTATTTACCTTGAAGTCTACTTGATTTCCTCTCCATTTAGAAATTCTGTAACTACACTAGTCCCATCATTTTTGCTGCTGTTATTGTTGCAAACAGTTTTCTCTAGTTCCTGAATTTCAGCCTTGCAGATTTGTTTTACTTTGAATATTTCTCTATCTCACTTAATAGTCTGTCAGTTTCTCCTATTGTAGTGGCTTGTGTGTTATTGTGATTCTGGAAGCTATGCCATGGTTATTTTAAATACCAGCAAGGTCACTGTGGACAGGTTTCAGGTGAGCGTCCAGAGGAAGCCAGACAAGGAAGAAGGAGAGATGGACTACTTCTGAATGTTTAGTCACTGATAGCATATATGGTAAAAGTAGAACACTGTGAGCACCAGATTACAGACTATTGAAAACATGATGAAAG
>NW_006408588.1:3755637-3768689 GCF_000296735.1 Chrysochloris asiatica | reverse complement strand
ATTGTCAAAACTTCATTTTGCTTGGATCAACCATCAAGTCTCATGGAAGCAGCAGTCAAGAAATCAGGCAACGTATTGCATTAGGCAAATCCTCTGTACAAGACCTCTTTACAGTGCTCAAGAGGAAAGATGCCAGTTTGAGGACTGGTTGCACCTGACCCAAGCCAGCGTATTTTCAGTTACCTCATGTACATGTGAAAGTTGAACAGTGAGTAAAGAAAAACAGCGACTAATTGATGCATTTGAGTTTATGGTGCTAGAAGAGAATGTTGAAAGTACCGTGGACTGCCAAAAGAGCAAGCAGATCTGTGTAGGCAGAGTTCAGAGTGCTCCTTGGTACATAAGATGGCCAGACTGTCTCTCATACTTCATACATCTCATCAGGAGGGATAAGGATTTCATGTTTGGTAAAGTGAAGGTAAGGAGCTCTGGTAGTGTAGTAGTTATGAATTGGGCTATGAACCACAAGGTCAGCAGTTCAAAACTACCAGCTGCTCTATGGGAGAAAGATGAGGCTTTCTGCTCCTGTAAAGATTTACAGCCTCGGAAACCCTGTACAGGGTCGCTATGAGTTGGAACTGACTCCATGGCACATAACAACAACAACAACAACAACAAAAGTGAAGGGTTGGAGAAAAAGAGGAAGACCCCCAAGAGATGGATTGGCACAGTGGTGGCAGCAATGGGCTTGGGTATAGCAACAATGTGTGTTTGGCCCAGACCTAGGCAGTGTTTCATTCTGTTGTGCATGACATCTCAGGTTGTTATCTGCTGTTTTTGGTTCTCAGTCCAAAGAAGCCCCTTTAGTATTTTTATATGATGGGTCTAGTTTTACAATTTTATTTGTTTTTCTAGACATATCCTAATTTCACCTCATATTTAAGGGACAATTTTGCTAAATATGGTGTTTATTGGTGGGCATTTTTTTTTCCTTTCAGATTTTTAGATATTTCATTCCACAGTCTTCTTGACTTCATGGTCCCTGCTGAGAATTCAAAATTTAGTCTCATTATTTCTCCTTTGTATAATTTTTTGGTTTTCCTGAGCTGTTCTCAAAAGTCTTTACTTGACTTTAGTTTTGGAGATTTGATTATAATATGTTTTGTTATTTTTTAGGGCTCTGAGTCCTGGTGTGACGCTGTGGGTTAATGAGCCAGACTGCAAAGTCATTTGAACTGCAAGGTCAGCAGTTCAGGCTCACCAGCTGCTCCTTGGAAACCCTATACAGGGTCGCTATGGGTCAGAACCCACTCACCGGCACTTAACAACAACAACAAATCCTGTTCATAGTTTTTTGTTTGTTTGTTCTTTTAAATACTTTTTACTCATCTTTCATGATGTTAGGGAACTTTTCATCCAACAACTTTTCAAAAATATTCTCTGTGTATATGTGTGTGTTTGTTTTTGTTTTGTTTTGTTTTTGGTCTGTTCCTGTTCAAGAATTCTGATTGTGCTGTACGTTATTCCTCTTGATGGTGTTCTGAAATGGTGTCCTGTAATTCTGAGGGTTTCTCTGGATTCTGTGTCCTTTTTTACATTGATCCTCTGTTGCTGTTGTTGTTGTTGTTTTCAAGTGTCTTTGAGTGGGTCTCAACTCATAATGATCTTTTATAAGGTTCCACAACAGAACTTCCAGCAGATGAATATTGTGAGATTCCCTTCAAACGATCAGTTCAGCCTAAAAGGATTGGTTCAAATTTAATTTCCTGTCCCTTCAATATAATATATATTTGTAAAATCTTTGTATTCGTATTCTAGATTTCTATTTGCTATTTTTGTAGGGTTTCTGATTTTTTTCATTCATTTTGTCAGTTTGTTCTTGTAGTGTTTTCCTGAAATCTTATAAAACATTGTCTTTGTTTTCCTTGATTTCACCTGTAGTTTCCTTGATCATTATCTCAATTTGTTGAGGGTACCCAAATAACATACTTTTTAATTCCTTACCAGGTAATTCTGATACCATTTTTGGTATTGTATTTTTGGACTCTATTTTGGTCAACTGTTGGAGCCACTCTGTCTTGCTTCCTCATGTAAACTGAAATTGTATCTTGTTTTATGCATTGTGGTTTTGATGTATTTATATTTAATTATTTAATTGATGATTGTATGTTAGTGTGTTCTTAGGCATTCACCACCTGTCTACTGATGGGTGTGAAAGTGACTGGAAGTATATATGCAATTCTTTGTTTGCTGTTTGCATAGTAGTTCAAAGAGCTCTGGTAGCATAGTGGTTACAAGTCTGGCTGCTAGCCTCAAGGTCAGCAGTTCAAAACTACCAACCATTCAGTGCAAGAAAGATAAGTCTTTCTGCTCCTATAAAGATTTGTAGCCTTGGAAACCCTATGCAAGGTCGCTATGAATTGGAGTAGACTCCATAGCACATCACCATCATAATAGTTGAGAGCCAAGTTTGTGTGATGTTGCCTGCTAATTATTGTTGTTCAGTTGATCCACGAGTAGGTAGTGGCCCTTGCCCAGTGAATGGAGCTAGAGAAGGTAGAGATGTGGCTGGGTCACATAGGTACACTTGCTATCTGTCAAAAGTAAACAGCAATAAAAGATCTGATGAACTTTGGGTCTTTTGAATTTACAGTTCACTGCCTCCAGACACTACTGGTAATATGCCCTAACACCCTACCCCAGGTAGAACAGAGGTTGCATAGGAGGGGGTGCAATTAGCCAACAGACACACGAAGATGGGAGCTGGTCACACCCACTAGTCACCAGAAGGTTGAAAGGAACAAAGCAGAACCATACTTCCCTTACTGTCAACCTCTAGTGTGTTTCCTATGCTTCCAGGAAGTTCTCTGAATTGAAAGCTACTCACACAAGCTCAAGTTGTCCATGAAACAACAGACCAGCTGACAGCTCATCTGTGACTGTCTCTTACCACTCTCATTTAACTTCCTCTTCTGGTGAGTTCTTAGTTAACCTCTCTAGCCTTTCTTCTGAAGCTCAAAGTTCCTGAATCATCATCCATATCTATTTTCCTTGGTCTCATGTGTTCTTATTGCAGAGGGTCTGCACAACACAACTTCTTACTGCATCTTGCCCCAAACCTCTATGCACATGATTAGTTTTGTTTCCACAGCTCATTGATGCATACAGACTAAGGTTCGTACCTTGTTTCCCCAATAAAAAAATAAAAATTGTGGACTGCATTTTGAAAAAATAACCTAAAAATGTAATGCAGTATCCAAAGAATATTCTTAAGCATTTGGTTTTTTGATCATGAGCTAGCAAAATTTGTTATTGTTAGTTGCTATTGAATCAGTTCTGCCACATGATAACACCAGGTGTTACCAATTACAGCTGTTTCAGAGGGTTATCTTCATTGTAAACTTAATGGAAACAGATTGACAGGGCTATCTTCTACAATATTGCTAGATGAGTTCACGTTGCCAACCTTTAGTTTAGCAGTTGAACATAAATTGTTTATGCCACATTGAGATATTTCTGGCAGCATAAAAAATGAGCAGATAGAAATGCAAACTCTGAATCTCTAGTGGTTATGACAATGTCTGATATATCTAAGTAATAAATAATTTATAAAGGATATATAGGTGAATGTAAAAATTAATTAATATGTATTCATTTAATAGACTCTTCATTTTACACTATATTAAATATGCTCAACTTTCTATATACTCCTGAAGTTCAAACTCAACAATACTTGTTACACAAATTCTGTTTCTCATCTAAATTTTCCACTAGATTAAGCATCCATTTGTGATTCCTTTTGTGATCCAATCTTTACTGTAATGGCCATAATAAAGAATCATTTTAAAATGGGAATATAAATGGCAATTGACAAACAAATGCAAATTTACAATGGTTTTTATTCTAGTATGTGCAAGAACTCCTCTATCTCTGATTCAGTAATTGATCTTGTGAATGATATAGACTCATACCTGCCTAATGTTTCTAATAATATACAGTTTATTACTCTTCTTAATTATTTTGATGTTCAAAAGTTCCCAAATTTGAGCATGGCAATCCTCTTCAGACATTTTCCTACAAGAATATATTTTTAATGTGATAGTTCAGTTGCTTTATTGACTCTAAATTGAGACATCATTGTGATTATGGGAGTAAGTGAAATTAAAAAAAAAATTAAATAAGTTCTGTAGGGTAGACTGGGTTTGTGCTGTATAAATCTCAACTGTCCTACTCTGTTTTTTGTTTTTTTTTTTTTCTTTTCTTTTAAGCTGTTGTAAATGGATTTTTGTGAGTGAAAAATATGTGGCATGATGTGGTCAAACAACAGCATGTGTCCATAATATATTTACAACTTAGTTCTCTCAGCTCATCTGTGACAACAAACTCAGTACTGCTTAAATCCAATGCAAGCAAAAGCAAAATTGTATACATGGCAAGAACAATCCTATGCAACTATACATGGGGTAGATATGAGTCAAAATGGATTCAGTGACAACCAACAGTGATGACAATTTAATGGCAATTCAGATAATTCACAATAGACATGTTATTAAGGTTTTATTAAAATTTTTATGGAAATGAAAGTGTAGAACATTGTCAGATGCTCTGAGTCTAGAAAATCTGTCATTGTTATTAGTGCCATTGAGTGGGTTCCAAATCATAGCTACCCTAGAACAAAATACTGGCCAGTTCAGCTCTATCTTCACAATTATTGTTTGAGCCCACTCTTGCTGCAATTGTGTCAGTCCATCTCCTTGGGAGACTTACTCTTATTTTCTGACCCTCCACTTTACAAATCATGATATCCTTCTCCAGAGACTGATCCCTCTTGACAACATGTCCAAAGAGCAAGAGACAAACTCCCATCCTCACGTCTAAGAAGCATTCTGGCTGTACTTCTCCAAGATAGATTTGTTCTTTTGGAAGTCTGTGGTACTTTCATATTCTTCTCCATCTTCATAATTCAAATGGATCGATCCTTCTTTAGTCTTTGTTATTCATTTTTGAACTGTCAAGTGCATTTGAGGTTATTGGAAATACCATAATTTGGGTTAGGTTATCTTGAACTGACATCTTTATTCTTTAATACTTTAGAGAGGTCTTTAGTAACACATTTGCTTAATGCAATATATCCATTGATTTCTTAACTGTTGTTCTATGAGTGTTGTCTGTGGATCAAGCAAAATGACGGCTTTGACAAGTTCAAACATTTATGTTTATCATAATGCTGTTTATTAGTCTAGTTATGAGGATGATTGTTTTCTTTATGATGAGGTTCAAACCATACAGAAGGCTGTAGTCTTTGATCTTCACCAGTAAGTATTTTAAGTCCTCATCACATTCAGCAAGCAAAGTTTGGCATCTAAATACTGCAAGTGTTAATTAGTCTTCCTGTAATACTGATGCTATGTTCTTCTCTACATAACCCAGTTTTTTGGATTATTTGCTCATCATGAAGATTGATTGAATAAGTATGGTGAAAAGATACAGCCCTGGTGCACACCTCTTCTGAATTTTACCCATTCAGTTTCCCTTTGTTCTCTTCTGACAACTGTCTCTTGTCTATTACCAGGTTCTTCATGAGCACAGTTACATGTTCTGGAGTACCTGTTCTTCACACTGTTTTCCATAGTTTATTATGATCTACACAGTTAAATGCCTTTGAATAGTCAATAAAGCATATGTAAACATTTTTCTGATATCTCTGTTTTTAGGCAAGATATATCTGACATTAGCAATTGTATCCTTCATTCCACATCCTCTTCTGAATCCAGTTTAAAATTCTGCCAACTCCCTGTCAATGTATTGGTGCAACTGTTTTTGAATTATCTTCAACAAAATTTCACTGGTCTATGTTATTAATTGGAGTCCTGGTGTGGCACTGTGGGTTAATGTGCCAGACTGCAAAGCCATTTGAACTGCAAGGTCAGTGGTTCATTCTCACCAGCTGCTCCTTGGAAACCCTGTACAGGGCTGCTATGGGTCAGAACTGACTTGACGGCACTTCACAACAACATGACATTAATGACATTGTTCTGTGATTTCCACATTGCATTGGTTCAGGTTTCTTTGGCAAGTGTTCAAATATGAATCTCTTTAAATTTGTTGAGTAGATAGCTGTCTTCCAATTTCTTGGCATAGATAAGTGAGTTAACAATGCTGCACCAGTGTGTTGAAACATTTCAGTTTGCATTGTGTTAATCCCTGGAGTCTTGATTTTCACCAATGACTTCAGTTCAGGACTTCTTCCTTTAGTACCATTGGTTCTTGATCATATGCTACATCTTGAAATGGGCATTGAAAAGTGTTTTTTGAGTACAGTGGGTCTGTATTTTCCTTTTATCTTCTTTTGATGCTTCCAGCATCATTCAATGTTTTGCTCATAGACTCTTCAATATTGCAATCTAAGGCTTTAGTTTTTCTTCTCTTTCAACTTTAGAAATGCTGAAAATTTACTTCCTTTTTTGTTTTCTAAATCCAGGTCTTTGCACATTTCATTATAATACTTTTCTTGGTCTTTATGAACTAACATCTGAAGTGTAACTATTTTAATTCCTCATGTTTACATTTCTGTAGCTTCTCTACATTCAAGAGCAAGTTTACCATGCTCTTGTAAGAATCTTCTGACATTTTGTTTTCTGTCTTTTTAATGATCTGTTGCTTTCTTTGTGGACGGTGTTCTTGATGTCATTCCACAACTGCTCTGGTCTTTGGTCAGTAGTTTTGAACACATCAATTTGATTCTTAAGGTAGTCTATATAATCAGGTAGCATATATTCAATGTCATATTTTTACTCTTAAAGACTTGCTTTAATTATTTTAAGCTTCACACTAATTTGCATATGAGCTACTGATTGTCTATTCCACACCTGGTCCCTAGCTTTGTTTTGGTTGATGATTTTGAGCTTCTCTATTTTCGTTTCTGACACATTTAGTCATTTTTATTCCTGTATATTTGGTGAAGTCCACATATTTTGTTGCCTTTGTTGCTGAAAAAATAGATATATGCTATGAATAAGTCATTGGTCTTATAAAATTCTATTATATAACCTCAAGCAGAGTTTTAACACCAAGTCCATATTTTCCTTGCAATGATACTTCTTTGTTTTCACATTCTATTAACCAGTAAGTATCTATATATCTTGCTTGTATGCTTGGTCAATTTCAGATTGAAGAGTTTGATAGAATTATTCAATTTCATCATATCTATCTTTAGTGTTTGTTGCATAAATTTGAATAATAGTGGTATCAGCTGGTATTTCTTGTAGCTGTATGGGTATTTTCCTATCACAGATAGCTTTGTATTTTAAGACCAACCTTGTGCTGCTCTTTTTAATGTTGGATTTGTCATCCCCAGCATACGAAACCATACGATTTCTGTTTCAAAATGCCTAATGACAGTTTTCTGGCATTTGCTTTTAGTCAAGATCCATCCAGTCCGGTTCAGCTGACTAATGGCTAGGATATTGATCTTTATGTGAACCATTTCACTTTGATGACTTCAAATATTCCTAATTTTGTATTTCGTACATTTCACATTTTGATTATGTGTGGGTATTTGTAGCAGTTTTTTTCTCAATTTTAGTAGTGCTCCGTCAGCAAATGAAGATCTCAAATGCTTTGCTCCATTCACATCCATAAGATCAACACTGCTTTGATGAGGCAGCTCTTCCTCCATTGTATTTGAGTGCATTCTACCCTAAGGGAATTGAAGCAACTCCAAGAAACATAACAACAACAACCCTAAGGGGATTATATTCTGGCACGGTAGCTGATAATATTCTACAGTTAGTCATAAGATATCCATAACTAACCATTCAGATATGGTATATCTTTCATTCTTCCTTGCATTCTTAAATTGGAATCTCCATTTAAGCCTTACCAAGTGCAGCCACAGTGCTCCTTGGAGGCCAAGATGGCCAAACTTCTTCTCTCATACTTCAGACATATTGTCAGGAAGGACCAGTCTCTGGAGAAGGATATCATGTTTGGTAAGGTTGAGGGTCAGAGAAAAAGAAGAAGACCCCCAATGAGATGGATTAACCAAATGGCAGCATCAATGGACTCAAGTATGGCAACAGTAGTGAGGTTGGCCTAGGATTGGGCAGTGGTTCATTCTGCTGTGCATAAGGTCGCCATGGGTCGGTACCAACTCGATAGCACCTAACAACAACAACAACAAACCATGGGTGAGCTTCCTGGCATGTAAAATATCAGTGGCCTAGCTTCTAGGATCATAGCAACACATTAGCCACCATACAACAACAAACAATAGTAACTGAAAATTTGAATACTGTGTGTTCATGTAGGAGTCCTGGTGTGGTACTACAGGTTAATGCACTAGATTGCAAGGTCAGTTTGAATCTCAAGATCAGTGGTTAAAGCTCACCATCCGTTCCTCAGAAACCCTACAGAATTCCTATGAGTCAGGCTGACTAGACAGAACTTAACAACAACAATGTATATGTAAACAGTGGTCACATCGTAAGATTTTTGTAAGTCACAAAACCCCCTTGTTGTCAGGTTCCATCATGTTGGTATCAACCCATAGTGACCTTATGCACAGTAGAACAAAACACTGCCCAATCCTGGGCCAGCCTCACTACTGTTGCCATGCTTGAGTTCATCGATGCTGCCACTTGGCCAATCCATCTCGTTGGGGGTGTTCCTCTTTTCCTCTGACCCTCAACCTTAACAAACATGATATCCTTCTCCAGTGACTGCTCCCTCCTGAAAATATGCCCAAAATATGAGAGACGAAGTTTGGCCATCTTGGCCCCTAAGAAGCACTCTGGCTGTACTTCTTCCAAAATGCATCTATTGGTTCTTTTGGCAGCCCATGGCACTTTCAATATTCTCCAACACCATAACTCAAAGGCACCAATTCTTCTATGGTCTTCCTTATTCACTGTCTAGCTTTCACATGCATATGAGGTTATTGAAAACACCATGGCTTGGGTCAGGCGCACCTTAGTCCTCAAGCTGACATCTTTGCTCTTCAATACTTTAAAAAGTTCTTGTGCAGCAGATTAGCCTAATATAATACGTCATTTGATCTCTTGACTGCTGCTTCCGTGAGTCTTTATAGTTGATCCAAGAAGAATCCTTGACAACTTCATTATTTTCTCCGTTGATAAGAATGTTGTTTATTGGTCCAGTAGTGAGGATTTTTATTTTCTTTACATTGAGATGTAATCCATATCAAAGGATGTGCTCTTTGATATTCATCAGTAAAAGTTTTAAGTCCTCTTCACTTTCAGCAAACAAGGTTGTACCATATGCATACTGCAGGATGTTAATGAGCCTTCCTCCAATCCTAATGCCACATTTTTCTTCCTAGAACCCAGCTTCTCGTATAATTTGCTCAGCATACAGGTTGAATAAGTATGGTAAAAGAATACAACCTTGTGGCACACCTTTCTTAATTTTAAAACATTCAGTGTTCCCATGTTCTGTTCGAACAACTATCTCTTGGTCCAGGTACAGATTCCTCATGTGCACAATTAAGTGTTCCAGAATACTCATACTTCACAATGTTGTCCATAGCTTGTCATGATCCACCCAATTGAAAGCCTTTGTGTAGTCAATAAAGCACAGGTAATCATCTTTCTGATATTCTCTGCTTTCAACCAAGATCCATCGGACATCAGCAATAATAATCCTCATTCCATGGCCTCTTCTGAATTTGACTTGAACCTCTGGAAGTTCTCTGTCAATGTACGATTGTAACCATTTCTGTATTACCTTTAGCAAAACCTTATTTGCATGAGATATCAAAGAGATTGTCCAATGATATCCACATTCCGTTGGGTCACCTGTCTTTGGAATGGGCACAAATATGGATCTCTTCCCATCAGTCAGCCAGATAGTTGTCTTCCAAATTTCTTGGCTGAGATAAGTGAGTGCCCCCTATGCCGCCTCACTTTCTTGAAAGATTTCAATTTTATTACATCAATTCCTGATGCCTTTTTCTTTTCCAATTCCTTCAATGCACCTTTGACTTCCTTCCTAAGGAAGGCCACCACTCGTCTGTCAGTTTGTCATACTGTGGTGGCTTGTGAGTTGCTATGATTCTGAAAGCCATGCCATTGGTATTTTAAATAACCAGCAGGGTCACCCATGGTGGACAGGTTTCAGATAAGCTTCCAGACAAAGACAAACTAGGAAGAAAGAGTGACGAACTGCTGCTGAATCTTTAGTCACTGAAAACCTTATGAGTAGCAGAGAAAGAAAGCCCCTTATTAGTTAGTTTTCTGTACAAGTTATGCATGTGAACAAGGCATTTATGTGAGCACATTATTTGCAAAAACATGGTGATTTTCCATACCAATCATAGTCATTTGAATTTTATAGCCAGTGTCTTTCTCTTTTGTTCCCTTATTTTAATATTCAGTCAATTTTTCTTTGTGGTAAAATAACAAAGTATGCAGTGAACAGAATCAGTTGTTGCTCAACTACTTTAAGAGGTTGTTGTTGTTTTGTGCCATGGAGTTGGTTCTGACTCATGACGCCTCTGTGCAGGGTTTCTGAAGCTGTAATTCTTTACAGGAGCAGAAAGCCTCATCTTTCTCCTGTAGAACAGCTGGTAGTTTCAAATCGCTGACTCTGAGATTAGCAGCCCAAATTGTAACCAGTATGCTACCATATGATAAACACCCAGATATACTGAAAGAAGAATTCCATGATGCATTGAATGCATTGCTGAGAAACAAGTTTCCAGCAATTTATGAAATATTAATTGAAAATTTTCAAAAACTTCATGCAGTACCTTAGGCGCTTACTCATCTTTGCCAAGAAATTTGAAAACCAGCTACCTGACTAATCTATTGTAAGACTTCTTCGCTTGTTCCCATTCCAAAGAGAGGTGACTGAACAGAATATGGAAATCATCAAACAGTATGATTAACATGATATGCAAGCAAAATTGTGCTTAAGATAATTCACAAATAGTTTCATTAGAACATCAACAGAGAACTGCCAGAAATTCACACCTGATTCAGAAGAGGATGTGGAACATGCAGATCTTGGTTGCAAGCAAAGGATACCAGAAAGATATTTACTTAAGCTTTAATGACTATGCAGAAGCATTAATTTGCATGCATCACACAGAACAAGGAACTACTGCAGGGTTAAACACAGGAAACATCTATGTCAAGATTGTGTACTTCCACCATATTTGTTAAATTTAAAAGTTGAGCAGATAATCCCAGAAACTGGATTAAATGGAGAAGAACATGGCATTAAGTTTGGAGAAGACTCATCAGTTAGTAGCAATATGTTGATGATACAACTTTGCTTGCTGGAAATAAAGAGGACTTAATGTACTTACTAATGAAGATCTAAGACTGTAACCTTTAGTTTGGATTGCACCTCTATGTAAAGAAAACAAAAATCCTCCTAACTTGACCAATAAATAACATATTAATAAATGGAGAAACGATGGTGCTGTTAAATACTTAATTTTACTTGGATCCACAATCAAAACTCAGGGAAGCAACAATCAAGAAATCGACTTTGCATTAAGCAAATTAGCAGCAAAAGACATCTTTAAATTTTTAAAGAGCAAAGATGTCACTTTCAGGACTAAGGTGAGTCCGAGTCAAGCCATGGTAATCTCTGTTGCCTGGAGAAAGAATAAGGAAGAAAGTAGAATAATAGATGCATTTGAAATATGGTTCTAGCTGAAAATATTGAAAGTACCATGGACTTCCAAAAGAACAAAGAAATCTGTCTTGGAGAAAGTACAGCCTGAATGCTCCTTAGAAACAAGGGCCGTGAGACTTTCTCACATTCTTTGGAATATGTACAGGAAGGACTACTTGCTTGTGATTGACATCATGCTTGGTAAAGTGGAGAATCAGGAAACCAAAGAAGACCATCTTGGACAGCATCTAACAAGAACATAAAAATTTCCACCCAGTGCTAAGTCTGGCACATTTCTTCATCTTCTAAGTAAACACATAAAATTACTTTTTCAAAAATCCTCACAATAATTTGCCTAAAATTAAAAAAACAAACAGAAAAGAAAAAGTTAGCTCTACATGCAAGTGTAACTGTAGAACTTTGTGTTGTATGCAATCAATGAACCATTTTTTTTGTAAGAAAGAACCAAAGATTATAAACTAGAATAGACAAACGTCAATATTCATAAGCATAGCAGTACATTGTTTATAAAAATAAACACAGTAGTCTAGATTCAAGTGTATACACCATCTGTATATAGAAGTTGCTGCTTCTGCATCCCTGCATTTTTTTATTCAGACTTTTAACATTGATGTTTCTGAAACAAAATATTAATCTGAAGTCTATTAAATAATATTTCTCTTTTTTTATGCCTGTGTTCTAGTGGATTAAAGTGAATATTGGATAAATAAAGGTTTCCACTAAATAAACCCTGAGCTCATTGCTCACTACCTTACTATGTTTAATTTTTAATAAAAAGTGGATCTGAATTGCTGTTATATGAGATGAAAAATAACAGGGCCTGAATGAATTCTGCAACCAACAGCCTATACAATTTTCTCTTATTTAAAATGAAGAAAACTGAGAAAGATCTTTTCCTGGATGCATTGATGATTGGTACATTTTTACCAAATTTGGGTGGATATGTAGATTCCAATAGGAATTAAGCAAAACTGAGACTTTTCGAAAGATCAATAATGAACAGTCTCACATTCTGTTTTACACTCTAGTGATTGATGAGCAGTTGTAAGTAATGTGATGATACTAAGTTCAGTCAACATGCAGAGCATCAAAAATGTATGTACTGCTTGTAGAGGAGTAAATTTATATAAAAATTTCAAAAAGCAACTTGTGATGCATAGTAAATTGTAAGATCGGCATACCCTCTTCTTGATTTTTGGTAACCTGTGTTGGTTCTCGTTCATAGTGACTCAGTGTCCATCAGAACAAAACAATGTCCAGTTCTGTGCCACTGTCGTAATCTTTGCTGTATTTGAGCTCATTGTTGTAGTCACTGTGTCAGTGTATCTCTTTAAGGGTCTTTCTCATGTTTTCTAACCTTCTCCATAGGATATCTATGGTTTACCAATTCTAATTTGGACATGTATGTTTAAAATATTCAAAAACATTGTATCAGTAAACATATACAC
>NW_006408588.1:3754091-3755537 GCF_000296735.1 Chrysochloris asiatica | reverse complement strand
TACTAACATAAATGTACTAAATAAAAATATACTTATGTATATTATAATCTGGAGAATAATAAAGCAGTAAAGTATAAATAAATGAAGACTAAGATTAGCACAAAAACAAAATCAAATATTCAACTAAAACAAAAAAGGCATAGGAAAACAGCAAATGAAACATTGGCAAAATTCTGAGACATGGGAACCCACTTCTATAACATTGGTATGCAAATCGGCACAACCAATGTGAAAAGCAGTTGGTAAATCATCAAAAATTAAATATAGAACTACCATGTTGTAATTCTTAATGTGGTTGAGCCTATTCTGATTCATAATGACCCTTTATAGGGTTTCCAAGAAGAGCTAGTGGGTTTGAACCACAGGCTTTGTGGTTGGCAGTCTAATGCTTATCCTACAGCAGCACATCAGGACTTTAGAATTACCATACAGATTTGCTCTTTCACTCCAAGTTATATACCCAAAAGCCTGAAATAGATTAATGAACACCAATATTCATTGCATCAGTATTAAAATAGGTCACAGGTAAAAACAACCTGCATGTCTATCAGTGTAAGAATAGATAAATAAAATGTGATTCATAAATACAAAAGCAAAAAGTCATTGCGTTCAAGTCAATTCTAACTCATGGCCACCCTGTAGGACAAATAGAACTGACCCATCTTTCTCCAATAAAGCAACTGGTAAGTTTGAACTGCTGACTGATTGCTAAGTACTTAATCATTGTGCTATCTGGTACCTTAAATATATACTGTGGTTGTTGTTGCTTTTGTTGTTGAAGTCCATCAGTTCTGATTCATAGCAACGCTGTATAGGATTTCTAAGGAGTGGCTGATGGGTTTGAATTGATTAACTTGCTTTTAGCAGTCCAGAGCTTATCTTATAGCATCACACAAAACTCCTAAATATACAGTTATTGTCACATGCCGTTGTGTTGGTTCTGACACATAGCAACCCTGTGTATGGTTTCTGATGAGCAGCTGGTAGATTTGAATTGCTAACTTTGTAGTTAGCAGCCAAATGCTGATGCTACAATGTCACACCAGGAGTCCAGTATCTTATAGATAACTATAATAAAATAAACAACATCCCTAGGTTTAAGAGTAATCATGGAGTCCTGGTGTGGCACTGTCGGTTAATGTGCTGGACTGCAAAGTTGGTAAGAACTGCAAGGTCAGTGGTTCAAGCTCACCAGATGCTCCTCGGAAACCCTGTACAGGGTCTCCATGGGTTGTAATTGACTTGACGACACTTAATAACAAGAACAAGAGCAATCATGAGAACATAGGCATATAGAGAGGCAAAATAGACATGGCATGTTTGGTAATATTCATGATAATAATATAGTATATATGGGTGATTGCAAGTAGTTATTTATTCATTAAAAAATAAAAGATTAATCAGAGTGCGACAAGGTTGTATTCTTTCACCATACTTATTCAACCC
>NW_006408588.1:3742043-3753611 GCF_000296735.1 Chrysochloris asiatica | reverse complement strand
GTGTTGGAGGAGAATATTGAAGGTGCCATGGCCTGCCAAAAGAACTAATGGATCCGTTTTGGAAGAGGTGCAGCCTTAGAGGCCAAGATGACCAAACTCCATCTCTCATACTTTGGACATATTATCACGAGGAACCGGTTGCTGGAGAAGGATATCATATTTGGTAAGGTGGAGGGTCAGAGAAAAAGAGGAAGACCCCCACTGAGATGGATTAGCCAAGTGGAAGCATTGATGGACTCAAGCATGGCAATAGGATTGGACAATGTTTCATTCTGCTATGCATAAGGTTGCTATGAGTCGGTACCAACTTGCTGGACCTAACAACAACAGGAAGAATTAAGGATAGATTTTTATAACCAAGATCCTTAAAACCCAAAATGTCACAGTGAAAAATCTGGATTGTTCCTATGCTTGGAAAAGGTAAGAAAACTACTCAACTGATAATGAACCAAACTTGAGTGGCTGAAGGAAGTCAACCCTTGAAGTACACAAATTTGTATTTCATTTTATAAATGTCACAGATTCCAGACATAGACTGCCATGTGGAATTCACCTCAAAATAAAGAAAACAAAAATCATCCCAATTAGTTCCATAAATAATATCATGATGGCAAACAGAAGTTGTCAAAGATTTCATTCTACTTGGATCCAAAATCAATGCCCAAATCAAGTGACGTACTACATCGGGAAATTTTTTACGTGTTAAAAATTTTAACATTGCAAAAACTTTCAATGATAAAAAGCTAAAATGTCAGTTTGAGGACTAAGATGTGCTTGACACAAGCAATTATATTTTCAGTCACCTCATAAGAATCAAAAGCTGGTCAATGAATGAGGAGATTTGATGAAGAATTGATGACTTTGAGTTATTATTGTTGTTCAGGGCCCTCCAGTTAGTTAACACTTATAGTAACTCTGTATAGTTTTCAAGGAGCAGCAGGTGTGTTTGTACCACCGACGTTATGATTAGTAGTCCAGTGCTTATCCTACAGCATCACACTTTAATCCTTTGCGTTAAAGAGTTGATGCAAAATATTTAAAAATACCATGGACCGCCAGAATAACGAACAAATCTGCCTTTAAAAACGTATTGCCAGATGTGATTTAGAAAGAAGGACACTGTGACATCTCATTTATTAATGAAATGTTTTCAGGTGGGACCAGTTCCTGGAGAGGAATATCAAACATGATAAAGAAGAAGGCGGGGGAAAAAAAAGAGAGAGAGATTCTCAGAAAGATGCAGTGACATAGTGGCTTCAATAATGGGCTCAGATATAGCAGAGATTGTAGGGGGATGGCACCGTAGTCCTGGTGTAGTGCTGTGGGTGAATGCACTGGACTGCAAGGTCAGTTTGAACTAAAGGTCAGTGGTTCAAGCTCACCAGGTGCTACTTGGAATCCTTATACAGGATCACTATGAGTCAGAAGCTTCTTGATGACATTTCACAACAACATGTGTTTATATTATAAAATAAAATGTTTAATAATATAGCACCATGTTTTCTTTTACCAGAAAAAAACAGCCACTTATAAATAAATACATGAAATGTTATATAGTGTATGGCTCATGTGAATTTATAGAATTAAGAGGCAACTTTAATATATTGATTATGAGATTCTACCAAATCACTCTTCTTGGTTATGTAAAATACTGGTTTTTAGCCATTACTAGAAACTAAAATACAGCAGTGTTTGCTATTTTTCTCTTTGTAATTAATTATTTAGTGCTTGTTGAATATATACCTCTTTTAAACTTTTGTTTAACTGAAGCAATATAGTAAATATTTTATCTATGCTTTGTTGTTGTTGTTAGGTGCCATCGAGTTGGTATAGACCCATAGTGACCTTATGCACAGTGGAATGAAGCACTGCCCAATCCTAGGCCAACCTCACAATTGTTGCCGTGCTTGATCCCATTGATGCTGCCACTTTTCCAATCCATCTTACTGGGGGTCTTCCTCTTTTTCTCTGATATTCCAATTTCAAGTGTTAAATCAAAATTGTCCTCCCTTCAAGAAACAGAAGAGTGATTTGTGTTGTTAAGTAACTTCGAGTCAGTTCTGACTAAGAGCCACCCTGGTGTAGTGCTGCAGGATCAGCACTGGACTGGGAATCACAAGGTCAGCAGTTCGTATCCACCAGTTGCTCCTTGGAAACCCTATAGGGTTGTTATGAATCGGAACTGACTCAACAACACTTAGCAAAAACACGTAGGGTTTCCAAGAAGTGGCTGGTGGGTTTGAAACTGACCTTGTGATTAGCAGTCCAGTGCTTATTAGGACTCTCGAAGAAGAATGGCAGCACACCTTTACTATTTTCATTTCATGGTCCTCTTGTTTAAAATTCGTATTTTAGCATAAAGATTGCAGAAATAAACCACTTCTTTATGCTCTAAGTCAGTGGACACCATATGCAAATTGGATCCTTATAGATAAGTGTTTAATGTTTTTATCGGTATCACTTTATCTTTCACTCAGTGGTTGTACACCTAAGCCATATTTACAATTCTATTTCTTATCTAAAGACATCAGTCTGAAGTTTTACTATAGCTGGATAGAGCAGTATCCTTTATTACTTAATCCACCTTGCATAACATGGAAGAAACTTGTATTATTTACCTATTGTCACAATCAAAGCACACATACATAATACCTTGACTGCATCTGCTCTGCTCTGGGCTGTAACTTTGCTGGTGAACCCTTCCATTTGTTTCAGGATTCACAGGTGTCAGAGTTCCTGTATGCAGTATGTTCTTCTCATGAGAGTGGGAGAGCCCAAGAAAACCTCCCCAAAAGCTTCTCTTGTGGTGTCTTGCCATCCTGTTGGATAAGGCATATTTTCAAACTGAGATTGAGTCAAGTATACAGACAAGACAAAGTGTACAGAAAAGGATGTTTTGTTTATCATGAAGCTATTGAAACATATGGATGTATATGTTCTATGACCAGGAGTGAAAAATTGAGACAAAATTCAATCATCCCATAAATTGTAGATCTAAAAGAAATCATTGGCTCTGCTGAGCATACGACTTTGTAGACTCTTTCCAGTAAAGAAAAAATATAATGAAGTCAACAGTCTTCTTTAGTTAAGACAAAAAGTGTTCTTAATTGCCAAAAACAGTACATTCAGAATACAAGTGCAGTATAGTAATCTTTTCATCTCAAAAACCTGGGCACTCCTGATTTTGCTGTTTGTTTTCGGTTTCTAACAAGATGGCTCTATTTTAATCCTAATTGTCTGGCTATGCATTTGTTTAAAATTATAAACTATTTAGAAGTCCTCTTTGAATTAGCCAGGGTTTTTGAAACAAATAAATGTTAGTGTGTGATAAAGCAAATTATTGAACTCTTTTGTAAGTAGGAAAATGACAGACAAAATATGTGTATGTATACACAGGCACTTAATGACAACAACAATATGGAGCCCTGGTGTGGGACTGGCAGTCCATAGTATTTTTAATGTTCTTCACCAATACCATAATTACAATGCATTCATTGTTAATTTTTGGTTAATTTTAACTAATTCTTAGTTTAATAATGGCAATATGTAATAAGTAGGAGTTGTTGTTGTTGTGAAGTGCTGAAGGTGGTTCCAACCCATAGCGACCCTGTATAGGATTTTTTGAGGAGCAGCTGGTAAGCTTGAACCATGGACCTTGCAGTTCAAATGGCTTTGCAGTCTGGTGCATTAACCTACAGCGCCACACCAGATGTTGGTGGATACCAATTAATCCTGTTTAAATGTAAAGCAAAATGTAAAATCCTCACAACTGGACCTATAAACATCCAAATAAATGGAGAAACAATTGAATTTGCCAAACATTTCCTTTTGTTCAGATCAACCATCTTCTCTCATGGAAGCAGCAGCCAAGAAATCAAACAACGTATTGCATCAATCAGATCTGCTGCACAATACCTCTTGAAAGTATTCAAGAGCAAAGATGTCAGTTTAAGGACTAGCGTGTGCCTGACCCAAGCCATGGTATTTTCAATAATTTCATATGCTGTGAAAGTTGGGCAGTAAATAAGGAAGACCATTGAAGAATTGATGCATTTGAGTTATGGTGCTGGAGGAGAATATTGAAAATACCATGGACTGACAAAAGAACCAACAGATCTGTGTTAGCAGAAGTACACAGCCAGAGTGCTCCTTGGAAGCCAGGATGGTCAGACTTCGTCTCTCATACTTTGAATATGCTGTCAAGAAGGACTAGTCACTGGAGACAGATATCATATTTGGTAAAGTGAAGGGTCAGAGAAAAAGAGGAAGACCCCCCAGTGAGTTAGTGGCAACAGAGATAGCCACAGGTATAGCAATGATTGTGAGGTTGACACAGGACTCAGTAGTGTTTTGTTCTCTTGTTCATAGGATTGTTATGAGTCAGAACCAACTCGTTGGCACCTAACAACAATGACAACAAAAAGATAGAGAAAAAAAATGTTACATTTCAGACGAATTACTAGCATTAGCCTGGAGGCTGTCTCCATCTCTTCACATTTCTTTCCATGTGTACCAGGTGGTAGAGTTCCTCTCATGCATGAATTTCTTCTCCTTCTCCTTTGTCTATATCTCTCTTACCCCTTCCTTTCTCTTATCCTTTTAAGGACTAATCTTTTTCTGCCACCTAGAATCTGGGATAATCTCCCTATTTTAAGGGATTCTAACATTAATAATATCTTTAAAGCCCCTTTCCAATGGTGCCTAGATTATAGTTCAGTTGAATAATCAGGAGATGGAAATCTTCCTACTACCATCTCGCTCAAGATGTATGTGAACTGTTATAGTCTTGATGATGTAAGACTTGATATTGTGTAAGAAATACTGTCTGCTACTTTTAAGGAGCTTTGGTAGCCTGGTGGTTGTGAGTTGTGCTGCTAACCTCAAGGTCTGCAGTTCGAAACTACCAGTAGTTCTACAGAAGAAAGATGAGGCTTCTACTCCCATAAAGATTTACAGCCTTGGAAACCCTATATAGGGTCGCTATGGGTGGAAACTGACTCGAAGGCACTTAACAACAACAACAACACTTTTAAGAGCAGTTTTTAAAAAGTACTAGTATCAGCAACTGTGAAAGTGAAATAATGTGTGTGAAGAATCAATAAATTTAAGTATGTAGTGAAACACCAACCGTGGTCCCAAGTCCAAATAAAAGGGATTTAAAATAAAAAAAAAAAGGTTCTCACTCCAGAGAAATTAATCATTAAGAGAGATATCTGAAGTAGTACAATAAAATAGAGAGTGTGTTGAACCAACATATATTGGCAAAATCTTTCACTAAGAAATTCATTAAAGAAGTTGAAGAACATTCTGGATATGTAAAAGTTCAAATAAGAAAATCAAATTAGTCTGTTAAATGTGCAGTGGTTCCTCGCTGTTTTAATTTGCATTATGTTGCATGAGGAATAGCATTGAGTACATTTTTATAGGCTAATTTTTCAAAGATATTTTACCATCTTTTAGGTTGACTTGTTTATCTTCTTATTGAAATTTTTGAGGGATTCTATATGTAAATAATTATATATATATATATATATTAGACATCATACCCTTGCCTCTGGCTTGCCAATTCACTTTACTGTCTTATTTCTTCAACATGATTTTGATTTTAGTGAAATTATATTTATAACTATTTTATCCAATATTAGTATGGGTGAGTCCTATTGAATTCTACTACTATAACATTGCTAAAGTCCCTACAATTTCTCCTTGGGTCTTTATTGTATATCTTCTTTACTTTTAAGCCTGTGATTCAATTATAATGAATTTTTGTTTACAGTTTCTGAAAAGGATCATTATTCTTTTATTTATCATGAAGGTCCAATTGCTTCAACACTATTTACAGAAGCAAACAAAAGGACAAACAAACATGCTTTTGTTGCTGTCATAAATCAAGTGACTTAATATGTGCGATAATTGGCTTATATTCATAATTCTTCCATTGTTCTATTTATATAGAGTTACGTGGTGCTGGATCAGCACTGGACTCTTGGTGGGCATTGTAGGATCAACACTGCAAACCACAAAGTTGACTGTTAAACCTGCCACCTACTGCTTGAAAACTCTATACAGGGTCTCTATGAGTCAGAAACAACTCAGTGGCAACAACAACAATGTGGCACTGTTGGATAAGCACTGGACTTGTTAACCATAAGTATAACAGTTCAAAACCATCAGCTGCTCCTCAGAAACTCTGTACAATATTGTTATGAGCTGGACATGACTGGACAGCACTAAACAACAACAACAACATGTCATAACCATAGTCTTTATTTCTTGCATTTTATTATAGGTCCTGACGTACTTTGGCGTAACAGAGTTCTTGTACTTATGGCTGGGCTATTCTAGGTTCTTTTCAAGTGAATGTAATTTTTAGACTTAGCTAATCTATGGCCAGTAATAAAAACAAAAAAACATCCAAAACTTCATGGAAGTCAATATGGATTCTATTATAAACTAGAGATCACTTTGCAATGGATTAATTCCTTAAAAAATTAAAAATCTTTCTATTTACAAATTTTGGAATACCTCATGTGTTCTTCTCAGAAACATTTTATATTTATTGAGGAAAAAATTATGCAGACTTTTGTTATATGTATCTTTATGAACTGAATATTAGGTAACATGTCTTATGGATATTCATACTTTTTTTTTTTTCTCCTATTCTTCTATATTAAGTGTTTCTCTGGGTTTTGTTATTGTTATTGTGTTGTTTCCATTGTGGATACTGTATATTTACCTTGTATCGAGTTAAACAAGGTAAATTTCTTTATTTCTAATAGTTTATTTTAGGTGGTTCTTAATATTTTCTGTTATCTTAATCTAAAATCCATTTTCCTTCTTTCTTTTTCAGAGTAATAGGCTTTCTATCTTTTTCTTGCAGCATCATATTACCTAGAACTTCCACTACACTGGTAAAATGTGAAGCTGCATGATGGAAGGGAATACGTCTTTCCTAGTTTTTACACAGGAATAGTGATTATTATTATTTTTTTTTCTTCTAGCATTTACAGTTTTTTAAAAAATTATAATATATAGAAAGAATCACAAAAGGGTATTGAATTATTTTTGTTAATTGATTTTAATTGTTATAGACCCTTTGGCTTTGATAAATAAAGTTGAGACAGTAATGCTGAGTTACCTTATGCATACCCAAAGATTCTCTTATGATGAATATCAGTAAGACCAAAGGAAGAAAAGACCAAAATGAATGTTATAAGAGACTCTTACACTTGATCTTGAACTTAGAGAAGCTAAATGTAATGGAAAAATAAATAAGAAAAAGAACTGAACAAAAAATTTCAAAGGGTAGCTCCAGAAGACAAAGTAAAATATTATAATTCAATGTGCAAAGACCTGGAATTGCTTAACCAAAAGGGAATAACATTCCCAGAATTACTTAAGATAAAAGAATTTAAGTAAAAATCTAAGCTTCAGGTAACAATGTGGAAACTATTGACAAAATATTGAATGATGTAGGAAGCATAAAAACAAGATGGACATAATACATAGTCACTATACCAAAAAGAATTGGTCTATGTTCAGTCATTACAAGAGGTGCCATATGATCAAGAATCAATGTTTTTTTATGGAAGAATTCCAAGTTTCGCCGAAGACATAGGCAGAAAATAAGCCTCCAGGAATTGACAGATTCCAAATCAAATGTTTCAAGAGACTGGTGCAACATTGGAGACAATGAACCGTCTATATCAAGAAATTTGGAAGAGAGCTACATGATCAACCAAATGGAAATGATCCATACTTGTTTCCATATCAAAGAAAGATGACCCAAGAGAATTAGGACATCATTGAACATATAATTAATATCCCATGAAAGTAAAATTTTGCTGAAGATCATTAAAAAAGAGTTGCAGCAGCACATTGAAAGGGAGTTGCCCAAAATTCAAGCCACATTCATAAGAGGACATGTAACAAGTGATATCATTGCTGATGTCAGATGGATCTTGACTAAAAGTAGAGTCTATTAGAAAGATGTATACTTGTTCTTTACAGACTATGTAAAGCCATTCAACTGTATCAATTATAATAAACTATGGATAACATTGGGGACCTAGTATAGCACACTAGGATAAACACTGGATCTTAATGTTGGTTTGAACCACAAAGTTAGAGGTTCAAACACACCACCTGCTTCTCAGAAACATTATACAGGTTGCTATGAGTCAGAACCTACTTGACAGAATTTAACAGCAATAAAAAATGGATAGCATTATGGATAATAGGTATTATGGAACATTTATAGTCCAACAGGTATTTATTGAAACAGGACAAGGGGATAGAGAATGGTTTAAAATCAGGAAGGTTGTGCATCAGGATTGTATCCTTTAACCACATTTACTCTGTAAGCTGAGCAAATATTCTGAGATGTTGCAATATAGAAAGAAGAATTTAACATTAGGAATGGTGGAAGACTCATTAACTACCTATGATATGCAGATGACACAACCTTCCTTGCTAGATGCAAAGAAGACTTGAAATACTTACTGTTGAGGACAAAAACTACAGTCTTCATTATGAATTGCACCTCACAACTGGACCAATAAATAACATCATGATAAATAGAGAAATGATTGAATGTCAAAGGTTTCATTTTGCTTTAATCCACAATCTATGCTCATGGAAGCAGCAATCAAGAAACCAAATGAGGAAGACAGCAGAAGAATCATGAGGTGATTTGAATTATGATGTTGGCAAAGAAGTATGAAAGAACTATGCTGCAAGAAGAACAAACAAATCTGTTTTGGAAGAAGTACAGCCTGTGTGCTCCTTACAAGCAAGGATGCAGAGACTGTTATTATACCAGTCTTTGGATAGCATTGAGAAGAAGGGGTAATTGAGAATACTTAATTTTGCTTATATTGTTGTTGTTAAGTGCTGTCGAGTCGGTTCCAACCCATAGAGACCTTGTGAGATTGAATCACTGACCTTGTAGTTCAAATGGCTTTGCAGTCTGGCACGCGAGGAACCTATAAATAGACCAAGAGGAGGTAGTAGTTAGAATAGAACAAAGGTATAAAGAATCAAGAAAGGTGTGAATCAAAGTTGTAATCCTTTAACCATATTTATTCAATCTGTATGCTGAACAAATAACTTGAGAATTTTACTTACATGAAGAGGAACTTAGAATCAAGATTCAAGTAAGATTCCTTAACAACCTGTGAAGTAAAGATGATACAATCGTGATGGCTGGAAATGAAGAGGACTTAAAATACCACTGATGAAGATAAATCAAAGACTACAGCCTTTGGTATGGATTCCACTTCAAAGTAAAGAAAATTAAAATCCTCACAAGTAGACCAATAAATAAAATCATTATATTTGGAGAAAATATTGAAATTCTCCAAGACTTCTTTCTTCAAGAAGCAAGATGTCAGTTTGAAGACTATTGCGTGCCTCCAGTGCTGCGTCAATTTGCTATAGCACTTCAATTTGTATTCACTGAATTCCTGGAGTCTCGTTTTTCACTATTGTCTGTAGCCTGAGCTTATTCCTTCAGTAACATCAGTTCTTGGTCTTTTGCTGCCTTTTGAAATAGTTAAACATCAACCAATTCTTTCTGGTGGAGTGACTGTGTATTTCTTCTATCTTCTTTGATGCTTCCTGCTCAATTAAATATTTTACTCGTTGTTGTTAGTTATTAAGTATTGTTGAGTCTGTTCTGACTCATAGTGACCCTGTATAGGGTTTCTGATGAGCAAGCTGGTGAGTTTGGTCTGCTCACCTTGCAGCTCAAACTCACCTTTCAGTCCATTGCTTATCTTATAGCATCATATCTGGACTCCATTTTGCCCTGTTCTTTTTGTTAAGTGCCATCAAGTCATTTCTGACTCATAGTGACCCTGTTTATGGTTTCTAAGGAGTGACTGCCCCTAAAATAGTTTAGTTTGCAACTAAAACTTGAATTTTTTCTTCAATTCTTTCAACTTTAGGAATAGTGATCATGAGCTCCCCATGGGTTTTCTAACGCCAGTCTTTTGCATATTTTATGATAATATTTGTCTTCTTGAGCTGCCTATTGAAATTTCCTATTCAGTTCTTTTAATTAATCATTTCTTCCAATTTCAGAGTCTCTTTTCACATCCTTTTGGTCTTTTTTTGTTGTTACTGTTTCCACATCTATTTAATGACCTTTAGCTTTCATGCATGATACTTTTGATTCCATCCTACAAATTGTCTGAGGTTTGGTCATCAGTGTTCAGTACAACAAAGTGATTCTTGAAATGGACTCTAAATTAATGTGGAATATATTGAAGGTCATATTTTGTTTCTTGTAGTCATGTTTCTATTTTCTTCAGCTTCAGCCTAAACTTGTGTGTGAACAATTGGTGCTATTTTCCATAGTTGGCATTTGACTTTGTTTTAGATGATGATACTGAGCTTCTCCATCCTGATGTCCTATATAAATGCAGTCAGTTTGATTCCTTTGCATTCAGTCTGGTGAGACCCATGTGTATATTCATTGTTTATGTAGTAAAAGGTATTGCAATGAATAAATCATTGATTTTACAAAATTTGGTCTAAAGATCTCCATCATTGTTTCTGTCACCATGGCCATATTTTCCAACTAAAAATCCTTTTTGTTTCCAACTTTTGCATTCAAACATCAGTAATTATTAATGCATATTGATTGCCTGTTTTGTTTTTGTTTTTTATTTATTCTGCACAGATGAATTTGGTAGAATTCTTCAATTTCATTATTGGCTTTTATGGTTGGTTCATAAATTTGAATAGTAATGATAATAACTGGTCTTCCTTGTGTTGTTGTGTTAAGTGTGATTGAGTCATTTTCGATTCATATCAACCCTATTCCCAAGGAAACCCTTTGAACTGTGTCCTTGTGGTTAGCAGTGGGTTTGAACTACTTATCTTGTGCTTAACAGTCCAGTACTTATCACACAGCACCACTAGAAGACTCCAGTTTTCCTTGTAGGTGTATGAATATTATCCTATCACAGACAGCATTGCAGTTCAAGGCAGATCTTGAAATGCTCTTTATGACAATTCCTTTTCAGTTTGTGCCGATTCTGCATTTCCACACCAGAAATCTACATAGATATATGTTTTATACTTTGGATTGCAACTCAGTGCTATTTTATGTATTTTGTTAATTGTATTCCAATTTTTGCCATTAGGAGCCCTTTGACCTATTGTATACATGTGTGTGTGTTGTATGTGTATGCATGTATGTGAATATGAACACGTGTGTCTTGGAACACTTCTGGCACTAGATGATTCTTCATGATTATCTTTATATCTTACTCTATCAAGTTCTATAACATTGATTTCTCAAAGAAACCCTGATTCATTTTCATGTAAATGCTATTAAAATGAAGATCTAGATACAAGGTGTGTTTATTACACCTGGGGTATCATTCCTTTCAAGCCATTTTAACTGACAGGTTTGAGAAATATATTTACAAAAGCCTTCCCTTTTATACAAGCAAAAGTCAAGCAACAAATAAGAAAGACAGAAGATTTAAACTCTAGTTTTAGTGAAGAATATTGAAATTACCATGGACTGCAGAAAGGTGTAATCATTCTTGGAAAAAA
>NW_006408588.1:3714769-3741553 GCF_000296735.1 Chrysochloris asiatica | reverse complement strand
GTTAGGGCATAAACTAAAAGTAAGAAATTGTTTGGGACCTTATAGCAAACGAAATTCTGAAAGAGCAGACAATGAGGAAATTGAGCTCACAGTAGATAAACTATTTATCTATCCCCAGTGAGCAATCACAAGATTATGCAAGAGCCATATATTTATCCTCCTTTGTTCCAGCTTGTGTAATTATGCATAGTCAAATTTTCTTGGGAAAGGAGTCTAGATTAGCATCAATTATTATGCTACCCCCTCCTGATATTAACATGATGAACAATGTCTGTTTATCAGGTCTTGTGGTGCACTAGAACATTTCTTCCTACTGTTAAGCCTTTTGCAAAAGCCAAAATTCCTGAATAAAACTAACAGCCATACCCAAGTTAGTGAAGACAGATGATTCTTTTCCTTTTACTTTCTGTGAAGAGAACCCTGAAATTATCAGAAATAAGTTTTTCTCTCTTCCACCATCCTCTACAGAGGTTCACATATTTTAGCCCTCTTTTTTAATCTATAGCCAGAGATAAGTCATACTGTAGGAAAAACATTTTATTTTGACTAAATTTGGCATTATCTATTGAGCTAATAGAGAAAAGGGAGCTCTGGTAGTGTAGTGGTTACCAATCTGGCTTCGAACCAGAAGGTCAGCAGTTCAACACTACCAGCCATTTCATGAGAGAAAGATGAGGTTTTCTGTTCCCGTAAAGATTTACAGCCGCGGAAAGCCTGTACAGGGCCACGATGAGTCAGAACCAACTGCATGGCACATAACCACCACCATGAGCTAGTAACATGGAAGTGCAAGTATACAAAGAGTCATTTCTACTGTGCTGATTGAAACTGTTGACCGATGTTTTCAGAATATCAGAGTAAGAAAATATGTATTGACTGCTAGACAAAACACATTTCTGCATAGTGCAACTACATTCTCTTCCTTTCGTGTTTCCTCATATTATAGCTGATTAAATTTCTAGTACTGTTGGTTAAAGAAAAATACAGTGTTAGGCTTAGTGATGTTGTTTAATGTGTGCTATGGGCCTAATTTCTTTCTTTGTCTCTACCCTGTTGTCTCATATGCACTTTTCCTTCCTCTTTTGCATTCCAAGACTAATTTTGGTCCAAGAGAGCAGCTACGTATTTTGAAATAATATTCTTTCTTCAATTTTTCTTCATTTGTTTTACTGTGTTTGAAATAATTCCACCAGTGGATATCAAATCATTTTTCTTTCTTTCTTTTTAACCCTACTGTCTAATTTGGAGTCCTGGTGTGGTGCTGTGGGCTAATGTGTCAGACTGAAAAGTTGACACAGGGAGGAATGCAAGGATTAAAGGGGATAGAGATAAATACTATGATATATTCAGTTTCGCAACAGCCGTGTTTAATGGGTAAATATATGGACAGGAAGAATGGGTCTTGGAGGGAGAGTAGGAGTATACCCACAAACATTTAAGGTTTTGACAGAAGATGTTTAAATGTGGGTACTTACCTTTGCTTAAACACAACTATGAATGTGATAGAGCATGCAGGAGCAGAATAATGAAACTGTATTAAATATTACCAAATATCTGGAGGCAAGCAGTAAAGGTCTCAGGGCTGGGGTCTCAGGGATATAACATCAATTGATACCATGGTCAATAGTCTCCAAAGACAAGGTTCTTCATTGTATTTTGATGAGTAGCTACTGGGATCTTAAAAGCTCAAGAGCAGCTATCCAAGGTGCAGCTAATGGTTTCTCCATGTGCAGAGAAAAAAAAAAAAAAAAGTGATGAAAATCAAAGATGCTTGGAATCAATTAGTCCAGTGGACTAACGAAACACCTGAACATCAGTTTCCAGCTACCACTATTTATTTCTTTGAAAGGAATCATATTAAAAGGTTGCTAGTAGACTAGGAGAAAATGTGGAACAAAACTCAACATTTAAAAAAGCCTGAGCTGACTGCTTACTATGAGGTTGTTGGCCCAAACCCACCAGCTGCTCCTAGGAAACCCTATACAGGGTCACTATGAGTCAGTGCCAACTTGATGGCACTTAGCAACAACAACATTGGTCAGAAATATACTTGGTGAACTTAAAACTGTGGCAGTTGGTCACACTTAAGGTCTGGAACAGAATACACCATCTTGGCCCCATTTTCAGCTAACAGATAAGTATACAGGTGTAAAAACAACAGTAATAAGATATACTCACCAGGGAAGGGTTAACTGCTGTAAATCAAAAGGACAAATTTCAGAAGGGTTGGGAAAGAGATTAGAATGGAAATAAGAAACACACGGTGGAAGTGGGATAACTGGTTTTACATGAAGGGATTGGTGATCATTGAGAGGAAACAAAGTATATGATTTGTTTAATACAGAACTCAAATCTGCTCTATAAACCCTCACTCAAATCACAATAAAAAATTAAAAAACATTAAAGGCAACTATATACATTGACCTTACCAGATGGACTATGCAGAAATCAAATTGACTAAGTCTATGGATGGAGAAGCTCAATATCATCAGCAAAACAAGTCTAAAAGCCAACTGTGGAACAGACCATCAATTGTTTATATACAAGCTGAAAAATTTAAAAATTAGTCCACAAGAACCAATATATGATCTTGATTATATCACTTGAATTTAGAGGGCATCTCATGAATGTTTTGATTCATTAGACAATAAAGACCAAAAACTGGAATTTCTGAGATGACACCATTTACATCATATAAGAACAAAACAAAAGACATTTGAAAAGACAGGAAAGAAAAAAAAAGACCAAATTGCATGTCAGAAGAGACTCTGAAACTTGTTCTTTAGCATAGTGGAGCTAAAGCAACTGGAAAACAATAAGGAAAGTAGTAGAGCTGAATTGAAAAGGTCAAAGGATACCTTGAGCAGACAGTCCGTATTATAATGAAGTGTGCAATCCTGGAGTTAGAAAACCTAAAGAATAAACATGCTCAGCGTTTCTTAAGGTAAAAACCTAAAGAGAAATTCAAGCCTTGACTTGTGGTGTCAAGGGATCTATGAGCAAAATGTCCTGGTGTGTTACTGTATGATAAGTACTAGTCTGCTAACCGAAAGTGGTTCAAGCCCACAAGCTGCTCATCTGAAACCCTACACAAGGTTGCGATGAGTTGGAACTGGCTTGACAGCACTCGGTAGGCAAAATGGAGTGCTGGTGTGACACTGTAGGATAAGCACTGCACTACTAACCATAGGGTTGGTGGTGCAAGCCTACCAACAACTCCTAGGAAACTCTATATAAGGTCTCTCTGAGTTGAAACTGACTCTATGTCACTTAACAACAACATAGGCAAAATATTTAATATTTCAGGAAGCATCAAAGGAAGATGGAAGGAATACACAGTCACTGTACCAGAAAGAATTTGTTAATGTTCAACCATTTCAAGAGGTAGCATATGATCTAGAACTGATAGTATTGAAGAATGAAGTTCAAGTTGCACCAAAGCCATTGACAAAATAGAAAATACTCCAGAGTTCATGGGATACCAACTGAAATGTTTCAACACACTGATGCAACACTGGAGGCACTCACCAATAAATGACAAGGAATTGGAAGACAGGTATCTATTCAGTTGATAGGAAGAGATCCATATCTGTGTGCATTTCAAAGAAAGGTGACCCAGTAGAATATGAATATCATTGAACAGTGTGATTAATATCATATGCAAATAAAATTTTGATGAAGGTATTTAAAAAACAATCGCAGCAATACATCAACATGGAGTTGAGGTAAATTCATGCCAGATTCAGAGGAGGACATGGAACTAGGGATATCTTTGCAAACATCAGATGGATTCTGGGTACATATCGAGAATAACAGAAAGATGTTTACTTGTGCTTTATAGACTGTATGAAGGCATTCAACTTTAGGGATCATAGGAAACTGCATATAACTTTCAAAAGAATGTTTATTAAAGAATACTTAATTGTGTTCCTGAGGAACCTTTAGCAAGAGATAGTCAGTCATTCGAATAAAACAAGGGGATACCAAATTATTTAAAATCAGAAGAGGTGTGTGTCATGACTGAATAAGTAGCCACATTTATTCTATCGTTATGCTGAGAAAATAATCTGGGAAACTGGATTACATGAAGAAAAAATATAGAATCAAAATTAGAGGAAGACTTATTAACAACCTGTCATAAACAGAAGTTGTATTCTTTCACCATATTTATTCAATCTCTATGCTGAGCAAATAATTTGGGAAGCTGGATTATATGAAGAAGAATCTAGCATCAAGAATTGAGGAAGACTCATTAACAATTGGTGATATGGAGATGATACAGCCTTGCTTGCTGAAAGAGAAGAGGATTTAAAATACTTTGTGATGAAAATCAAAGACCACAGTCTAATTGTATGGGTTGCACTTCAATGTGAATGACCCTGTCATATTGCTGACCAGTATTACATTCTATCCTGGATGTTTAACAAGATTCCAGTGAGGGAAATCTCATATTCTTCGGACTACTGTTAATTTCCCCTGTCACAATTTCAGTACACTAACCCATCAATAGGCGCTCTGAATGGTTACGAGTCAGGCTGCTAACCTCAAGGTAAGCAGTTTGAAACTACCACTGGTTCCATGGGAGAAAGATAAGGCTTTCTGCTCCCATAAATATTACAGTCTCGGAAACCCTATACAGGGTCGCTGTGGGTCAGAACCGATTCCATGGCACTTAACAACAACAACCCAACAACAGAAAGCAAAAATTATGAATAAGGAAGGAAAAAGCAAGTCCATTTGTAATCAGTGTTTAAAGTATAATTTACATAAAATAAACTATGCAGGTAAGTGTTCAGTTTGATGACTTTTGGCAAATATATACATTTGCTACCATCCAAAGCAAGTTGTAGAGCATTTTGTTCTTCACAGAAACTTCCCTCAAGTTCAGTTCCTTTCTCAACCTATTGCAGCAATTGTTCTGAATTCTATCCCTATAACTTACTTTGTCTGTTCTAGTATTTAACATAATTGGAATTAAACAGTGCAAATTCATTTGTTTCTTAATTAATTTGCTCACGAAAATGATTTTGAGATTGATCTAATGTTGTGATAATACATTTTTTTTTTATTATTCACTGGTAGTATTCCATTGTCTAAATATGTTATGATTTGTTGAGCCATTCTCCTACTGATGGAGATTTAGATCTCTTCCAATAATTTTAATTATTAATGAAGCTGCTATGAGAATTCATGTATATTCATTATTGGAAAGGTTTTCATTACCCCTAAGAAAGGGGCTCTGGAATCGCAGTGGTTACGAATCGGGCTGTGAACCGCAAGGTCAGCAGTTGGAAACTACCAGCTGCTCCGCGGGAGAACGATGAGGCTTTCTGATCCCATAAAGATTTACAGCTTCGGAAACCCTGTTCAGGGTCGCTATGGGTCGGAACTGACTCCACGGCACTTAACAACAACAACAACAACAAAGTATATTACTGGTGTGGGGCTGTGGGTAAATACGCCAGACTGAAAAGCCATTTGAATTGCAAGGTTGGTTGTTCAAGCTCACCAGCTGCTCCTTGGAAACCCTATACAGGGTAGCTATGGGTCGGAATCGACTCGATGGCACTTAACAACAACAACAAGAAAGTATATAGGAGTGATATTCATTAGGCAGGTTGCTGTTGTGAATTGCCATCCAGTTGAATCTGATACAATGGTGATTCCGTATGTATCAGAATAAATTTGTGCTCCATAGGATTTTTAAGACAGTGACCTTTCTGAAACATCACTAGGCATTTCTTCTGAAGAGCTCTGGTTGGTATTGGACCGCCAGACTTTTATTGAGCAGTAAGGAGCTCTGGTAGCGTAGTGGTTACGAATCGGGCTGTGAACCTTAAGGTCAGCGGTTCGAAACTAACAGCTGCTCCGCGGGAGAAAGATGAGGCTTTCTACTCCCGTAAAGATTTACACCCTCGGAAACCCTATACAGGGTCGCTATGGGTCGGAACCGACTCGATGGCACATAACAACAACAACAACATAGTGTTTAAACATTTGTTCCATCCAGTAACCCCATTTCTTGAATAGATGGACATTTGTCTTTATTTAAAAAATTTCAAACCCTTTTCCAAAATGATTGTATATTTTCCATTCCCACTAAAAATGGAAGCTAATACTTTCTTTTTCTTGCTTTTCATTTTAGCTGAAGTGGCATCTAATTACAGTTTTAATGTTAACTACTAACAATCATTTCAAATATTTTCCATGTGTCAATTTGCCAAATAGCCATTTGTACATTTTTATTTTCTGATGAGGTTGTTCTACTCTTTTGTCTCCTTTTAAAGGACAATTTTCTTTTATTATATATTCATAGAATTTAGTTGTCATTATGGATAAAAAAATTTTTGTCAGATACTTCTACTGTGAACACTTGCTCAAATTACTGGATTGCTATTCAGTTTTTTAATGGATAAAGAACAAAAGTTATTAACTCATATAAAATCCATCTTATCGTTTTCTCTCTTTTTTGTACATACTTTGTATTGTAATTTGAGTGAAAGTTTATAGAGCAAATTGCTTTTCCATTCAATACCATTTTGCTTCATGTCCTTGTGATCCCCTTACTTCAACTCTTCCTATTTCCTTTCTGTGGTGGCCATTTCCATTCATCCTTCTCTCCTGTGCTTTTCTGTCTCTGAGCTTTATCCCTGGGCAAATACTGTCTTAATTTTATCATGTATGGTTGATTGTTCTATGGATAGCTATGCACCTCCCTGGTGCTATTATTTATATAATAGACCTATCGATCTTTTAGCTGAAAGTTGAGCCACAGAGGTCATCTCAGTTCCAGGCCTGAAGGATGACTAAGGGCCATAACCTCAAAAGTTTCATCTGTCTCTGTCAGACTAGTCAGCCTGGTCTTTTGTATTATTTTGAGTTTTGGTCCACTTTCGCGTCCGACTCTGTTCAGTACTTTCTATTGGTATCCTTTTGAGAGTTGTTAGCAGTAATAGCTGGGAGATATAACCAAAAGCATGATATAGTTCTTTTGGTTTCAGGGTTGGGTATGATAAAGTTTGAGCAATTCATTGGTTCTTTGCACTAATTGTTTCTGTCTTTAATTTTCTTTACACTTTTTTGTCTTCTGAATAGGAGAAGCCAATAATGGCACATTCAAATAGCCAATGCCTGTCCATTTCAGCTCACTAGTACCTAGGATAATGATTGGCATTTGCTCCATTTCATTTCTGACATCTTCCAATTTTCCTAGAGTCATACTTCACATCTCCCATATTCTAATTATCAATAGAAGTCTGCAGATGTTTTTTCTAGTTTTGAGATGAGCCTCATCCACTAATGAAGGCCCCAAAAACTTTGCTCCATTTATTTCATTATGGTCAACTCAACTTTAGGAGGCAGCTCTTCCACAGTGCCTTCCAACCTTAGGAGTTCATCTTCCGGCACTTTATCTGACATTGTTTCACTGCTGTTCTGATTTTAAGTTAGCTAACCATTCACTACATTTATTCAGTCTGCATGCTGAGGAAATAATCTGAGAAACTGGATTATGTGAAGAAGAATGTGGTATCAGGATTGGAGGAAAACTCATTAAAACCTGTGATATAAAGATAATTCAACATTGCATACTGGAAGTGAAGAGGACTTAAAATACTTACTGATGAAGATCAAAGACTTCAGTATGGATTCCACCTCCATGTAAAGAAAACCAAAATCCTCATAACTGGATCAATCAATAACATCAAGATAAATGGAGAAAATATTAAATTTGTCAAAGACTTCAGTTTGCTAGGATCCACAATCAACATCTGTGGAAGCAGCGGTCCAGAAATCAAAGGATGTATTACAGTATGCAAATCTTCTGTACAAAATCTCTTTAAAGTGTTCAAGAGCAAACATGTCAGTTTAAGAACTAAGTGGCACCTGACCCAACACATGACATTTTCAGTTTTCAAATATGTGTGTGATAATTAGTCGATGAATAATAAAGACCGTAGAAGAATCAATATACTTGAATTACGCTGTTGGAAGAGAATATTAAAAAGAACCCTGAACAGCCATGGGAAGAAACAAATTTGTGTTTGAGAAAGTGGCCCCAGAGTGTTCCTTAGAAGCTAAGATGGCTATACTTCATCTCTCATATTTTTGACTTGCTATCAAAAGGGATCAATCACTGGAGAATGATTTCATGCTTGATAAAGTGAAAAGTTGGCACAAAAGAGAACTATCCCCAATGAGTTGGATTAGCACAGTGGCAGTAGTAATGGGTTAAAGTATAACAGCAATTGTGAGGCTGAGGCCGTGCTCATTCTATGAATCAGAAGTGCTGTGGGTCAAAAGTGACTTGATAGAAACCAACAACAACCACTATTCAGAAATAGTCTGTGTCTCCTTCTTCCTACTCTGTCTTACTCGAAGCTCCAGTGAAACCTGTCCATTCTGAGAGTCCCTGCTGGTGTTTAAAATATTGGTTGCATAACTTCCAGCATCATAGCAACATGCAAGCCAGCACATTATGACAGATTGACAGATGAGTAGTCAGTAGCAGTCAGAAATTCAAATAATGGTTTGCATTAAGCAAATCTACTGCAAAATATCTCTTTAAAATATTCAAGAGCAAAGATGTCAATTTGAAGACTAAGGTGCACCTGACCTGTAAGAATATGTTCAATCACCTCATATATACGGGAAAGTTGGACAATGAATAAAGAAGACCATAGATGAATTGATGCATTTGAATTACTGTGTTGGGGAACAAACAAATCTGCCTTGGAAATCATACATGTACAGTTCTCCTTAGAAGCCAGGATGGTGAGACTTTGTCTCCTATACTTTGGACAGCTTATTAAGAGAGATGGACCAGTTCCTGGATAAGGACATTATCCTAGGTAAAATGGTTGGTTGGTGAAAAAGAAAAAGACATCCAATGAAATGGATTGACACAGTGACAAAAACAATGGGATGAAATGTCACAATTCTGTGTGTTTTAGGACCAGGCAGTGTTTCCTTCTATTGTATAAAAGGTCTCTATGAGTTGGAATCAATGTATGACTGTGTATATTCCACTGTTTATTCACTTTGGGGGATATGTTTAACCATCTATTTAAGCTATAAATCAGGATAATAAGGTCTACCCATATTTTTTTGATGATCTTTTTAGTTTATGATGTACCTTTTGTTCTTTGAACCATCTTAAGTTAGTTTTGCATATGGTGTGAGGTATAGATCTTGTTTTATTGTTCTGCAAATGGATATCCAATTTTTTCAGCACTATTTGTTAAAGAGACCATATTTTCCCTGTTTAATGAGGGTTTGCCCATTGTCAAAAGTCAACTTTGCATTGTTGTTGATGTTAAGTGTTGTAGAGTCAGTTCTGACTCATAGCAACCCTAGATACGGTTTCTGACAAGCAGTTGGTAGGTTTGAACTGAAAACTTTGTCATTTACAGTTCAGTGCTGACACTACAGAGCCATACCAGCTGTCCATAGATGGCTGGGGTTATTTCTGGATTTTCAATTATGTTACAATATTTGAAATGCCTGTCACTGTACCACTACTGGTCTGTTTTTACTACCATGGTGGTGGAGTTGTTGTTCCGGTCAGTTCCAACTCACAGCAACTGTGTATAAGGTTTCTAAGGAGCAGCATGTGAGCTTGAACTATAGACCTTGCAGTTCAAACTGGACTTGCATTCCAGCACATTAACCCATGGCCCCACACCAGAGCTCCACCAGGGCATTATGCTGTTGTTGTTGTTAAGTACCGTGGAGTCAGTTCTAACTCATAGCAACCCTGTACATGGTTTCCGAGGCTGTAAATCTTTACGGGAACAGAAAGCCTCGTCTTTCTCCCGCGGAACTGCTGGTAGTTTCGAACTGCTGACCTTGAGGTTGGCAGCCCAACTCGTAACCATTATACTACCAGAGCTCCTTACCAGGACATTGTAGTAGATTTTAAAAATGGGTAAGCGTGAGGCATCCTACTTTGCTCTAATTCAATAGTGACTTCCTTTTATTTCTTCTTAAAGAATGTTGATGAAATCTGGACTGGGAAAGCGTTTTAGCTGTACATCGCTTTGGGTAGTATTGACAATTTCACAATGTTAAGTTATCCTATCCATGAGCATGGTACTTTCTTACATTTATGTAGGTTTCTTTTAATTTCTTGTGGAAGTATTTTATAGTTTTCTTTGTATCTGCTTTTATTTTTAGCTTTATATTATTTATGAGTATTAGTTGATACTCATAACTTGTCAGTCTTTTTCATCTACACTGAAGCTTAATAATTAAATTAAATTAATTATTTTTTTTTCTGTATAAGATACAACTTGAATTACTTTCAGTATTTGATATCAGGTAGTTTATGGTGCAACTTTTTTTTTTTTTTTTAACTTTATATGTATATTTTGTCTTTCCAACCACATTTTCTAAAAAGAGACTCTTTTATATATTGAATTACCTTGGCATATATATTGAAAAAGAATTGACTATACATATAAGGCAATATTTCAAAACTTTATTCTGTTTCACTGACCTATGTCTATGCCCACTATCTTTGTCACTAAACCTCTAGAGTAATATTGATGTCAGTTAGTGTAAGTCCTATAAATTCATTTATTTTCAGTATTTTTTTTTTGCTATTTTAGATCTTTGCATTTCCATATACATTTTAGAGCTAAATTACAAACATTTATAAAATCTCATCTTGCTAAGGTTTTGATTACAATGACATTGGTTTATAGAACATTTGAGACAGGATTTAGAATTTTCCAGTCAGTATGCATGGTTTGTATATCTCATAATCTATTAATGCCTTCTTTAATATTTTACTTAAAATATTAAAGTTTTATATTTTACTTAAAATATTAAAATATTCTTAAAAATAATTCCTAAGTATTTCAGGTATTTTAAGCTATCAAAATTAACAATTTTTTTTAAATCCCCATTTTTTTATTTTTGAAGAATATGCAGAAATAACTTGTTTTATGTGTATTCAGTTTACGTATTGGTGGCTTTTTTGTAAATTCACTAAATAGTCCTAATTGTTTATGTATACATGTTTTATGTATTTTTGTTCATATATCTGATGATTTTCATTGTAAATAAACATATCATGCATACATTATGACTGTTTTATTTCTTTCTCTTAAATATGTATGCTTTCATGTTTCTTTTCTTTTATTTCCATATTTCATAGTACAGGTTAGGAATTTCAGTAAAATATTGGGCAAAATTTGGAATAGTAAGCGTTCTTATTTTGTTCTGCTGTTGCAAAGATGACATTCTTTATTACATAAGAATGTGGGATTGTTACTTGTTGGTTTTACCTTCTAGATCCCAATTTTCTCTAAGCATTTTAATCAAAATTTGGTGTTTATTTTTGCTATTTTTAAAAATTTTTATATTTAAATGGTTATACTATTTTGTATTTTATCCTTTTAATATGTGAATTCCATCAGCTATTTGTTGAGTGGTGACATAATAGTGCATTACTAGGAAAAGATATTTTTTTGTTATAATGTGTTATTCTATTTCTATATAGATGGTTCCATTATTCCAAAATTTTAATAACAATGTTATTTCTTTGTTCATGAGTAGTATTTGTCCATTGATTTATTTCTTGTAATACCCTGGTTATATATATATATATATATATATTTGTTTTTGATAGTTAACAATAGGACTTATTTAGCATGTCCACTCTGCCAATTGTTCTTTAGCAGTGAAACCAGTAAGTTGACAGCCAAGTGGATGTTGTAAATGAGCTTATCATCTGTCATCTTCACATGTACCTTCTTCATCTAGAACTTGATTTTGTACTTCACCTCATCAACTTTAGCCACCATGTTCTCATTATGGGTAAGCAGGGAAGGAAATTTGCCAGCCTTATTCAGGCCTGGTCCCAGGATCCTTGGGATTTGCTTGATCAGGGACTCAGCACCAAAAGGACATCATACTTCTTGGCCAGTTTTTGACCCGCTTATTACTCTTGTTGAGTTTCTTGAGCGCCTCAATGTCCATGTGAGGGACAAGAACTCCTCAGTGTTGCTGAATTATTTTAACAACTAAATCACATTGATGTTGAGCTCATGAATGTTATTTTTATAAAAGCAAAAGCACAATGAGTTGGAAAATAAAACAATTTTTATCGGTGAATCATAAATATTGAGTTAATTTAATAGAAATCATGAATTATCAGTTTCTTGTAATTTCAGTGGTATAATGACTATTAAATTCCTTTTTTATTTTTACTTGAGGTAGTGTTCCATGGAAAGCAGAACATATTTTAAAATTCAAACACACTTAAAACTGTTTGAAGCTGGAAAAGATTCTACTTTCCTTTAAATTTGTGATGCCATTAAGCAGATTGTTATAATTAGTGCTTTCCTTCAATCTCCTTGTATACTTAACATTTATTGACTGACATAGTGAACACAATCACATAAAATAAATTATGGTTTGTGATTTTAGCAGGTGGCTCAAAGGATTAGGTATCCATCTGGAGTTCATTGATTCAGATTGTTTATGAGTAAAATTACTTTTAAAGTTTTCATTGCTATTTGTTTCTCAATCTAAGTGATCCTATATAATTTCTTTTGGTAATGAGAAAATGAAAGCAAGGACCATGTCAATTTAAACAATTTTATCCAAATAGTAGTATATTTTTATTAGCTTTATATTGAACATATGCTATTCTTAAAAAAAAAAAAAAAAGGTTCATGTCTCAGACCCAGTATCTTTACATATTTGATATGTAGGCCAATACCATATACTGCATGACAAGGTCATATAAAATACAGTTATTTATTGTTTTTACTAAAATGACAGAAATAAAAAGATACCAATGGTGCTGTAGGATAAGTAGTAGACCATATGGTCAGTAGTTCAAACTCACCAGCCACTGTTCAAAACCCTTTCCAGGGTCGCTATGAATCTGAAAGGACTTGAGGGAACTTAACAACAACAAACTCTTAATTTAGTAAATAGCTTGGCCGACTTTGACTATTCATCCTCTGTATCAAGTTCCTTTTATTTCTAGGAAAATAGCTAAACTATATTTCCTTTTTTTTCAGTTACCTGCGATTGAGTGCCTGTGTGGTAGTTAGTGGGATGGGGTGGATTTAATAAATAACATTTATAGACCTGTTCAGTAAGAAAAAACTGGAACAAAACCAAAACAAACTAAATCTCCACGGTGACTTTACTCTGTTTTTTTTCCCATATGTTGCACAAATGAATGTTCTAGACCTGGTCCATTAGACTCTTTATTTGTCTCAAGATTACAAACATGTATCATTCTTTTATTTTAATTTGAAAAATAGAGATATCAGAAATGAGAAATTTGATTTACCTGTCTCCAAAAGCATGCAAATAAATGATGATCATGAAAATCTCTGGTTTTATTCCCCCCCCCCACTAATTCACAGATATTTTAAATTTCTGAACATATAAAATGATAAGTCGTAATGATATTCAAGTATTAGGGACTGGTTTATAAAAGCAGCTGGTGGTATCAAACTACCAACCTTTCGATTAGCAGCTAAGCTGTTAAACACTCTACTATCAAAATTCTTTGACATACAAGATATTCTTTTTGAACAATTCAGTTTCACCTAAAATGCATTTGCCTTTTAATTCATCTAAGAATACAACATTTAATAACTCTTCTTTTCAAGACATACTAAATGGCGTCTTAAAAATCATATTTGAGTTCTACAATTTTGTCTCCTAGTGTTTACATTCTCAATTCTTAAATGGTGTGCTTGTGTGTGTGTGTGTTTTTAGTAAGTATGTTGTCTTATTATGAGAAGATAGAATTTTTAAATTCAGAGGTGGAAAAGAGTGTTTAAGAGAATTATGGTAAAATAGCTAGTATTTAGACCAACTTTTTCACAAGTAACAACTATAAAATCTGGATAAGCTATAAAAAGGTATTGGAAAATTACCAAAATCAGGCAGAATCTAGAATGAACATACTCACTTTGGGTTGTTGTTGTTGTTGTTAAGTGCTGTTGATTTGCCTCTCACTCATGACAACATAGTTTAGAGTTTCCAAAACTGTACATCTCTGTAGGAGCAAAAAGCTTCATCTTCCTCCCTTGAAGCAGCTGGTAGGTTGGAACCACAGCCTTTAGGTTTGCAGTCTAGTGCTTATTGTATAAAGCCACCACACTCCATCATTTATTTTGGGTAAGCTACTGAAATAGTGTAAGATGACTATTTTAAAAATATTTTTTGTGTTTTTGTTTGTTTTTTTCAGAAAAGCTTAGGTAGTACCACATGGAATAGCTAAAACTTGGGTAGAACCCCACCATTGTATGTTCCTAATAAACCAGAGCATAGCGTTTGACTTATCAACGATGTGAGCAGATAGAAAATGAAGTGAAATGCAGGAGAGGAGATACACATAAAGGGAAAAACCCTAATTTTAGTGTATAAACTCTGCCCAAGTTCCTGACTGGCCCCTAAACCATGAATACATGAAGCACACTCCAAGCAGCTCAATAGACTTAAAGAACTGAACGGTTGCTGTAAGTGTCACAAAGAGCAGGAAGACATAGCGGAGTTTAATTCTATATAGTTATCTTGCTAGTAAAAGTAAACAAAGCAAACAAAAAATGCTTTCAGAATGGAAAGCACTAGAACACAACCCTGAATGACTAGATGTATAATAAAGCACTTACTTTTGATTTATTATCAAAAACCAAAGGAAACAAACAGAATTAGACAATCTGAGAAATAAAATAAAAACAGTTTTATTTCAATTCCTTTCCTTTCTTCAAATTAGAAATGAAATCTTCTAATTTCAACAACTAATTCTTGCCTGTCATCTCAACATTTTCTCCTAACTATTTTCTCTAGTGTGTCCCTCTATCTTTTTCTCTTAATGTACTAGTATTTTTTCCTCAGCATTGCTAGGTTTTTCTATTCGGCATCTAAGTATGTTTGAGGAGTGCTTATAACGAAATTAAAGGGCCCTATTATTACCCATAGGTGACTCTGAACAAAGACCTGGAGATTTATTTCTGAAAAAAAAAAAAAAAATGTTGTTTTTAAGTGCTGTTTGTCAGTTTCAACTGATAGCAACACTTCATTGGGTTTCCTAGGAGCATCTGGTAAGTTTGAACCACTGACCTTCCAATTAAAACAACCTTGTGGTCTAGTGCTTATCCTACAGCATTACACCAAGTCATTGAAAACCAAGTCATGGAGCACTTCTACTTTGACACATGTGAGATTGTCATGAGTCAGAATAAATTTGATGGTTGTTCTGCCATCAATTACTTAATATGGTCCTTCTAGCCAAATTCTTTCATTCTGTAATGTATTGGAAATCCTAGCCTCTATGCCTGTAGTTATGGTCCATTGTGAGTGAGTTGTTAATAAGTCAGAAATTAAGGTAGGATTAGGGATTAACATGAGACTAAAGACCTGGTCATGATGCTGTGAGATAAATCACTGGACCACAACGTCAGTTTGAACCACAAGATTGGTGGCTGAAACTTTCCATTTGCCCTTTGGAAACACTATACAGGCTCATTCTGAGTTGGAATGGACTCTACAGCACTAAACAAAACAAAAATAAGGATGAAGGTGCAGAACATAGTGGCTCTATTTGATAAGCAAAGACTGTTAACCGCAAGGTTGACAGTTTGAGCCCACCAGTTGTTCTGGAGGAGAAAGATGAGACATTCTGCTCCATAAGGAATTATTATCTTGGAAATTCTATACAGGGTCACTGTGTGTCAGAACAAACTCAACGGCACTTAACAACAAGGCTCTGTAGGATAAACGCTGGGTTGCTCACCAATAGGTTGGTGACTGAAACCCACTTGCCAATCCTTGAAAATTCTACACAGGGTTTCTATCAGTTGGAATAGATTCAAGAGTACATAACAGCCAAAAACAACAGCACAAATTAAGGATGCCCTCTCCTTATGAGTGGGTGATCATCAATGAAGCTACTAGGAAGGTGGTTTTGAAGACCTCATCATCAATAAGACAGACTTGTTCCCAGAAGAGGACTTAGACCAATTAACAATGACCACTAGATCCATAAATGGACTAGGAAAAACTTTAGAAACACAAAGACCAAGAGTTGATCTTGCTAACATGTTAGATCTCATTGTCTTCGGCAGTCTATCCTGAATAAATAAGTTTACAGGAAAAGCTTCAACTTTTGTCAGCAGCCCAGACTCACCTGGGCCAGAACATTGTGATGGTCACATTTGAAGTTCCAGAAAACACAAAGGAATAAAATCTGAATGTGTTTGTTCATGACCTGCTATGGGAGAAGACTGTGGGGGAAAGAGCGGCTAGTGCTTAGAGATCATCCTCCTAAAGTAGGGTCTGGTGTCCCTCAGAGATAGATCCAACAAGTGATTGTCCAAGGAATACACAAACTCTATGATCTTCAGGAGATCCCCATGAGCTAGGAAAGCGATGCTGGGAGGACAAACAGATGGTTCTTTTATGGACAAGAATGTGGTTAAGGACATCCTGAAGCAACTATTCATGGCTACTGTGGTAGAAACAGAAAAGCAGCAGACATCACATTGCAAGGAAGGTACAGTTTGTCCTTGAAAACAGAAGTTTGTCTTATGGAAAGGATTGGACAATAAACAAAAGGAATATGGTTTCTGCAGGGCATGGGCATCCAAGCATCCATTTCTTTGCATTATTTCTGTTATGAATTCAGTGTCTTATTTGAGGTATTTACTTTATATACTACACCAAAGATTGAGTGCTGGTGTGGTGCTGCAGGTTAAAGCGCTGGACTGCAAGATCAGTGTGAACTGCAAGATCATCGGTTCAAGCTCACCAGCCACTTCTCTGGAAACCCTATACAGTGTTACTCTGAATTAGAACTGACTTGACACTTAACAATGACAACCTCCTTACTAGGGGAAGTGCCTCTAGTCCCCACCCTTAGTTGCCTTGAGGTAGGGTATGCATCTAATACATAGAAATGTTTTGGCAAACTTCACTCCTTTATTTTGGACCCTACAACTGGCTCATTTCCATTTTACCTCCACTTTGTGGAACTTGTGACCTGCCACCCAACCTGATTGATCAGCTTTCTCAGCCTTGTGTTAATCAATAGCCTGCCATGTACTTCTTTCAAGAAAATGTTTATTCTTCTGGTAGTGCATGTTACTTTCAATGTTCTTTGCCAACACCACAATTCAAATGCATCATGTCTTCTCCGGTCCTCTTTATTCACTCTTCAGCCTTCACATAGGTATGTTTTTGTTGATAAGTGCCAATTAGGCAGTTCCGATTCATTGTGACCCTGAGTAGGGTTTTTAAGGAGTGACTGGTCGGTTTGAACTGCTAACCTTATTGTTGTGTTGTAGTCAAGTGCCCTCGAGTTAGTTCTGACCCATAGCAACCCTGTATAGGGTTTCTGAGGAGTGAATGAGGAGTCTTGTGGTTCAAAGTAACTTTGCTGCCCAGTGCATTAGCCTACATGCCATACCAGGACTCTGACCGTATGGTTGTTGTTGTTGTGAAGTGCTATCCAGTCAGTTCCGACCCATAGTGACCCTTTATAGGGTTTCCGAGGAGCAGCTGGTGAGTTTAAACCATCTACCTTGCAGTTCAAACAGCTTTGAAGTCTGATGAATTAACCCACAGTGCCACACCAGGATTCTGACCTTGTGGTTAGCAGTCCAGTAATTATCCTATAGTGCCAATTCAGGACTCCATGTGCATGAGGCAATTGAAAATACCATGGTTTGGGTCAGGTGTACCTTAGTCCTCAAAGTGGCATCTTTGCTCTCTAACACTTAAAAGAGGTCTATGAAGCAGATTTGCCCAATGCAAAATTATTTGACTTCTTGATTGCTGCTTTGATTGTGGATTCAAGTAAAATGAAATCTTTAAAAACATCATTATTTTCTCCATTTATCATACTGTTGTTTCTTTCATTTGATTTAGCTATTCTACATCAAGACCAATCCTGAGTTTCTTCTGATACCCAGCTTGGTCTTTTTTTCATTCCTGTCTCTTTAATGACCTTTGGTTTCATCCGTGCATAATATTCTTGATGTCCTCCCACAATATCTCTGGACTTTGATCATTAATGTTAAATGCATCAAATCTATTTTTGAGATGGTCTCTAAAGTCAGGTGGGATATGCTCAAGGTCCTTGTGTGGCACTGAGGATTAATATGCTGAACTGCAAAGTCATTTTGAACTGCAAGATGAGTGGTTCAAGTTCACCAGCTGCTCCTTGGAAACCCTATACAGGGTCACTGTGGGTTGGAACCGACTCAGTGGCACTAAAGAACAACAACAACAAATGGTTGAGGTTGTACTTTGGCATTAGTCCATTTGCTTTAGTTTTCTTCAGCTTCAGCTTAAACTTACATGTGAGCATTGATGGTCTATTCCACTTTCAACTCCAGGCCTATTTTTAACAGGTAATACTGCACTTCTTCATCATCTTTTCCTACAGAAAAAGTCAATTTGATTTTTGTGTATTTCTTTTGATGAAGTCCACATGCATTGTTGCTATTTATATTGTTGAAAATGATATTTAATGAATGAATTTTTGGGCTTGCAAAATTCTATCATGCCATCCCCAGCATTATTTCTGTCACCAAGGTATATTTTCCAACTAAGGATCCCCCTCCCCTTTGTTTCCAACTTTTGCAATTCAATCACCAGTAATTATCAATGTATGTTGATTGCATATTTGATCAGTTTGAGACTGAAGAAGCTGTGAGAATTCTTCAGTTTCTTCATTACCAGCTGTGGTGTTTGGTGCAATAATTTGCATAATTGTTTATTGACAGACCACTTTTGTAGGGGTATAGTTATTATCCTATTACAAATAGCATTGAACAATTCTTTTTGACAATGTATACAACACCATTCCTCTTCAATTTCGCATGGCAAAGATAGTAAATTTTATGGTTGTCTGACTCAAAATGGTCAATACCTGCCTATTTCAGCTCAGTAATAACTAGGATATCAATCTTTATGCATTCCATTTCACTTTAAACAAACTCCTATTTTCTTAGATTCGTATGTTGTACACTCCATGTTCAAATTAACTTTGGGTGTTTGCAGCTGTTTATTCTCATTTTGAGTCATCACCCTTTGGCAAATGATGGTCCTGAAAGCTTTGCTCAATCTATGTCATTATTGTTATATGCCATCATGTCAGTTCCAACTCATAGTGACCGTATATAGGGTTTCTGAGGAGCTGCTGGTGGGTTATGGTGGACTCTGTTTTGAGGAGACTACTCTTCCTTTGTCATATTCTGAATGCCTTCCAAATTGAAGGGCTTACCTTCTGGCACTGTAACTGATAATGTTTCACTGCTAGTCATCTGGTTTTCAGAGGCTCATCTCTCAGAAGTGGACTGCCTATTTTTCCTTCTTAGTCTGGAAGTTCTGCTGAAGCCTGCCCACCATGGGGCATTTGAGACATCTGTGGCATAGCTTTCCACATCACAGCAGCATGCAGCAACCATGGTAGGAGAGATGTGCAGAAGTGTAGGAGAAACATAGCTAAATTCCTTGAAATGTCACTTTGCTTTCAATGTCTGCACTTTTCTCCTCACACAATTTCAATCTAGCTTTAATCAGCAATACTATGTTAATCTTTTCTAATTAAGGAATACGTGACCTTATTCCTTTAATCTATTTCTATCTTTAATTATTTTGTAAACAGACCAGTTTATGTTATTAATTTCCATAAAAACCATGCTTGACTCTCAGTTGATTTAGATATATTGTAAATCCTCTTCATTTTATACAAGACCTCAGCTTTTCCTGTGAAGTCCTCAAATATGCCACAATCTCTCAGATCTTGATTTTTCCATTAATTATACTGACTTTCTGCTAGTGTTTTAGTTAAATGTCTTATGACAGTGTTGTTGTTAGGCGTCACCAAGTTGGTTCTGACTCATAGAGACCAGGATAATAATAGCACAAAATACTGGACAGTCCTGTCCTGTCCTAACAATTGTTATTCATGAACCCATTGTTGTTGCCACTGCATCAGTCCCTCTCATTGTGAATCTTCTTCTTTTTTTTTTTTTTTACTGAGGATCAGCTTAGGCACTACTGACTTTAGTATGGATCTAAGTAATTTGTTGGTTTGAAGTAGGATGGAACCAATTGGAATAATAACTAACTAGACATATTCTTCTCAAAGAAAATGGCAGAATCAGAAGAAAGTAATTGATAACATACACTGCATGCCTTGGTACAGAAGCAGTAAAATGTCCATTATATTTCATTGATCAGAGAAAGATACATAATCAAGCTCAAAGTCATTACAGCGGATATATGCTCTGCCTATTCAACTGGAAAATACTACAAGCTTACATAGTAAAGGATTTGGATATAATTCCTTTAATATAACATGCTGGTAGTGACTTGGGAATGATAATCCAGTCTGCTCCCATAGCATTGAGTTTCCAGCCTTCCTACTCAGTATTATTTTTCTTTTTAAATATACTCCAGCCTTTTTTTCTTATGTATAGTCTTTTCTCTCTACCCTCAATTCAGTAGGGTAAATCCAGGAGGTTCAATTCATGTACTTTTGTATATAATAACACTCATCACTCTGTCTATTATCTTTTAAAAAACAAACAAACAATTATCTTCACTTATTCAAATATTTACTTAATACTCTAAGTCTTCATATTATATTTCCAGGATTATGTATCTGAACTAGCACATGATTTGTATTTGAAAAGTGTTTCTTAAAAAATTGTTGTTAAATGCCCTCAAGTTGGGTCCAATTCATAATGACCCTCTTTTTTATAGGATTTTTTGAGACATGGGTACAGAGTTTGAACTTCTGATTTAATCAGTCTTGTGATTCAGTGCTTATCCTACAGTGCCACACTTATTAAATGAATTAATGACTCATTACCCAAAACAGGCATAAGATAGCAAATAGATATTGAAGTAATGTGTCATATAAAAACTATGTGTACTTACACTATATTTAAAATACTGCCAATTTATTATAAAGTATTTTTTCTTGGATTTGCATAAAATAGATTTTCATTAAATCATTGCAACTAGATTTTGTTTTTGTTTTGTTTTGTTTTTCCCCATTAATGGTGCTACTTGTAGAATGCAAGACTAGGAGGGTGGGACTAATGAAATCATAGATTATTATATTTTGATTTTTTGAAATTGCCTTATGTGTTGTGTTTTCTATTCATTACAAATACAAATATTTAATGCACATATTTTAAACAAACCTAGGAAAAAGGTGTATTTTTATTTCCAGCTTATTTTTACATGCCATCAAGTCGGTTCCAACTCACGACAATCCTGTATAAGGTTTCTAAGTAGCAGCTGGTGGGTTTGAACTTCTGGTCTTGCAGTAAGCTGTCCAGCATTTACCCTGTTGTTGTTAGTGCCGTTGAATCAGTTCTGACCTATAGCAACCCTGTATAGGGCTTCTGAGGAACAGCTGGTAAGCTTGAACCACCGACTTTGTGGTTAGAACCGACTTTGCAGTCCAACACATTTACCCACAGTGCCACACTAGGGCTCCATACACCCTACAATGCTACATATTTAGAAGGTTAACTACTTTTTCCAAAGACATTAAACTATTAATGGTAGAGCCAAGATGAAAACAAAGATGAGGATTAAACATTATGATATAAAAAAGGAAATTCTAAATAAACACAAAATCTTAGTCTTGAAACAGTAAGGCTAAGTGTATAATTGTCTTATTGTATCTACAATTATCTTCCCCTTAACTTCTCTAAAATTCATGAATATTGTTTTCAACTGCAATGTTAATACCTGTAGTAAAGAGGTTTCTTGTTTAATTATTGTTAAGAAGATAACTACTTATACTCTTTTATTCATTTTGATCCTTTGAAACGGCCTCAGCGCAAGCATATTTTTGGCAATTACTGTCATCTGGAATAAGTTTTTATCTTTCTTTTCCAATTGGCCTTTTAACTAGTCCTCATTACTCACCACCAAGCAAGATGTCTTCCTCTTGTTAACACTTTTTATCACCATTCTCTTTCAACTGTGATTTAGTTTCAGTATATGCTACATATTTTGGCAAAGCAGTTCCTTTGATTTGTCTACTTAAATCATATCATGAGACAGATGGGAGAGACTTCCAAAAAAGCAGTCCTAAATATCTTGGGCTAGTTCCCAAAGTCTAATGCACCCAAAACTTCCATTAATTAGCACATATGCAAGGTGGATTCTCTTTGTCTAAGACATGAAAATGTTCTTTACAGTAGGACTTGATAAAGATTAGACCTACTTTCTGTTTTTCAGCCAATCTGTAGACTTGAAATATGCATGTAAAAATACAAGGCTAAGTCAGAAAGCACTGCTTCATGTTCATAGTAACATTTATTGAACAAAAATATCAAAATATGAAGCTGCTTTTTATTGATATCTCCTCCATCGAGGTCAATACATTTCTAAAGGTGGTGTTTCCATCTCCCTGGCCCTTTGCTGAAGATTTCTGTGCTCTTTGATTTACAACATGTCAAAATAGTGGCTTTCATATTTTGCAGGGATGCAAATCATGTTACTTTGAAATGTTTTGCATTGGGGAAGCAAAATTAAGTCTGAAGGGAGAAGATCAGGTCTGTAGGGTGGTGGTGGCTGTGTGCTGTCATGGAGCCATTTCTGACCCATAGCGACCCTGTACAGGGTGTCCGAGGCTGTAAATCTTTATGGGAACAGAAAGCCTCATCTTTCTCCCATGGAACAGCTGGTAGTTTTGAACTGCTGACCTTGCGGTTCGCAGCCAGATTCATAACCACTACGCTACCAGAGGTCTGTAGGGTAGAAGGGGTAAGTTAGTTTAGGAGATCCCTTGCCACCCTCTAAAAATTAGCAAGTGCATTGTCGTGTTGGAGAATGAAAATCCGTGGTAAAATTTTCCTGGCTTTTTCCTGACTAATGTAGTGTTCACTTTTCTTAAAACTTCTTACTAATAAGCCCCCAGGACCATCTGTGTTTTTGAGAAAATATATCAAGATTACCTATTTGGCATTCTAACATGTTTTGTTTTGAATGAACCCATTCATGTATGAACTGGAATCCTAGTAGCAATACTTTTGGACTTACCTCATACATAATATATTAACTAAATTTAGGCTATGCTTTATATTACAGGCCCTATGCTAAATACTGAGGATACAGCAGTCTGCAAAAAAGATGAATATTCTTGCTTGGGGACATTGTATTTTTTAAGCAGACAATATAGAATAAATATAATAAATGATTCAGTAATATACATAAAGTGTTATAAATGCTTTGAAAGAAAAAAAAAACTGGTTAAGGTGGATGGGAAATATGATCGGAAATACTGAGAAATATGTGGCTAGCTCTCAAGCCCATTTTAGTACACAATGGACACTTGTCTATATGAAGAAATATGCATATGGCTAGGATAAAGGATATGCATATTTCTTCATTTAGACAAGTGTCCATTATGTATTAATGGACAGATAAAAGAAAGGAGCTCTGGTAGTGTAGTGATTATAAATAGGCCTATGAACCTCAGGGACAGCAGTTTGAAACTACCAGTTGTTCTGCTGGAGAAGCATGAGGCTTTTTGCTTCCGTAAAGATTTACAGCCTCGGAAACGCTGTACAGGGTCACTGTGAGTCAGAACCGACTCCACGGCACATAACAATAACAACAAGGATAAAGGAAATGAAGGATTCTTGTGATATCTTCCTGCCAAATCTCTCCCCGCAGCCAAATCTCTCCCCCCAGTTACCATATACTCCTCTCCTAAAACACATTATGATATAATGGAAATCTAGGGGGTAGTGTAGTGGATTATGAACTGGGTTGCTAACTGCAAGATCATTAGTTCAAATCTACTGCTTGCTCATGGGAGAAAGATGAGACTTTCTGCCCTGGTAAATATTTACAGCCTGGGAATCCTGTACAAGATCGTTGAGTTGGAACTGATTCAATGGCAAACAACCACGACCAACTAGCAGTGAAGCAATGACATTAGACAAATAATTGTAATATGCATAGTTACCAAGTACACCTCTATTCTGAAGCGGAATCTATTTTGTTGGCAATCAGATTATTCTCCTGAGATATCTTGCTCATGAGGGTCTTAGGCAGGTTTAAAAGACAAAACAAAAACCTTGTAGTAGGAACAGCTTACCAGCTGTTTGTATTCAAGAAACAATGAATGAAAGAAAGTGGCAATGAAGCATACAACATGGGGCTGATAGAAAGTAAGCTTAGAAATTTAATTGCGGATGATTTTAGAGGTCTTAGTAAGGTTTTGAATTTTGCTGACTAGAGTCTTGGTGTGGCACTGTGGGCTACTGTGCTGGACTACAAAGTCGTTTGAACTACAAGGTCGGTGGTTCAAATTCACCAGTCACTCCTTTGAAACCCTATACAGAGTTGTTATGGGTCAGAACCAACTCGACAGCACTTATCAATAACACCAACGTAGTCCCCAAAAGAGCTTGAAGTAGAATAGTAACATATTTTTCTTTGGGGACAACTACAAGAGAGCATAAGAAAATTCATGGAAATTTTTCATTAATTTTTAAATACATTTGCCATGAAATTTTTGATTTAGGAAGCTACAGAATTAATCCACATTTAGGAAGCTACAGAATTAAACCACATAAGTGATGACAGGGGTTTGTATTGGGTTGGCAACGGTGGAAGTAGTGAAAATCTGAATGCTTGAAAGGAAGGAATCAAAGGAAAAAGGCAACAAAATCTAATGACAAATTGAATGTGTGGTGTGAGAAAATAAGAGGGGTGATTTCAAGATTTTTTGAACAAAAGCAATCTAAGACAAAAACTTTAAAAGAATTTAATTATGTGTTCCTGGAATGGAGATATTGCAGCACAATCTTAGTAATGTTTCATGCGTTAGTGAGCTCACACACAAAAACAAAAACCTTGTAGATGAGGTAGTCAACACTCAGTCTTATGAGACAGGTAAGATGTAGATAGAAAAGAACAGTGGAAAATATTCCCAGTGATCTAAATGCCACAATCATGAAAACTCAGACAAATACATCCATACATTTCACATTTTACAATTGCTGCCAAGACATGTCTGACTCATGGCAAGCCTATATAAACTCCAGTAGCATAGTGGTTGCGAATTGGGCTGTGAACCACAGGGTCAGCAGTTCAAAACTACCAGCTGCTCCGCGGGAAAAAGATGAGGCATTCTGTTCCCATAAAGATTTACAGCCTCGGAAACCCTGTTCAGGGTTGCTATGGGTCGGAACCGACTCTTTGGCACTTAACAATAGAGATTTAGGATTTAAATGGATGCTACTTTTCATAAGTAGATTGCCAGACCTTTCTTCAGACATTCATATGGTTGGAATCAAACCATCAGTTTTTCTCTTAATGGTAGTAGTGGTGGTTGTGTGGCAGGGAGTCATACAACAATGAATAGAGTTTCCAAGGCTATAAATCTTTTTTTTTTTTTTTTAACTAATAAAATGGTTTGTTTTCATTGTGTTGAAGTAGAATGGAAAAGACTTGAGTAAATCCAAATACAATCCCTTAGGCTGCCTAACCTCACTGCTTGCATTTTACAATAATCTATAGCTATTTCTATGTTGTATAATAATTAAATAAAAGGAATTGTCTAAATTCATGAAGAATAAGAATCAGATAAGCACAAAGCTAGTTCCTATGAGGTCGAAGTTGAAATACCTGTGCTCTCCACTTTCACCGATTCTGACACCAGAAGTCTACCCCACAGTGTTTTCTACTAGTCTCCTGGATTTGAAAATGCGTTGCACGTAGAACTCAGTTATGTGGTTTATTAGGGAAGTAACAGGCTATTACATGGGATCTGGATCAACTTGGAAGTAACATGTACAATTTGGGATTAGGATTAGAAAGCACACAGGCAAATTCTGAATGGGTACCTCAAGTGTAAATCCCTCTCTTCTTCCTTGTAAGATAGCTTCCGACCAGGGTAGCTCTCTGAGCTGTTCTCTGCTGTCAGGCTTGTCTGCTATCTTGCCACTCTGTCATTGGTCTCTGTGCTGTCGGCCTTTACACCATTATTTGGGTGAGTCACTATACTCATAACCAGTATAGAAGCTATATAGCTTCTATACTCATAACCAGTATAGTAACTATACTCATAACCAGTATAGAAGCTCACTCAGCTCTCTAAGCTAGTACTCTCATAGCAAGCAGCTGCTTTTTGCTGTCTGCTGTTGGGTTTTTTTCCCTAAAAGGTTTTATTTTGAATTAAGTGAAAGTTTACATTGTAGAAAATTGGTTTTGAACTCAACCAATAGTATTGTGTTTCATTGCTTTGACTAAAATCCCCTCCACGCACAATTGGTTAATAGTATTTACCTGCATTCCCTCTTGTTTTTTGATGTACACAAAAACAGGCAGGAATATATAATCACTTAAACAATCAAAGGGCACATTTTGAAAGCCATCCTCGTGTCCACCAGCATACAGCCTTTCTCTTTCCATGAGTCTAGAATCTTCAGCTGCTCTATTTCTCCGTGTCATCACCTTTGCCTCCATCTCTGGTGTCACTGCTTCTCTGGTTAGGATCCCATGTTTTACTATTTCTCTTCCCTTTTGATGGTCCTTCCTAGCAAACTCTGTTTCTGGAATGCAAGATCAACTACTCCTCGCTTTTTGTTATATAACTTCTACCTTTGGCTGTAAATCTTTATTGGAACAGAAACCCTCATCTTTCTCCCTCAAAGCAACTAGTTGACTAAATTTGCTGATTTTGGGATTAGCAGCCCAGTTTGTAATCCACTATGTTACTAGGGTGCCTTTTTCAGTTAGTAGATAAATGTTTAACCATCTGTT
>NW_006408588.1:3711533-3714124 GCF_000296735.1 Chrysochloris asiatica | reverse complement strand
GCACATAACCACCACCACCATATATATATGTGTGTGTTCGTATTGTTATACATGCCACGGAGTTAATCCAAGACATAGAAACCCTAGCCAATAAAGGACAACAACTCACTGGATTTCTGAGATTGGGATATTTACAGGAGGAGATTGGCAGGTATTATGTTCATGTACTGGCTGGTGAGTTTGTGCCGTCATTCTTTCAGTTTGCAAGCAAGGGGCTAACTATTGCATCACCAGGACTGCTTACATATTGTCTAACTTCATGGAGAATGAGAACTACCATCCATATCAGCTCAAAGCTAAACCCAGTGAGGTGGAGTTTAGACATACAGCCACTTTCCAACCTTTACCAATTCTGACACCAGCCACTTCCCCATGGCACTCTACTTCTTTGTTGAGTTCCATACCTTGTTGCAATGGCCACTCAGAACTCAGCAACCATACTCAGTTATGAATTGTTATGGCTGTAATGTGGGATCTGGTTTAAATTGGAAGCAACAGGGACAATATCAAGAAGCTTTCTCGCTCTGTCAGCTGTGCATGGCTACTCCTGATCATGTGTATACCCCTCAGGGCAACTCTCCTCTCTGTCTCCTTGTTGATGGTGTTGTTAACTATTGTCCAATCAGTTCCAACTCATAGCGACCCTGTATAGAGTTTCCAAGGATCCGCTGGTGAGTTTGAACCTCTGAATTTGTGGTTCAAACTGGTCTTGAGGTCCTGTGATTTATCCTACAGCCACATACCAGGACAGCCTTTCTCTCAGCTCTGCTCTGCTCCATTACAGGGAAGTATTACAGCTCCTGAAGGCACCCAGTCTTCCAGCAAGTCTCCCGTCCAATAGTACTTTTTCACTCATTGTTTGGCAAGCCCACACCATGGGACGAGAAACTCATCATGCTGCCTTATTCTGGTATCGTGGTTCTCCTGCGGCTATTTGTCTTCTGATAGACTCTACCATGTTTATCACTGCTTCTTGCCATCTCACACCATCTGCAGTGTTACATTTCTCTCCTTCTGGGCCTAGGAGATTCACAATGCAGGGACAACTGGTCTGAAGGACACATTCTGCACCAAGCTTTTCATAATGATACGAGTTTGGGGAGCAGAATTATAATTCTGTACAACCTACCTCTGTGGGATGGCCGCTTATACTTAACTGATCAGTCCTCTCACAAGTAACTCCATCTATCTGTATAATAATTCATATTTTCTGCCAGCAGGATCTGAATCTTCTCTGGGTAACAGTAACAGGCCTCTCCAAGGAACCAGAGCTTCTGTAACAAGGACAATTATAAGAACTCGGCAGGGCCCAGGGAATAAACATTCTCCCAAACTGTTCTTTCTTTCTTTCTTTTTTTTTTTTAAACAGAAACAAAAAGGCCAAATACAGGAACTCATTTTGTAACATTTAGAAATAGAGATCGAGATGCACAGTACAGGTATATAGATGGACATATGCATCATTGTGTAAAATCTAATAAATGTGGTCTGAGTCAAGATTCAGGGTAGAAAAATATTAGGGAACATAGAGATTTAGTTAGAGATTAAATTGAGGGGACCTAAAATGGTCAGATCAAATTGAATGAGATCAGTAAGTAGGAAATGCATATGATCATTTAAAAATATCTTCAGATAATAAGAGGAAACATGGTAGTACTATTTAATTGAATGGGAACTATTCAACTATTTTCTTAAGTAGCAGTGTAAAATTTGGACATATACTAAGATAATTAATGCTTGTTCTGAGTTCATCATGGATGTGTTTTATTCATTACAAGACAACTTTTAGTGAGGAATGGAGTCTGTGGTTTCAACACTGCCTGGCTAATTTGACTGTCATTTTCAAAATACGGCAATTACCAAATTTTATACATCAAGGTTTGTATAACTTTTTTTTTAATAATACATCTTTTAATGCATTTAATTGGCTGTGACACTCATCTTTTTAAATTTTTTTTCAGTTTACAGAAATAAAGTTTTATTGGAACACAGTCACATATTCATTTACGTATCATCTATTGTTTTTATGCTTCAATAACAGAGCTTAATAGCAGTGATACAGATTGAATAGTCCTCAGTGCTTAAATTCTTCCCTAGCAGACTCTTTACAGAAAATGTTTTCTTACTCTGCTCTAGATACCTAACTATAAAACTCTCTCATGTCTTATCCACCTGATTAAGAAGAAATGTATCTTATTTTGGAGTTTAGTGTCTTAGTGTGTTTTCCTCTTTGCATTGTCTTTGTTCTCCACTTCCTAGGATATATGCATGTAAATTTTAAATGTTTCATCAATGTTTTCTGTAAACAGTCATTCATTTTGATGTGATCATTCTTACCACATTATAAATTCTTTTTTTTTTTTAACATTTTATTTTATTTATTTTTAATGTTTAATTGTGAACTATGTGATAGTTTATATGGGAGAACATTAGTTTTACATTCATCCTTTGTGTATTGTTTCATTGCCATGGTTACAATCCCCTCCATGAATTATCAACCAACCAAAGGGTATACCCTGCAAGCCTGCCCCCCCACCAGTCGGTCGTCAGCACACAGCCCCTCTCCCTCCCTAGGTCTAAAGTCCCCAACC
>NW_006408588.1:3709156-3709980 GCF_000296735.1 Chrysochloris asiatica | reverse complement strand
GCTCATTTTTCTTGTGGGTAAGTACCAAGTAGAGGAATTGCTGGATCATAAAATATTTCTATTGCCAACCTTCTGAGGGAGCGCCATATTGCTTTCCAGAGAGGCTGGACCATTTTGCAATCACACCAGCAATGCAGGAGCATCCCAGTCTTTCTACAACCTCGCCAGCATTTATGGTCCTCTACTTTTTTGTTTTTTGCTGTTATTGCTGGTGTGAGATGATATCACATTGTTGTTTTGGTTAACATCTCTCTAATGTCTAGCTAGCATGAACATTTTTTCATATGTTTGTTGGCTGCCTAGATATCTTCTTTAATGAAGTGTCTGTTCATGTCCTATGCACATTTATTAATTGGGTTATTTGTCTTTCTTTTGTAGAGGTGTTGTAATTTCCTATATATTTTAGAAATGAGTCCCTTGTCTGATGTGACTTTGCAAAAGATTTTTCCCCATTCTGTGGGATGCACATAAGTGTTTAATTTTTAGTATGCCCCACTCATATATTTTGTCTACTTTCTATGTGTAGTTTTCAAAATGTTTGGTAGTCTGTGTATTCACTGAATTAGTGTCCTCACATTTACCCCGATTTTTTCATTGATGGCCTTCATAATTCTGGGATTCACATTTAGGGTTTTAATCCATGTTGAGTTGGTTTTTGTATAAGGTGAGAGGTGAAGGTCTTGTTTCAGTCTTTTGCATATCGTGTTCCAGTTCTGCCAGCACCATCTGTTGAAGTGACAATCCCCTCCCCAGGAGACATATTTAAGTACTTTGTCAAAAATCAGTTGGCTTTATGTGGATGGATTAATTTCTGGATTCTTGAT
>NW_006408588.1:3701088-3703256 GCF_000296735.1 Chrysochloris asiatica | reverse complement strand
TAGGTCTACCTCTAGGTCATTTGTCTCAGACATTTTATCTTGTTTCTGGACATGTGCTGATAAGGTCATCTGCTTTTGCTTCTTGGACATGTTTAGTGTTTATCTGTGGCCTTAATACTTAATTGAATGTGTGTTTTGTTATTGTTTTATGCTTTCTGATTGCTTCCAGGTAACTGTGATCAGGATATGGGCTTCCCTTTTCAGTCTTCTTATTGCTTAACTCTGAGTAACTTTCACAGGTGTTTTCTGCCTCCCTGGTATATGTCCGTTGGTATTGGTTCTTGCCTGAACTTTGGTGTTTTATAGAGTGTGATTGCAGCTTGACTTTATGGCAGCAGTTGCTTTCTCTTCTTGGGTAATATAGGGAGAGAAAGAGTCCCCCAAAGACAGAAAGGGAAGAATAAAACAGCCAAACAGCAACAGCAAAAACAATACAAAACAACAACAACAAAATAAACTAGACTTTATACTGTAGTCTATAATATTAGAAAAGGGAGAGAAGGGAAAAAAAAAACAAAAAAAAAAAACCATCAGTTGCCTAATATGAGTATGACTTTAATGTCCTCTTTCAGCTTCTTGCCTTCAAAGTTGCATGAGAGATTTCAAGATACCACTGTTGGTTGTTATGCTGTACCACAGGATTTAATTTAATTTTCGGCCTGTTTTGTTTTCAAACTCTTTCCCTCTCCATGCCCCTTGTTCTGGCTTTTCTGTATTAAAAAACAAAAACAAAAATCAGCTCAGTGCTGGCTTTTGGGTTGAGAGTACCTGTGCACATGTGTGTCGAAGAACCCACCAATGGTGCAGGTGGGGGTGTTCCACTCACTCAGGCACCCCCTCTAGTCACCAGAATTGAGGTGTGCAAACACTGGAGGAGGGAGGGGTAATGAATAGATACCAAAAAAAGAAAATCAGAACAAAGCAAAACCAACAAAGTATATTGTCCACATTTGCTCCTAGGTTTCTGCTGCATTTTTCCATGGAACGACTGCTCCCACTGCTTGGTCTTGTCGATTGGTCTCGTCCTAGTTATCTGGTCTGGGCCGCCAAGTCTGGCAGATCCAAAAGTACGCAATTTCTTACTTTTCCTACAAGTTATACTAGCTATAATCCTTCAAACCTTTTAAATATTCCTGTCTATTTGGTTCTGAGTTTTGGAGCTCTGCCCTGAATCTCCTTTGCCTGGTATTCTGTGGTGTTGCTGATAGAGAACCTCACGGCATCTCCTCCCTAGCTACCATCAAGCCCACCTATGATACTGTTCTTGATATATAATACAGTTTAATATATAATTGAAAATGAATAGGTATTAGCCAGAGAGGTTTTGGTGGTTACAAAGTGATGGAAAATGTTTCTAAAGGACTATTTTATTTCCCTTTCACTATTCAGTCCTGACGTGGTGTTGTTGGCTGGTGCATCAGATGCAAAGTTGCTTGAACTGCAAGGTCGGAGGTTCAAGCTCACCAGCAGCTCCTTGGAAACCCTATACAGCGTCACTATGGATTGGAATCGACTCAACAGCACTTAACAACAACAGCATTCAGTAGCTTCAGTACAAAAGATACCATGAAGAGTGTCTTAGCACACCATCTTTTTATTAGATAGAGCATCATACATAGGCTCTGCCCAGTCATACACCTATGTTTTTATCATTTATTTTTTATTTTCATCCTGACAGAAGGTATCTGATATTGCAAAGGTATATCACCTAATAAAGCCATGTTGTAGAGTCTGTTTATAGGAAAAGCAAGAGACACTGTGGAAGAACAATGCTGCATTGTAGCAATATTGTGGCATCTCAAGAAGAAAAAAATTTGAAAGTAGTATGATTTATACACATGTCAAAGAGAAAGTTGTTACATGAGTTTTATATATGCATTATTGTTGTTAAGTGCCGCTGAATTGATTCTGACTCATAGTCATCCTAGATAGGGTTTCTGAGGAGTGGCGGGTGGGTTTGAAGCACGCAACTTGTGGTTAGCAGTCCAGTGCTTATCCTACACCACTATATACAGTACTGTGCTTTTTGAGTGCTATGGAATCCGTTCCTACTCATTGCAACCCTAAATAGGGTTTCCAATATTGTAAATCTTTGCCGGAGTAGAAAGTTTCATCTTTCTCCCATGGAGTGACTGGTGGGCTCAAACCTCCATCCTTGTATTTTGCAG
>NW_006408588.1:3685538-3700534 GCF_000296735.1 Chrysochloris asiatica | reverse complement strand
CTGCTTCCATGAGTATTGATGGTTGATCCAAGAAGAATGAAGTCCTTGACAACTTTAATCCTTTCTCTACTAACAAAAATATTGTTTATTGGTCCAGTGGTGAGGATTTTTGTTTTCTTTATATTGAGATGAAATCCATACTGAAGGCTGTGGTCTTTGATATTCTTCAGAAAGTATTTTAAGTCCTCTTCAGCAAGAATGATTTATCATCTGCATATCATAATATTACATACATATAAAAGTACATTTTTAAAGTATGACCTTCTGTATTATAAAATAATGTTCTCAAAGAAAGTAGCTAGAGCCCCATTGATGAAATAATTTCCAGGAGTAGTTTCACTAAAAGGATTTTCTAAAACTTACATTCACAGTAGCACCTTTGAAAAGCACTAAATGATCAAAATGGTTTGAACAGAAGATATCTTTTCCTATCGTACTATTGTAGGTAGAAAGAGGTATTCACTTTATTGTGAACGATTGGAGAGTACTACCTCCCTTTCACCAAACTTCCAAGGCCCCTGAGCATGTGAGAAAAGAACACATTTATTCCCTCACAGTAACTGGCTTCCAACAATGACTGATTTACCTGTGAAATGAGTCTCTTATCATTTCTCCTCTTCACATCACAATTTTCTCATTACTATATTGTCTCAAAATAGTATTTTCCAAGCTTCAATTATTCATAAGGCATGCCTGTTTTTCTTCCAATTGTACTATTTTAATAGTTCCACTAAATAAACTAATTACATATAAGCTCATACTATTTATTCCATGTTCACATAAGCATATGAAAATAAAGTATAACATGTTTTTATCAATATACCAGTGAAAATAGTCCTTATAGAAAAAGTCATGTTTTAAATGCACTGACTCTTGAATTACAAATGTAAAGTAGAATTCTACTTTAATCCATGTTGAAGTAGGGTTCCACTGCATTCCAACATTGGAAAATTCTGAAAAGCATTTAACAGAATCATTCAACAGAAGTATGATCAATACCTGTAGGTATAAAGGAGACCTCTTTTAACAATCAGAAATTTACAGGAAGATAAGATTGAGGTTCTCATTTTCAAACAGCTTTGTTGTTATTATTTTTGTTAAGTACCATTGAGTCATTTCCAACTCACAGCGACCCTGTATAGGGTTTCTGAGGAGTGGCTGGTGAGTGTGAATTGCCCGTCTTGCAGTTCATACCAACTTTGTAGTCTAGTGATTATCTGATAGAGTCACACCAGGACTCTACCAAACAGCATATATGACACCAAAATTCAAACCCACAGTCTTTGAATTGATTCTAACTCATGGAAATTCTATGGGACAGAGTAGAACTGTGTCATGGGTTTCCAAAGCTGTAATCTTTAAGGAATGGAGTCCTGGTGTGGTGCTATAGGATAAACACTGGACTGCTAACTCTCAGGTAGGCAGTGCAAACCCAGCACCCAGCCCTAGGAAGTCCTACATAGAGTCACTATGAATTAGAATTGACTCAAAAGAACTCAACAATAACAATTGTTAAGGCGCGGAGTATTGGTGGCACAGTGATTAAGTGTTTAGCTACTAACTGAAAGGTTGGCAGTCGAGGCCTGCTAGACTCCTGGTATAGTGCTGTGGGCTGCACTGCAATGTGATTTGAACTGCAAGGTCAGTGGTTCAAGCTCATCAACCGCTCCTTAGGAACCCTATACAGGGTTTCTATGAGTTGGAACCAACTCCATGGCACTTAGCAACAACAATATAGGCCTGCTAGGTGCTCCACATTGAAATGATATGGCAGTCAGCTTCCATAAAGATTGTTGTTGTTGTTAAGTGCTGTCAAGTTTGTTCTGACTCATAGCATAGTGGTGAGGGTCACTATCAAGCAGCTAGTGGGTTTAAACCACCGACCTTGAAGTTGGCAGTCCAGTGCTTATCCTACAGTGCCACTACAGCACTCCTTGGAAACCCAGTAAGGCAGTTAGACTGTGTTCTATGAGTTAAAATCAATGGTAATGGTATCGTGTCTGGCTTTGTCACAGGTAAACAAGTGAACATTCTTGAGTATTATCTAAGTCCTGTGAAAAAGATTATTATTTTTGGTAGGCTGTTTTCCTGAACACAAAGATTGAGGAGGTTTCATCAACATAAAAATGGCACCAACCATTCCTCCTATAGTACTGTCTACTTTTCAGCTGACAATGATGATTTGTTGCAAAAGCCACACAGAATTCAGACACCATAGTCACAGTTACGGGGTTTAGTAGCAAAGTTAACAGGTTATAATTCTGAATCATAAATGTTCAGGGCACAGTTCTTCAAGCCTCTCTTTTGCTTTGCCCACGGGCAGTCCTATCTCTGGCTCTCAGCTCCTTGGCCTGGTCTCCATCCTGCTCTGGCAATACTACAAATCTCTTTATGGCTAGAAAATCCCAAAGGGTACTGCACGCCACTATAAACATCAGCCTAAAGGCATTCAGCTGTCTTTGAGGGTCAGCAAATCTAGCTCCCCAAGTAAGTGCCGCACTCCATAAATGAGCCTCATGCTCAAAGACCCTCAGCTTTACTGAAGACCACTGCTCTATTTGGTGCTCTGGTTCTTGATTCTTCTGCTGCTGCTCCCCTACCATACCTCTGCTTACCCCTATTGTGTCACAGATTTGTGTCCCTGGGTTAAGGATTTTCAATTCAGAGACTGTGGAGTCCAACGGATATGCTTTACGTTTGGCTCTTTCTTCTTGATGTTAGTTAAATCCCTCTTCTGGTTTCGGAGATGGCTCACTTTAAACATATATTAGAGTTCCAAGTTTTCACTGTCAGAGGTATTTTAATCATTCACATTGATATATATAATCCTATCAACGTATTCTGCCACAGTCTCTTACACAGACTAATCAGAAAAAGAAAAGTTATTTGGTGAGATTTACAAAGACCATAGATCACTATTGTTCTTTGCTATTGTTAGGTGCCATTGAGTTGGTTCTGACTCATGACAATCCTATGCACAACAAGAATGAAACAATGTGCAGTCCTATGCTGTCCTCACAAGTGTTGTTATGCTTGAGTCCATTGCTGTTTTGTTTTGTTTTGTTTTCGCCTTATCTGTGCTAATACATCTCATTGGGGATGTTCCTCTTTTTTGTTGATCCTCCACTTTACCAAGCATAATGTCCTTCTTCATGGACTGGTACCTCCTGATATCATGTCCAGAGAATGAGAGATGAAGTCTTGCCATCCTGGCTTCTTAGGAGTATTCTGGCTATGTTTCTTCCAATACAGATTTTTTTGTTCTTCTGGTAATTCATAGTACTTTGAATATTCTTCTCCAACATCACATCTGAAATGCATCAATTCTTCTGTGGTCTTTCTTATTTCCTATTTTCACATGCTTATAAGTGTACTGAAGGAGCTCTGGTAGCGTAGTGGTTACGAATCGGGCTGCGAACCTTAAGGTCAGTGGTTCGAAACTACCAGCCGCTCCGTGGGAGAAAGATGAGGCTTTCTATTCCCGTAAAGATTTACACCCTCGGAAACCTTGTACAGGGTCGCTATGGGTCGGAACCGACTCGAAGGCACTTAACAACAACAATAAGTGTACTGAAAATGCTTGGCTTTGGTCAGGTACACCTTAGTTCTCAAATTGATATCTTTGCTTTTGAAAAGACCATGATTAGAAGAGTCATCTAATCACCTCAAAACAGTTAATCATGTCTCTTTTCCTAAAAGAGAGTTGTTGGCATAGTGGTTGAAGTCTCAGCTGCTTAACCAGAATGTGAATGGTTTGAACACATCAATTGTTCCATGGAAGAAAGAAGTCACAGTCTGCTTCCAAATAGATTACAGTCTTGGAAATCCTATGGGGCATTTCTTCTGTACAGTCTCTATGAGACAGAATCTACTCAATGGCAATAGGCTTTGATTTTTAATCTTTATAGAAGCTTATGGCCACATCTTTCTTCTATGGTGTGACTTACAGTTTTAAACCACATACCTTTCGGTGAGCATCTGAGTGCTTAACTACTACCTCAACAGGCCTCATTTATAAGACACAGACACAAGGGATATAAATAAACATGCTACAAGAAATTAAGAGAGTATAGATAAAGTCAGAAGGGACTTCAGAAGAAGAAAACATGCTTCTGATTGGAGGATAAGGAAATAATGCAGAAAAAAAAAAAGTAGAGCTTATCTGGACTTCCAAAAATGCAGATTAAATAGTACATTTTCTGACTATTAAGAGGGTGGGTTTGGAGAAGATACAAGCAATTCTGATGGCAGGAATGACATTAACAAAGAAAGTGACTGTAAAGGCATGAGTAATTGGCCTTGTGGGGAAGTTTAGACACGGAGTCGTGTATTAAATATCAGCCGAGGAGTTTTGGAATTCTGCAGTGAAGAATTCTTCTCTTTTTATCTTTGAAGAGCTCAAAACTGTTACAGATATTTTAATTCATTTCTTAGAATATATAAACCCACAACTTTCAAGTCGATTCCCACTCATACAACCTTATAGCATAGAGTAGAAATGCTTCATAGGTTTCTGTGGCTGTAACGCTGGGGTTAATGTGCTGGACTACAAGGTCAGCTTAACCATTAGGTTAGAGGTTTGATCTTACCAGTCAATCCTCGGAAACCCTATACTGGGTCACTTTGAATAAGAACCAACTTGAAAGCACTTAACAACAAACATTTGTGACACTGAATGTCTTTTTTTCTTGCAAAGTGGCTGAGTTTGGAACCCCTGATCTTTCACTGAGCAGCACAATGCTTTACCCACTATACCACCAGGGCTGCTTCTTAGAATACATAATACATTATTACAAGGACATATGTATCATCTGTATAATCATTGCTGTTGTCACATGATTTGTTGCTGTTAAGTGTCATCGAATTGGTTCTGATCCATAGAAACTCTGTATAGAGTTTCTAAGGAGCAGCTGCTGGGTTTGAAAGGCCGACTTTGTGGTTAGCAGCCCAGTGCTTATCTAACAGTACCATACCAGGACTCCTTGCTACATACTGGTTATTAGTGGTTGATGTGCATCATCTAACTAATAGTGAACTTCTATAGAGTTCCCAAGGCTGTCAATCTTTACTGGAACAGAAAGCCTCATATTTTCCTGCAGAGCAATTGCTAGGTTTACACTGCTGACCTTGCAGTTAGCATCCCAACTAGTAACCCCCCATGCTACCAGGGTTCTTTTGTTGCATACACATATTATAATTGGTACTATTACTGTGATACATTGTTGTTAAGTGCCCTCAAATCTCTTCTGATTCTGAATAAGTAGCGGCTGGTGGGTTTGAACCATTGGCCTTGTGACTTTGTGGTTAGCAGACCACTGGTATTCTACAGTGCCACACCAGGACTACTACTTATTGTGATTTGCCAATGTATATTGTTGGTAAATGATGCTGAGTCAGTTCTGACTCAGAGCAACCGAGTCTAGGGTTTCTGAGGAGCAACTGGTGTGTTTGAATGGCTGACCTTGTGGTCCAAGCTGACCTTATGGTCTTGTGCGTATCCTACAGTGCCACACCAAGGCTCCATACATGTGTGTGTTTCACACATACACACAAAGTCCTGGTGTGATACCATAGGATAAGCACTCAACCTCAAGGTCAGTTTGAACCACAAGGTTGGTGGTTCAAACTCACCAGACTCACCTCAGGATTCCTATGCAAAATGACTATGAGTCGTAATTGACTTGAAGGTACTTCAAAAACAGCAATACACACACACACACACACACACACACACACACACATATATATATATATATATTTAGAGAGAGACAGACAGACAGAGAATGAGTGTCCTTATGTAGTGCTGAGAATTTGTTGCACAGACCACACAGAACTCAGTGATCATACTCATAGTTATGGGATTCAATAGATAAGTTAACAGGATAAGAAAGGTTCAGGGCACAGTTGCATTGATAAATACTGGACCACAATTTTGGCAGTTCTAAACAACCAGCCACTCCTCAGAAGCCCTGTACAGGGTCACTATGAGTTGGAATTGACCCACACTTAGCAGCAACAATATGTGTGTATGTGTGTATTAAAATATATATTACATAAATGCACACACGTTACACTATAGTTTTGTACATTATAACACTGTAGGAGCAGCTTTGTATTGCTAACTTCAGGGTTGGTAGTTCAAACCCACTAGCCACTCCATGGAAGTAAAATGAGGCTCTCTGCTCCTGTAAATATTTACAATCTTGAGATGGTAGTAGATTTGGGTTGGATGTGAAAAGGAAACACACACACATTTTAGCTGGACATTTTTATCTATATTTTAGAAATTTAGCACAGACTATTGGAAACACTCCAGGAGCTCTGGTAACGTAGTGGTTACGAATCAGGCTGCTGATCTCATGGTTAGCAGTTCAAAACTACCAGCTGTTCGGTGGGAGAAAGATGAGGCTTTCTGCTCCCGTAAAGATTTACAGCCTCAGAAACACTGTACAGGGTCGCTATGAGTCGGAACCGACTCCACTGCACAATAACAACAACAACAACATCGGAAACACTAAATCACTATCTATTGTTGCAGAACTACAATCCATCCGATGTCTATAATAACTAAAGCTATGCTTCCATGTAGTAAAACTTTTATGGTAATCATTGCATACAGATAACGCATTAGTTCAGGTGACTCAATTCTCCCATTCGAGTTAAAAAGAAGTTACTGTGTTTTGCAACAAATACAGAGTCTCTCTAATTCTAGATTTGGGGTCCTGGTCTGGTGCTGTGTGTTAATACTCTGGACTGCAATGTTAGTTTGAACAACAAGGTTGGTGGATCAAGGCCACTCAGCTTCTCCTCGGAAACCCTATGTAGGGTAGTTGTGAGTTGGAACCGTCCCGACGACGCTTATCAACAGCAATCCTAGATTCATAAAATTGACATTTATATTCATAATGAAATATCCATTTTACTGAGTGTCAGTGACATAAGACAATTTGATTGTGTAGCCTCTCATCAGCAAGCTTAGTGAACCTCAGTTTCATCGTTTTGAAAACAAAGATCTTTGATCTGAATGAAAATTCTTTCCAAATCTATGAATATAAGGTTATATGTCTATAACACCAGCATGCACTATAGAATGTATTCATTTAATCATATTCTTCACTACAATATTCAGTATGGTTATTATTAGAAAAATAAAAATAGTTGAGACTGCTTTGATACTATTCTCATTTCTGAGGCATTTACAGTTGGAAAGATCATCTTCATTATGTTTCAATTGTGACAAAATAAAAGGGGATTTAGGCTCAAATCATGGACTGTCACTTCATTGAATATGTGAATATGAATAATGTATTGATAGACTGATTTTTGTCTTTATCCTTTCTAAAATGTTGGATTCTAGCCATACATTTGACATTAAACATAATAGGAGGAATATAGCATGCTATTTAAGAGCACACAATTTAACTGTAAACCAGACCTTGTTAGTGAGTTGTGTAATCTTGAAGATCATATTACTTAAAATATCAGATTTTAAACACGGACAGTAATAATGCTAACTTTACAATGTGACTGGAAAATAGAGGAAAAAAAATATAAAAATTTTTGGCAGGGTGCCTGGAACAGTTGATATAAATAAATATCTATTACTATGTTAAAATATGTCAAAATTATAATTATTAAAACCTCTGATGATTTGTTGTTTTTGTTAAGTGGCACTGAATCAGTAATGACTAACAGTGACCCTGTTTAGGGATTCCTGGAATCCTGGTGTGGCGACATAGGATAAGCATTCAACCTCAAGGTCCATTTGAACTGCAAACTCACCAGCCACATCTTGGAATCTCTACTGGGTCACTATGAGTCCGAACTGACTTGATGACACTTTACAAAAACAACATAGGGATTCCTAGTAGCAACTAGAAGGTTTGAACTGCTGATCTTCCAGTTAGCAGTTCAGTGCTTATCCTAGAGTGCCACACCAAGACATTGATAATAAAACACAATAATTGCTACTACTATTATTGTTCTCATAATACTCACTTATATCTACATTTTTGATATTTTGTATATTTGACAACTATAATTTAAAATGGCAATTGCATTATAATTGAAAATGGGTATATGTATGTATATATGATATAATTCATTGATTATTTATTCCCATATTTTTTTAACATTGCCTGCTAAATCTCATGCACCAAAGTATGGAATTTTCCTAAGCATTAAAGCACCATTGGGAAAATTCTTTCAGTTTTCTTGTAAGATGTTAAATAACAAATTGACTAAAGTTGTCAAACCAGGCCCCTACTAGGAAATATTTCTAATACATAGTAATTAGACAATGAGAAAAAGCAATCAAATATCTTAGTTTTATTTCTGAAAGGTTTGGGAAAAACATTACCCCAAATCCATATGCAGGTCATTATTTACAAAAGCTAAGACTTACTTTCTCTTTCAATTGAAAATATAAGAGCTTATATTCTGATAAGTAAAGTTACAAAAATTAACAAAAATATCAAAATATGCAATTTATAATAATTTGAGTTTGAGTAGGAAACAACGTATTTCTGGTGTAACTTTTCTTAAAATAACAATTTTATTATTTAATCATAACCACAAGTTATTCCATTTTCAGGGTAAAATATCTGGTATTAAATTCCACCTTATGTGACTGCTCCAGAAGTTTATTTATTCTTGTCCTAGCTTTTGCCCTAATGAATGCATTATCTGTTCTTTTGCAATTCTGCCACACAGAAATAGTATGGGATATCCGGCATGAATACCTTTTGACCTTAATTTTAAGTGCACTGCAACATTCCTGAAAGTCAAACCAGCGTGCCTTTTCATTTCTCCACTCCTGAAACCTCATACTTAGAGTGTGTTGTGTTTGTCTGCTTGATTTGCCTCAGGATAGGAATCCTGACCTTCTGGGCCACTCTACCATGCCCCTTTTTGTTTCCTGGAAGCTATTTTACCCTGGGGAAAATGAGATAGAGTGAGAGAAATGAAAACTCAGATAATAAATGAAGGATTTCATTTTATAAAGGAAGGAAAAGTAGATGTGATAAGAATCAATTATTCAGCTATCTTTGATTTCTTTTATTTTTAATTTAGATTTGATTTCTTTTTTTGAAAACTATATGGTACTCATAATCTTATGTAGGTTTAGAGGAGTTAGTGCTATGACTAGGTCACCTGCTTAAAAAGCACACAGTCAAATTTACTTGCATAAAAATGGTTGATTCTCAGAAGCATAATGTTGAGCCAAAAGCATCAGAAATAAAAGAGTACATATTTTGTGGTTTCACTTACATACTGTACAGTTGATTTGTAGTAGTCTAGCTTGTTTAAGTACTGATGGAGTCTTAGTGTGGCACTGTATAATAAGCACTGAACTGCTAGCTAAAAGATTGATTGTTCAAACCCACCAGTCAGTCCTCAGAAACCCTATGTGTGGTTGTTACAAGTTGGGACCAACTCAATGGCACTTACTTAACAACAACAATGATGTTAGAGATCACATTAGTGGATACCCTTAGCAGGATGGAGAGGTCAGTAGAAGAGAGTAAAGAAGTTTTTGATATGGGTACTTTTACATGGATATGTTCAATTTCTAAAAATCATTGAGCTATATTATGCTATATAAAATATTATGTCTATTAAAATTAATAAATCATTAAAAAATAATTTGATCAAAATTTACAATTCTTATAGAGTAGTTGACTTATTTTATCTATTTTAACAGACTCAGATAATTGCACTTTATGAAAATATCACATCAATAAAAAATAATGAAAGGGTCTAGGTTTGGGCAAAACTTAACTAAAATTTTGTAATCATCCTTTAAATATTTCTGAACATTTGTCATTTGTATGAAATCATTCTGTCACATTTCAGAAATACAGAAGTGACTAAAAGGAAACTTTGCCTTCTAGGAACTCACAAAATAGAAGAGACAAGAACAACAAACAAGGCAATGTAATAGCATTAGTACAGTAATTTATTTAATAAATGTGTATTGCATATAGTGCTATTTGAGTTCTAAGGGAAAACACATGTGGTGGTTACGCTTAGGCTTAAGTATATCAAAATACTTCAAAGTAATATTTCTATTTGTGTTGTCTACTGGGTGTTCTAGACATCCTGTATATGTACTGTTGGTAGCTGGTAAGTAGATGCCTAAATAAGAAATATATGAAAATTCATTACTCTCAATATTTTCTCAATACGATTCCATATGGTACACTAATGGAACTTTCTAAAAAGCAATCCAGGAGGAAAGAGAATCACATCTAAGATTTTACATACTTGGGTTTTTGGTTATGAAAAATGTAGCACTACATCTAAGTGTAGTGAGCCCATCTTTAAAAAGTAAATGATGTCACTAAGAAATATTCACGTGAAAAGGGTATTTGTACTAATGAACTTGACATATAAATTTAGCAACATCAACAGTGTCCTAAAAGTAAGTATATAGGATATGTATGGCATATGGGCATATGTATGGCATATAGGTAATTACAGTTCTATAAATTTCTGTACACAGATCGAAGTATCTATACTGTTGGTGCTGTTAAGTGCTGTTGAGTTGGTTACAACTCAACGAGACACACTGTATAGGGTTTCTGCAGAGTGGCTTTGTTGTTGTTGTTGTTAAGTGCCATTGAGTCGGGTCCGACCCATAGCGACCCTGTACAGGGTTTCCAAGGGTGTAAATCTTTACGGGAGTAGAAAGCCTCATCTTTCTCCCGCGGAGCGGCTGGTAGTTTCGAACCGCTGACCTTAAGGTTCACAGCCCAATTCGTAACCACTACGCTACCAGAGCTAGTAAGTTTAAAACAATGACCTTGAGGTTATAAGTCCAGGGCTTTTGCTATGCCACACCAGGACTCCAGAAATATCTCTATGCATGTGTACCACAGCATAAATTAAAAGAAGACAAATTATAGATAATTTTAAGATATAACCAAATACCTTACAGAATTGGATTTCTATGTTTGGAGGTTTAGCACTTTAGTCTCTCTTGACAACTCATCAATTTGCATTATATGGTTCACAAAGTTCATGTTCTGCACCTTAGCCTAGTGATGTGAGTAGTGTTTGGAGTCTTAAAAGGTTCCATGTAGCCATTTAAGATACAACTATTGGTCTCTACTCATCAGGAGCAAAAGAGTAAGAAGGAACCTAAAATCTCAGAGAAGAACCAGTCTACAGGACTAGTAGCTTACACAAACTGTGGCCTCACATACTCTGAGACCAGAGTACCTAGTTACCACTAACATGCATTCTGATTAGGGCCATAGTAGATGGATTCTGATTGAAGGGGAGAGAAATAGGGACCCAAATTTAAATTCTTAAAAAGTCTATACTTACTGGACTAGTTGAGACCAGAGAACTCTTTGAGACTATCACTCTGAGATACTCTTTAAACCTTCAACAGAAACTACCTCCTGAGTTCAGCTTTTAGCGAAATAACAGAATGACACATAAAATAAATGATATCACTTATAAATACAGGCTTCTAGCTTAGTGGTTATGAGTCGGACTGCTTAACTTCAAGGTCAGCAGTTCAAAACCACCAGCTGTTCTGCTGGAGAAAGATGAGACTTTCTGCTCCTGTAAGATTTATAGCTTTGGAAACCTTATGCAGGTTTACTATGAGTTGGAACCTACTCCATAGCACACTGCCATCATTAAAAAAAGATAACAAAAAACTGTATGATGCCAAATGTCAGCATTTATTACTATAAAGCAAAGCTGAGACGGTAAAGGAGCAGAAGAACTAGAGTACTGGAAATAGAGCAAACAGAAGGCAATTCAAGACAATATTTTCTCATTGTAAAAAATGTGTCTAATATAACAATAATTAATGTAGAAATTTTCAAATGAGAAACAAATTAACTTTGCAAATGTTCATCAGTAACATAATAAATACTATTTTTAAAATATTAAAGTTGAAAAGGAAATGTGTATATCTTCTTAGTATCTAAAACACTGCTAAAAGAGAAGGAAATGAATGTGAGAGGAAGATTTTAAACAACAAAAGAACCTCAAAGAAGTGATTTCTGAGTCAATATAAAAGTCAAAGAGCTGAAATCATTAATTTCTGAAATATCAAGGAGTGTTATACTTATGGGATGAAATATCAAGGAATGGGAGGGTGGTGGCTGTTTTCCTTATTTGCAGTCCAGTCATGATATTTCCAGTATCTGGATCAACACCATCACAAGGGCATCTATGTCCTAATTCCTCATATCCATGTCCGTCACAAAAAACAACCTCAGAGCCTGTAAATCATTGTTTTGTTAGGTGCCATTGAGTTGATTCTGACTTACGGTGACTCTACACACAACAGAAGGAAACACTGCCCAGTAATACACCATTCTTACTATAGTTAAGTTTGAACATATTGTTGCAGCCACTGTATCAATCCATCTCACTGAGGATCTACCACTTTTTTTAAGATGACCCTCTACTTCATTAAGCATGATGTCCTTTTCCAAAAACAAAATCCTCTGGTAACCTGTCCAAAGTACATTAGATGAAGTTTCACCATCCATGCTTGTTAGGAGCATTCTGGCTGTACTTCTTTTTGTTGTTGGTGGTGTTTAAGTTTTTATTATGAATTGAGTCATAGTTTACATGGGAGAACATTGGTTTTACACTCATCATTTCATTGCAGTGATTACAATCTCCTCTGTTCATAATCATTCAACAGTATTTGCTTCTATTCCCTGTGTTTACTTATTTTTTGTGGGGGGTGGGGGAAGGGCAGATGTATACAAAAACACTCAGGAATATATAATCATTTAAACAACCAAAGGGCACATTCTGAAAGCCTGCTTCCTGGCCGCCAACACACAACCTTCCTCCTTCCTTGAGTTTAGAGTCTTCACATACTCTATCTTCATTTCTTCCTCCATCTCTGGTGTTGCTGCTTCTCTGGATAGTGTCTCAAATTCCACTCATACTCTTTTCCCTTCATGGTTTCCTTCCATTCCTGAGCTGGAGGATTAACTACTTCCCCCTTTTTTGTTATAAAACTTCTACCTTTATTGTTATGACAGTCCCATTTAGTCATGATAACAAGTATTCACTATTGAATCATAAGAATCTTATCCCTGTCTCCTTTCACCAGATCTGTCTAGACAAGATGAAAACTATTCAGTGGGGATTCTATCTTCCCCTGCACACTCTGAAACTAACTCCCTCTTGAAAACTACTCCATACCTTTATAACACGCACCCACCCCACCCATTTTAGGTACTGTGTATACTTCTTCCAAGATCAATTTGTTTACTCTCTACCAGTCCATGGGATTTTTAAGATTCTTTTCTAATGCTATAATTCAAGTCTTTACCAGTCTTCCATTTTCAATGCCCAGCCTATCAAGCAATTGAAAATAGCATGTCTTGGGTCAGATTTACCTTAGTTCTCAAAGTGATTCCTAATCTCTTTCATAGAATAAAGAGGTCTTTTGAAGCTTATTTGCCCAATGCAGTGTCTTGTTAGAGTTCTTAACTGTTGTTTCTATGTGCATTGATTATGGATCTAACTAAATGAAATTCTTGACAACTTTGATCATTTATCCATTAATTATTATGTTGTTTGTTGGTCCTCTTGGAAGGATTTTTGTTTTATTTATGTTGAGGTGTAATCTATACTTAAGGTTGTTTTTTTTTTTTTTTTCTTCTTCATCAGCAAGTGCTTCAAATCCTTTCCTTTCAGCAAGCAAGGGTACGTCATTTTTTCTTAGAACACTATATTAGAATATAGAATTGTTGTTGAAAACAGCACTCAGTGGCATTGTCTATATAAGAACCCAGATATTCTGTTACATTTTTTCATCAAAAACCAATATAAGGGAGATGGGCTTTGATGGCAGATAGGGTTGAGGGACAGTGAAGTTCAACATCAGCAATACCATAGAATGCCAGGCGAAGCAGGTTTAGGGCAGAGCTCCAAAACTCTGAAACACATAGGTAGGAATATTTAAAAGGTTTGAAAGCTTATAGCTAGTGGAACTTGTAGCAAAAGTAAGAAATTGCAAACTTTTGAATCTGCCAGGCTTGGCGGCCAGGAGCCAACTACTTGGGCAAGACCAAATGGCAAGACCAGGTGGGGGAACAGACCCACCGTGGAATAACACCTCAGGAACCTCGGAGCAAAGGTGGAAAATACACATTGTCAGTTTTACTTGTTCTGACTTTATTTATTTATTTTTTTCGGTATGTGTTCATTGGCCCCCCACTGTTTGTGCACCTCCATTTTAGTGATTAGAGGGGTGCCTGAGTGAGTGGAAAACCCCCGTCCCCACCTCTGGTGGGTTCTTCTGCCACACATGTGCACAGATACTCTCAGCCCAAGAGCCAGCACTGAACTGTTTTTTAACAGGGAAAAGGCCAGAATGAGGGAGGTGGATAGGAAAAGAGATTTTAAAAGCAAAAGAGGCCAAAAATTAAATTAAAGCCTGAGGTACAGCATAACAACCAGTAGTGGCAGATGGCGTGAAGGCAAGAAGTTTAAAGAGGACATTAAAGTTATACTTATATCAGGTTACAGACTTATTTTGTTTTTTTCTACTCTCTCTCCTTACCCCTTTCTGAGATTATAGACTACAGTATCCAATCAAGCTTTGTTGTTGTTTTGGGTGGCTTTTTTTTTTTTTTTCTGTTGCTGTTTTGATGTTCTATGCTCCCCCTTTTACATTTGGGGGACTCTTTCTCTTACTGTATTACCTAAGAAGAGACAGCAACTGCTGCCATAGAGTCAAGCTACAATCACACTCTATAAAACACCAAAATCCAGGCAAGAACCAATACCAGCTGTGATAGACCAAGGAGGCAGATAACACCTCTGAAAGTTACTCATAGTTAAGCAATAAGAAGACTGAAAAAGGAAGCCTACACCCTGATCACATCTACCTGGAGGCAGTCAGAAAGTATAACAAATGCCAAAACACACACTCAATTAAATATTAAGGCCACAGATAAACACTAAACATGTCCAAGAAGCAAAAGCAGATGACCATATCAGCA
>NW_006408588.1:3678398-3682970 GCF_000296735.1 Chrysochloris asiatica | reverse complement strand
TCATTTCCAACCCATAGCAACCCTGTATAGGGTTTTTGAGGAGCAGCTATTGAGCTTGAATGGTTGACCTTGCAGTTGAAAGGGCTTTGCAGTCTGGTGCATTAACCCACAGTGCCACACCAGGACTCCATTAGAGAGATGCAAATCAAAATAACAATGAAATATTATCTCACACCAGAAATGACAGCAAAGATCAAAAAGTAGAGGACAATAAATGCTGTCGAGGATCTAAAGAAACTAGGACACTCCTGCATTGCTGGATGGATTGCAAAATGGTCCAACCTCTCTGGAAAGCAATATGGCACTTCCTCAGAAGGTTGAAAATACAAATACCTAATGGTCCAGCAACTCCTCTACTTGGTATTTACCCACAAGAAATACAAGCCATACAAGAGTAGATATATGCACACCAATGTTCATAGCAGCACTATTTACAATAGGAAAAAGATGGAGACAACCTAAGTGCTCATCAACTGAAGGATGGATAAACAAACTGTGGTACATACACACAATGGAATATTGTGGTACCTTGAAGAATAATAAGGAAGCTGCAAGCCACCGCATAATATAGATGAACCTTGAGGACATTATGTTGAGTGAAATTAGCCAGTCACAAAAGGAGAAATACTGCATAGGACCTCTACTGTAAAAGACTAAGACAAAGCACCCATACTATAGGGGGAGATTCTTTGCTGGTTACTGGGATGTGTGGGCAGTGTGAGGGGAGAGAGGGAAGGTGAATCACAGGGTAGGGAATAGACACAGAAGAGTATGGGTGCTAGAGAGGGGGGCAATACACAAGAAGGGGAAGGGGAATGGAAGAACAAAGCAGATGGTAAAACAATTCGGCAGGTTTGCATGGGCTAAATGGGACAGAGGTAAACAATGATGTATGCACAACCTTGGAACAACAGGGCTCCGGGATATAGGGATTGAGACATGGTTGGAATGGGCAAAAGGGGGGAAATAATGTTAAGATGCTCGGCTATCTTTTGAATCTTGGTTTCTCTTGCATACCATTATGAATTAAACACTTGAGAGGAATAGAAAGCCAGAAATATCACCAGAGAAAGCTTGTAAATCTGTCTTCTGCCTATAATAGATTGGAATACCTAAAATGGGGCAACAGTGTGCCTAGTGAAGGAGGCTTCCTGAAGACCCTCTGCATTACATAAGACCATAGTTAGAATCCTGAACCCCATCCAGAATCTTCTCAAGTGGAAAATTTCCACTTGAAAGGACAAGCAGACCAGCCTGGAATGGCTAGCAGAACAGAAGATAGTTCTTGAAAGAACGACCGACAGGAAAAACACAAAAGAATAATGGCAGTCCAACTGATTACTACAAGAACAACCAAATGGCTCACCCAGAAGACATCAAGGCAAGTGGATGGGTCTTCTCAGGATAAACCCCCTTTTAAGACTAAAACTAAATGGGAATACACGAGTATGCATGTGCTCTGATTGGAGACCACGTTCATCACTGATAAGGGGAAATGGGGGGAAAATAGCAATGAGGCTGCAAACTAAGTCCTACAAGGTTCAGTAGTCTCTTGTGAACCTGGATGGAGACCTAGTTGGCCAGCATTGTGGCAAGACCTGGTGACTCTTGAGCCCAGAGTCAGTGACATGGCCACAGAGGACTAGAGTGGAGAGTGAAGCGTCCAGCTGATAAGAAGAGAGGGTATATGCATAAGAACACCCACACTTGCAGATAATACCCACTTGAGCTGGCTTCAATGACTGGATGATCAGAGCTCAACTAGAAGAAGAAAGAAGAGGGAAAAAAAGAGTAATCTGATACAATTTGATGAACTTGACCTACACCTATGGATGCAGTAACTCAAAAGAGGGGACAAATCTTTATAGCAAGGATCATTCCCACCCCCTCCATACACAGAGTAAACAGGGATGGGCAATTTGGACATTGGCTACACAAAATGGGGGGCTACAAAGGCAAGAAGTGACTAGCTTGCAAGCTTTCAAGAGGAAACCTAGATCCAGAGGGCATGGAGGAAGGTAAAATACCCATTGAGTAGTATCCAATCTGTCTAGGTGGGGCTAACGAAAGGAGATGGGGATAGGTCTCTTGTGATACAATAGTGAATACTTTATATCAGGACTGACTGTGAGGGTTAGAAATGTAAAGGTAGACATTTTGTAGCAGAAGCAGGGGAGTGCTTGACTTTGCAGTCCAGGAGCAAAGGTCCCTGGGACCATCAAGGGAGAAGAGCGGAGTACAGTCCCCTACCCAGAGAAACAGTGACTCCAGAAATGGAGGCAGAGATGATGACATGGAGAGATGGAGTGGCTAGGGACTCTAGATGCAGAGAAGGAGGGGGCTATTTGCTGACAACCAGGCAACCACGGTGCAGGCTTGTAGGGTATACCCTTTGATTGGTTGATGATGCACCGAGGGGAGTGTAACCATGGCAGTGAAACAGTATATGATAGGAAGAATGTAAAACTAGTGTCCTCCTATGTAAACTCTCACATAATTCACAGTAAAACATTAATATATATATATGCAATGTAATATTCACCATTTTATTCTGATGCTAGAGCAAAAAGACTACTTTTAATGAAACAAGTTTACTGTCAAATACAAGAAAAGAAACTTATAATAGTTACAACATACAAGGTGCTGTAATAATTTGGAGGGCATGAAGTATTTTATAAGAGTAAACAAATAATTTAGCCTGAAGAAGTTGAGAAATAATTTGTAAAGATGGATTTTTTCTCCACAGGACTCCATAGACCATAGTGATTCTATTTTTACATAAAGTCACTTTGAGTCAGAATGGACTCAGTGGCACCTAATAACAACATAAAACCTCCAGAAGTTTTAGTGTAGGATACGTGTGCTTATAACTTATACTACTTAGCTTTTAAGAAGAAAATGTCTTGCAAGTATTTTTTTTCATTTTTTAAACTTACTGCAGCTTTACTCTTATTCATAACTTGCATGTGTTTAATTTGGGAGATAATTCTCTAAATCCTTGAGTAAAATTGAAAGACCAGGAAGTAGTTATATAATATAAATGGACCCCAAATTGTGAACCAGAGCCTGACTAGACTATTATATTTGGATAAGTAGAGAGTAATGTGTTGAAGGAGGATCAATTGTACATAGCTCATTGTGTGCAAAAGCATTGAATTATAGAAACTGAATAGGACTTACTTGTCTACTGAATGTTGGGTCATGCAGGAAGGTCAGAGTCCAAGGCAAGCAAATAATGATTTTTACTGCAAGTGTGATTTATTATTGGTTTTCTAGGGTTTGGTAAACAAAATAATTGGGAATTTATATTTGGAGATGACATCAGATATTTTTAACATAAGTTGACTCCCAGATAGTTTTCATAACAGGTTGTTTCTTTGGTTTTCAGATACTCATTGAGTAGGAGGAGAGTGAGCTGTTTTTTAGGTTCTTACACCAATATCTTTCTTAATTTATACTTTCTTCTTTCATCAAACCATAGAAAAGCAGAGTAACTGTTGAAATTCCATTTACCAAATACTTTTCATAAAACAAAACTGTGATAGAACATTTTTTATGTTTTTATAAGAACTTTAGTACTAGAGTTATTGTTGCTTTTTCTTCATATCCTTGTTTTTAATTTTAATGATCACTTCTAATTTTGGCTTTTATTTATTATCATTGAAAACTCAAGATACAAAATATAGAAAACAGTTACCCTTCCTTTGGTAAAGCAAATGGGCCACTGTCAACAAATAATTTAGCCTGAATTAAAGGTTGGAGGTTAAAGTCCTCCTAGAGGATACTTGGGGAAAAATTGTATGACAATCTCCTTCTGAAAAAGCAGCCCTTGAAAATTATGGGACATGGTTCTACTGTGACACATATGCACTCACCATGAGTAAGATTTAACTTGCCAGCAACTGTTTTTGTTTTGATTTGATTTATGTTAAATTCACCTCTAATGACCTTTGCAAAAAAACATACATTTGTGCCTACGCATGTCATTGTTGTTGGTGTTAAGTGCCTTCAAGTCAGTTCTGACCCACAGTGACACTGTATAGGTTTTCTGAGGAATTGCTGGTAAGTTTGAACCACTGACCTTGCAGTTTTAATTGACCTTGTGGTCAAGCACTTATCCTACAGTGCCATACCAGTACTCCTTGCATCCACATACAGACACATATACACTTCAGGTCTTCAGATTATTCTGTTCATTTAAAGTCATTGCTTTTATGTATTGCAAGCTGTAATTGCTTCTAGCAATATAATGTCTTACCTCAATAACATAATCATCGTGCAGTTACTAAATATTTTTTACATGGCAATATCTGTCTTTGGATAACTATTAAGTTGGACATTATTATAATTCTCTCGTTGCACCATTGTAGTTTGAAGATGAATAGACTAGAATTGGTTTATATTTGCTGAGCAATTAAATTCAATATCACCAACAGGAAAGCCTATCAGCAAAGCCTGACTTTATTTGTTGAATTGATGATAAGTAAAGGAATAGCTGCTTTAAATCTTCCTGGGAGTCAAAAGCCTCATACTACTCCCAAACTACACCAATGTTGTTGTTGTTATTGTTAG
>NW_006408588.1:3669567-3675373 GCF_000296735.1 Chrysochloris asiatica | reverse complement strand
TGTGGTATGAAGGTTTGGAGGAAGACGCATTAACAACCTGTGATATGCAGATCATATAACCTTAATGTTGAAAGCAAAGAAGACTTAAGTACAGATGAAGATCAAAAACCACAGTCTTCAGTATGCATTGTGCCTCAATTTAAAGAAAAAAATCCTCAACACTGTACCAATAAATATCATGATACATGTACTAAAAATTGAAGTTGTTAAAGAATTCATTTTGTTTGGATCTACTATCAACACTCATGAATTTCTGGTGTGGAGCTGCAGGATAATGTGCTAGACTGCAAGGTCAATTTGAACTGCAAAGTCAGTGGTTCCAACCCACCAGCTACTCCTCAAAACCCTATATACAGTCACTATGAGTTGGAACTGACTCAACGCCACTTAACAACTACAACAACGTCAGCACTCATGGAAGCAGCAGTCAAGAAATCGCACAATGTATTACATTGATCAAATCTGCTGTGTAAACTCTTTAAAATGTCTTGAAAGTGTAAAACCATGGCATTGGAATTGGAGAAGGATTCATTAACAACCTACGATATGCTGATGATGCAACCTTGCTTGCTGAAAGTAAAGAAGACTTAAAATATTTAATGATGAAAAGCAAAGACCACAGCCTTCAGTATGGGTTGCACCTCAGTGTAAAGAAAACAAAAATCCTCAGAACTAGACCAATCAACAACATCATGATAAATGGAGAAAAGGTTGAAGTTATCAAAGGCTTCATTTTACTTGAATCTATCAACTATCAACGCTCATAGAAGCAGCAATCAAGAAATCAAATATGTATTGCATTAGGCAAATCAGATGTACAAGAATTATTTAAAGTGTTAAAGAACAAAGATGTCAGTTTGAGGACTCAGGTGCACCTGATCCAAGCCATGGTATTTTCAATAGCTGCATTTTCATGTGAATGTTGGACAATGTAAAAGGAAGATTATAGTAGTATCGATGCATTTGAGTTATGGTGCTGAAGAATATTAAAAGTACCTTGACTTCAAACAAGTCTGTGTTGGAAGACGTACAGCCAAAATGCTCTTTAGACAACATTATGCATCAATGTGAAGCCACAGTAGGATGGGCTCTAATCTTTAATTAATGATGTCTTATAATGGAGGAGAACAGACACAGAGAAATCTAAAAAGGGACTATGGCCATGTGAAAATGTATCACAAGTCAAAGAAGACCAGTAAATATATGGGGCTATCAGAAACTAGTAGCTTCATATGATAAACACTTGACTTTGAACCACTAGTTCATCAGTTTGAGCCCACTAGCCACTTTTTGGGAGAATGATAAGACTTTCTGCTCTCACAAATATTTAGGGTGCTATCAGTGGAAACCAACTCCATGGCACTTCACAACAAAAACAATAAGCAAAAACTGGCAGAAAAAAATAAGACTTCTCCTAGAATGAACAGAGAGAGAATGATTCTAAAAATACCCAGAATTTAGGCTTTTAGCCTCCAAGTTTTGTCCTTTCAGGCCACCCTATTTGTGGCCTTTTTTACAACTGTCCTAGGAACCTAATGTAGATGGTCTGAAGGAAGAATTTATATACAAGATTTTCCCATCTGTTTGAAGTACATAATTCAATTTTGTTCAAGGCACAATTGGTTGATTGGTTGTTTATATGTCGTAAAGTTGGTTCTGACTCATAGTAAATCTTTATGGTAGCAGAAAGCCTCATATTTCTTCCATGGAACAGTTGGTAGTTTAGAATTGCTGACCTTGAGATTAGCAGCCCAACTTGTAGCCACTGTGCTACCAGAGCTTCTTTCAAGGAGCAGTAAATTCAGATTATTTCATAAAGTAGTATGTTTCAGTAGAAGTAACAATCACTTTAAATTAAATCATGTGAGACTATGACAACTAACAACTACAAAAAACACTAGGATACTTGAATATAGGAATTCTGTATAGTCATGATTTATCCAGGTTATAAATGCTTAATGACCAGATGTTATTGTTGTTAAGTGCCGTCGAGTCGGTTCCAACTCATAGTGACCCTTTATAGACCAGATAGGCAGAGTTAAAGTCAAGGAATCTCTCGACCAAATCTATTCATTTTAAGAACTGAAAGAAAGACATTTGTACAATAAAGAGCAATAGAACTTGTTACATTTCTTACGTTGACTAGAAAATCATCTACAGCAAAAGGATGTCATTCTTCTGTCAGTCATTCTGTTGTCATGCAGCTGAACCTAATCTTTGTCACCCAGGCAGAACCCCAATTCCCATAACCAAATTATTGTTAATGATGAATGGATTGATAAGGGAAAGAGAGTGTACCTTTGTAGCATTTGCTAAATTAGAAGCAAACTAATCCTGCCACCTTGAGCCAAAATAATAAACAGGACTTTGAAAGAAGGGTAAGTGCTCCCTAAATTATTTAAGACTGCAACATAATTAATATACAGCACTATTGATTTAATTAAACTAAGCTTTCTCTAGACCAGGGAATGCCCAAAGTTAATTAGCAACATAGCCCTGAGCATTTCACATACACAGAGAAAGTAATTTGATGGTAAAATGTATGTTTATCTATTGTAATTTCAAAGACCTTAGCTACTTTAGTAATTTGTTATCATTAGTAATTTTTTCCCAAAGTAGTCCTGTTTTGTACAGCTAATTTAAGTTGGGAAGTATTAGTTATTAAATATTAATTATACTGAGGGTGCTATTCATGTTTATAAATATATCTGCTAAATAAATACTCAGACTTCCTGGGAAATTGGCAGAACTCTGTATTCAACATTGCCATTAATGAAACTGCTGAATGATAGAGGAATCATCAAAAGACGGTGGAAAGAATATACAAAGTCACTGTATCAAAAATAACTGGTCGATTTCAATCATTTCATGAAATAGCATGTTATTAAGAACCAATGGTACTGCAGGAAGAAGTCCAAGCTTCTCTTAAGTCACTGGCAAAAAAACATAAGGCTCCAGGAATTGACAGAATACTAGTTGAGATGTTTCAACAAATAAGTGAAAAACACCTGAAGTACTCACTCGACTATGCCAAGAAATTAAAAGAAAGCTCCCTGGCCAACTGACTGAAAGAGATATTGATGTTCATTCTAAAGAAAATTTATCCAACAAAATGTAGAAATTATTGAATGAATCACATGTAGACACATTTTGCTGAAGATGATTGAAAAATGATAATAGTTATACATTGACAAGACCGACAACTTGAAATCCAAAAGGACATGCAAAAGGGGACATCACAACAGATGTTAGATGGATCTTGACTGAAAGTAGAGGATACCAGAAATATGTTTACCAGCATTTTGTGGACTATGAAATTGCATTTAAGTGTGTGTACCCTCATGTGTTGCTGTGAGTTAATGCACTGGACTCTAAGGTCAGTTTGCACTGCAATGTTTGTAGTTCAAGCTCACTAGCTTCTCCTTAGGAACCCTTACAGGGTTGCTATGAGTTGGAACCAACTCATTGGTACTGAAGAACAGCATCAACATCACAATAAATTATGGAAAATGATGTGAAGAATAAGAAGTCTAAGTATTTAATTGTTCTCATGAATAACCTGTGCATAAACCAAGAGGTAGTTGTTCGAACAGAGTAAGGGTAAAGTGCATGGTTTAAAATCAGGAAAATTGTTATCAGAATTGTATCCTTTCATAATACTTATTTAATCTTTATACTGAGCAAATAATTCAGAAACTGGACTATGTGAAGAATACAGCATCAAGATTTGAAAAACTATTTAACCTGTGATGTGCAGATGATAAATCTTGTTTTCTGAAGATGAGAAGACTTAAAGCACTGACTGGTGAAGACTGAAGACTACAAGTTAAATATGGACTATACTTAGCATAAACAAAGCAAAAATATTCACAATTGGACAAATGAGCAACATTATGATAAGGAGAAATGTTTCTTGAGGGTAGAAAGGATGAGAAGTAGAAGAAAAGAGAAGTAGTTATTTAGGAAGCATTGAGATTCTATTTATGGTGAAAAATTGGTGATATTATGCAATATGATTAATGTAATTCTTGTTACTACCATGTGCACATGAAAAAATGTTACATAGATAAATGTGTTATGTATTGGGTGGTGGTGGTGTTAAGTGCCTTAGAGTTGGAATTCACCTTTGATGAAGAAATTAAGACAACCGTGCATTGTGGCTTGCAACTCAGCCTAAAACATCTTTTAATAAGGTATTATGAAAGCTTGTTGACAGATGGACAAAGTGTGTCAAAAAAGATGGAGATTATGTGGGAAAATGGTACATTTGTCTTTTCTAAAAGTGTATAAAAGTAAATTCTACATCCACAGAGAAGATAATTTTTTATATATATATAAAGATTGGCAGTTCAAACCCACCAGCAGCTCCTCTAAAACTAAACAGGTTTGTTGTTTGTCATCATTGACTCTACAGCACTTAGAAACAACAACATACGTTGTTCTTGTTAGGTGCCATCTGTGCACCTTTATGCAGAACAGAAGAAAATGCCTGATCCTGTGCCATCCTCACAACCATTGCTACACTTGAGACTATTACTGTTGTCCTGTGCAAATCCATCTCGTTGGGGGGTCTTCCCCTTTTTGATGACCCTCCACTTAACCAAGCATGATGTCCTTCTCTAGGGACTAGTCCCTCCTGACAATAAGTCCAAAATATGAGAGATGAAGTCCAGCCATTCTTGCTTCTAAGGAGCCCTCTGTATTTCTTACAACACAAATTGGTTTGTTCTTCTGGAAGCCCATGGTACTTTCAAGATTCTCCTCAAACACCATGACTCAAATGTATCAATTTTACAGTCTTGTATATTATTTGTCAAACTTTCACATGCATTTGAGGTTACTGAAAATATGATGGCATGGATCAGGTACACCTTAGTCCTCAAGCTGACATCTTTGCTCTTCAACACTTTAAAGAGGTCTTGTGATGTAGTTTTGCCTAATGCAATCATGGTTTGATTTCTTGACTGCTGATTCCATGAGTGTTAAGGGTTAATACAAGCAAAATTAAGTCTTTGACACTCCAATATTTTCTCCATTTATCTAGATGTTATTTATTAGTCCAGTGGTGAAGATTGTTGTTTTATTTACATTGAGATGCAATCCATACTAAAGCCTGTGATCTTTGGTCTTCATCAGTATTTTAAGTCCTCTTCACTTTCAGCAAGATGCAACACTGAAGTCACTCACTCATCTATACCGAGAAATTTAGAAGACAGGTACCTGGTCAACTGACAGAAAGAGATCCATATTTGTGCCTGCTCCAAAGACAGGTGACCCATTGGAATGCAGAAATAATCACACAATGTCTTTAATATCACAAACAAGTAAAATTTTGCAAACTGTAATTAAAAAATGGCTGCAACAGAACATTGACAAGGAACTGCCAAAGATTTAAGCTGGATTCAGACAAGGATGTTGAGCAAGGGATTGCATTGCTGACGTCAGATGAAATTTGGCTGAAAGCAGAAAATATTAGAAAGTTGTTTACCTGTGCTATATTAACCATGCAAAGTGGCTTGATTGTGTGGGTCATGACAAGCTATGGACAACATTGTGTTGAATTAGTATTCTGGAACACTTAATTGTGTTCATGAGGAACATGTACAGAGACCTAGGAGCAGTTGTTCAAACAAAACTAGGGAACACTCAAGTATTTAATATTAAGAAAGGTGTGCTTGGAGATTGTATTCTTTCACCATACTTACTAAAACTTTATGCTGAGAAAATAATTTGAGAAGCTGGAGTATATGGAGAAAAACATGGCATTAGGATTAGAGGAATACTCATTAACAACCTACAATATGCA
>NW_006408588.1:3653574-3667642 GCF_000296735.1 Chrysochloris asiatica | reverse complement strand
ACATTAGTGATTTGACATGAACTGGCCATTTTGAATCAGAAAATCATGTTTTACAATACAGGGGACTATAAATTGAAGAGGAATGGCATCAAATTAATTCTCAAAAGGAGCATGTCAAGATCTATCTTGAAGTACAATGCTGTCTCTGATAGGGTAAGACTAGTTAATACAACCACCATTCAAATTTACACATCAAGGACTAATATCAGTGATAGTGACATTGAAGAATTTGATCAAATGATTCAATCTGAATTGATTAATCATACAATCAAAATGCATTGCTAATTTCTGGTGATTGGAATGCAAAATTTGGAAACAAACAGAAAAGGTCAACAAGGGAAAATATGGTCTCTGTGATAAAATGATACTGGAGACAGACAGTATGGTAGAGTTTTGCAAGACCAATGACTGGCTCATTGCAATTGGCATTTTTCCACAACATAAATGGAGAATATACACGTGTACCTCACCAGATGGAATATCCTTCTGTAGGGACTGGTCTCTTCTGGTAATATGTCCGAAGTATAAGAAACAAAATTTGAACATCCTGGCCTCTAAGAAGCATTCTTTCAACACAGATTTGTTTGTTCTTTTGGCAGTCCGTGGTATTTTCAATATTCTCCTCCAACACCATAACTCAAATTCATCCATTTTTATAATGTTTTTCTTATTTGCTGCCCAACTTTTGCATGCATATGAGGATATTGCAGTACATCATTTGATTTCTTAACTGCTGCTTCCATGAAGATTGAAGGTTGATCCAAGCAAAATGAATTTTTAATTTCAATCTTTTCTCTATTTCTTTGGATGTTGTTTATTGGTTCAGTGGTGAGGATATTTGTTTTCATTAAATTGAGGTGTAACCCATACCCACAACTGTGGTTGTCGAGCTTCATCAGTAAGGATTTTAAGTCCTCTTCACTTTCAGCGAACAAAATTCTGCCATGAGCATATAGTAGATTGTTAATGAATCTTCCTTCAATCCTGATGCCATGTTTTTCTTCATATAATCCAGCTTCTTGCAGTATGTGCTCAGCATACAGCTTCATATAAATATGGTGAAAGAATGCAATCCTGGTATACACATTTCCTAGGTTTAAACTATGTGATGTCCCCTCGTTCTTTTAGAACAACTGCCTCTTGGTCTATGTACATGTTCCTCATGAACACAATTTATTGTTCTAGAATGTTAATTATCCACATTGTTGTCCATAGTTTGTCATGATCCACCAATCAAAAGCCTTTGTGTGGTCAGTAAAGCATAGGTAAATATCATTCTGGTATTCTCTGCTTTCAGTCAAGATTCATCTGACATCAGCAATGATATCCCTTATTCTATGTCCTCGTCTGAATATGGCTAGAACCTCTCAAAGTTCTCTGTCAGTGCATGTTTGCAGCTGTTTTTGAATTATCTTTAGCAAAATTTTACTTGCATGTGATATTTATGATATTGCATAATGGTTTCTGCATTCCATTGAGTCACCTCTCTTTGGAATGGGCATAAATATGGATCTCTTGCTGTCAGTTGGCTAGGTAATTGTCTTCCAAATTACTTGGCAGAGTTGAATGAGTGCCTCCAGTGCTGCATCACTTTGCTGAAAATTTTCAAGTCGTATTCCATCAATTCCCAGAGCCTTGTTCTTTGCCAATGCCTTCAATGTACCTTGGACTTCTTTGTTCAGTATCATTGGCTTTTGATCATTTGCTACATTTTAAAATGATTGAACATCATCCATTTTGTTATTGTACAGTGATTCTGTGTTATTCCTTCCATTTTCGTTTGATGCTTTCTACATTATTCAATGTTTTGCCTGTAGAATCCTTCAATACTGAAAGTCAAGTATTGATTTTTTTTTTTTCTTCAGCTCCCTTAGCTTGAGAAATACTGTCCAATTTAGAAGAAACAGAATTACATATATCATTGCTGTCATATGGTAGATTTTGCTATAAAGCACAGAATTCCAGAAAGATTTTCACTTGTCTTTTATTGACTCTGCAAAGTATTTCAATGGTGTTGGTCATAACAAAGCATGGATAACATTACAAAGAACAGGTATTTCAGAGCACTTAATTATGTTCATGAGAAATGTGTACATAGACCAAGAGGTAGTTGTTCAAACGGAACAAGAGAATACTGAATAATTTAATGTCAGGATGTGTGTGAAACAAGGCTGTGTGCTTTCACCGTATTTATTTAATATGTATGTTGAGCTAATAATCTCAGAAGTTGGATTATATGAAGAAGAATATGTCATTAGAATTGGAGGAAGAGCACACTTGTCATTTTGAAGACTAGGATGTGCCAAACCCAAGTCATGTATTTTCAGTAGCCTCATATGCATGTGAAGTTGGACAATAAATAAGGAAGACCATAGAAGAACCAATACGTTTGAATGATGGTGTTGGTGAATAACATTAAAAGTACCATGGGATGCCAGAAGAATGGACAACTCTGTGATGGAAAAGGTATAGCCAGGATGCTCCTTAGAAGCAAGGTTGTCATGTCGTCGTCTCTTGTTCTTTGGGCATGTTATCAGGTGGACCACTGCATGGAGAAGAACGTCATGTCAGTGAAATAGAGGAAGACCTCCAACAAGATGGAATGACATACTGGCAGCAACAATGGGCTCCACTATAACAATCATTTTGAGGATGACACAGAACTGGATAGTTTTGTACTGTGATGCTATGGTAGTTCCGTGTCATAAGCCTCTCAATGACACCTAACAACAACAATAAGAATAACATAGAGGTTGATGGTTCATACACACCCACTGGTGTTATTTTGTTGCTGTTAAGTGCCATAGAATTGGTTCTGCTTCATGGTGACCCTATATAGGTTTCCAAGTCATAGCAACCTTGTATAGGAGCAGCTTGTGGGTTTGAACTGCCGGCCTTATGGTTCACATTCCAGTGTTGATCCTACAGTTCCATACCAGGAGTCCCACTGGTACTGGAGATAAAATGTTAGGTGATCTTCTTTCATAAATATCATAGCCAAGAAAACATATGAAATATTTCTATTTTATGATGCATGACGTTGCCACGAGTCAACTCCAACTCAACAGCAGTACATTTTTTTTTTCAGATGGCTTTCCCTGTCCAGTTCCTACCACTCTTCACCACATGGACTCACTGCATTCAGTGGTCACCAGACCACTCTACTTAGCCTACCCTGAATCTTTTGGATCAAATTACCGGCTCTTTTTGAGATTTTTTTACATCAACTGACTCATCTGTCTTTAATAAGTGAATTGCCCACATACTTAAAAGCAAATGATCTATTTGAGATATATGATAATGCCTATTTCTTGTGTATCTTCTAAAGGTTTGAGAGTTTGCATATATGCATGCATTTTTTTTCACATATCCATATATTTCCCCTACTTGATAGCTGGGGAAATTGAAGTTCAGAAATTTTCAGAAACCTAACCGTATGTTTTAGAACAGGAGTGTGCACTCTGGCAGTAGTGACTCTAAAACCAATGTTCATAACCATAGCTAGGATTATGTAACTGGAAAGCTAGGCTATTATTGGAATGTAATACATAAATGCTATTGGTATTCAAGGGATTAAAGCAACACTGTACTCTGGATGCTGGGGTGAAGTTTCAAGCTAGAGTTAAGGCTTGAGTCTGATTTTCTCTTACTTCCCCCGTACAGTGCTAACTTCTGCATTTATAGCTTTGATGTGGGTATTTCCATAAGCAGAAAACTTGTGTGTTTTCTTTTCACATGTCTTCATCTTTAATCTTTGAAGATAGTAATGGCTTAATCTTCAAAGATGCTGAAATCTTTGGTGTCCTTGACCTCATGCTGAGAAATATGCATTATCTTTTGAAAAAATTTGCCAGATAAACATATGTTCTTATAAAATCAATAGCTGGCATATCATATCTTATAGTGACCTGTCAAAAGGAAGAGCTACCATAAATTCAAGCATCTGTAAAATGTAAATTTAGAGGGTATAAAAAGTCTGTGTGATAATACAAAGCAGAATCTAGCCAGAGGAATATAAAAAACATGGTAAGGATTTATGAGCTAGCTATAAACTTGGATACACTAAAAGTAAAGAACCTGATTAAAGTATCAGTGCTTCTCTCCTTTGTTTATTTTCTAGTATATTTTCCAAAGGGAAACAAAAGACAATGAACTATGTTAGTATAGAGATTAGATAGGTCCTTCACGTTTTGCCTACAATTTGGGCTTATTAAGGTAAGCTCTATGTAGTTTTTTGTACTCAGGGTCCTCAGAAATATTAACTTCTATCCTCTCCCTCCCAAGACTCTGTGCTTTTCCCTTTTTGTCATTCTACAGGAGAAAAACCTTATAATTTATATGCTGCTGTTGAAGGTTGCCATCAAGTCAATTTCAGTGCATGGCAATCCCATAATAATCTGACTTAGGTTTTCAAGGCTCTGACCTTTCAGAAGCAAACCAGCAGACCTCTGAGTATGTTAGAACCATAAACCTTTTTGATAGTAGTCAAGCGCATACCTGCTCCATCCAAGGACTTCCAGTTATCTGTGGTGGTGATGGTGGTAGTGATGTGCCATGGAGTCTGTTCCCACACATAACAAACCTGTATAGGGTTTCTGAGGTTGTAAATCTTTATAAGAGCAAAAAGCCTCATCTTTCTCCCATGGAACCACTGGTAGTTTCGAACTAGCTGACCTTGAGTTTTGCCGTCCTCCTTTTAACCATAACACTACCAGAGCTCCTTCAATTATCTATATCTTAGTGTTAATCACTAGGCATTTTATCACCTAAATGAGTGCTTTAATTTCCAGTCTATCTTTTCATTTCTGTAAGTAGGAAACGATAGTCCCACTTACTTGTCAAACTTTCAAAATCCAACTTCTCTTTATATCATTCTGTTAAAAGTTGCATTCAAAATCGGTGGTGACTTATTGCTAAATCTGGTATTCAGTTATTTATTTTCTCACTGGAAATCTATAGCCTCAAACAGTGTTGATCATTTGCTTTAAAAAAAAGACAACAACAAAAAAAAACTAGTGCTCCTCTATATTTGACAATTTCCTGTGTGATTTGTTTCTGTGATTCTCTTTGTCTGCTTACTTCATAAATGTCAAAGTTGCTCAGGCTTCTTTTCTCAGCCGTTTTATCATCTTCTACATATTCTTTGTGTAATGTCACACAAGTGCATGCCTTCTCTCACCATCTGTGTATTTTCAATGACCCTAAAATATAAATCTTCAGCTCAAACTGTTCATGAAGGCTGCAGATATATGTGTGCTATGGTTTCCCGGGCATTGCTATTAAATACTCTTTCAATGTTTCCAATTGAATGTCATCAGTGTCAAGAGTATAATCCCTTTTCTCTCTCAATCTGTTGAGTTTACTGACCCAGTAGGTGACTTGTTCCTCCCAGTCTTTTTGTTTTGTTACACATTACAAATTTTATATTTAAGATCCCTAAGGTATGGACCTCTCAGATAAACAGATTCAAACTGTGTTTCAGGCTACATTGTAGACACCAAAACTCAATGTCTTGAAGTAAATTCTACCTCATAGAGACCTCATAAGACACAGTAGAAATGCCCCGATAGGGTTTCTAAGGCTATAAATCTTTATGGAATATTGTTTCTCCCATGGAGCATATAGTAGGTTCAAACTTCAGAATTTATGGTTAGCAGTTAAGTGCTTTAACCACATTGACACCAAGGCTCATCATAGTAAACACAGGGTGTCAAAAAGTACTCTCTGTAATAAAACAAACAACTGTCCTAGATTTCCAAACATTTGGCATATATATGGAGGCTGCCAAATTCAACATGGCAACCTTTTCAATCCAATGATCCCAAGTAAGTTACAAAGGATTCTCCTAATAATAAGAATTCATGTAGAGCCAAGAGACACTTGCTATTCAATAAAAGTGGGAGGATATTACTGGAGATCAAAACTGTAATTCAATACATGGTTCAGATGTGTTTGACGAGAGGTCTTTTGGTAGCCTGCCTACCACAGAGAAGGAGGATCAACCTACCAGTTCCTGGGAATGTTCTCACACAGCTAACATTATGGGAATTTCTTGTCTCCATTTTTTTTCCTGTGCCCTAAGGCTTCAAGATGAGACTTCCTTAATCTAAAATGCCAAGTGCCTATAAACCACTCTGTCAGAGTTTAACAACCTCCCTCTGTGTGGAGGTAAGGTAAGGGGAGTGAGCTCCTCTGAACTTGATAGCTCATTACAAGTTGGCTTCCTTTATTATAGCCTTGACCTTTCTAAAACACCTGCCCTGACATCTCTGAAGCCCCTTGAATGCAGGAATTTTACAACACACCTTCCTTGTGTATAATTCCAGGAATTGGAAATCAAGCCACAGAGAAAAAGAGTAAAATAAGTTTTCTAGTGTTATCAAATTTAGAAGAAAATAATAGAAAATTATTCTTTCCGCACATTACAGAAGTCTCAATTCCTTGATCAGTGTGGATCATTTCATTTCATTTTCCAAAACCTACAGCTATGTTAAATGCTGTACTGTAGCAGAAATAAAAGTTGTTTGTGTGTGTGTGTTTTAATTCCTATTAATTAAGATCTAGGTTTATAAATCATTTACTGATCAAGGATGATATTTATAAAGTTTACTGAGCGATTTTGATCTTCAAACGTAGCCTCCTATTAAGTTGATTCATTACCTAACATTTAAAGGATTACACTATCATTTGCCTTATCACCAGACTGTATCTCCTCTCTATATATGAAGCACCTTAACAATAGCTAAAAGGGGGAGCATTAAAATATTATTTTTTAAGTGACTTAGAAGGGAAATTAGAAGAATGCTTTATCCAATTAATTTCTTGGCATCTAGGTCACACCAAGTTATACCAGATGCATTTCAGTATGTAAGGTTGGTACACATACTTATGAGAGTACAGGCACTGTTAGATCCAGTTGTTATATACATCCAAGAAGGATGCTTGAAGAGTCCTAGTGTGGCTCTGCAGGATAATGCACTGGGAAACCACACACAGGGTCATTATGACTAGGGACAAACTCAATGGCACTTAACAACACGGCTACTTGAACTTCTCATTTTGATGACAGTATGGTGCTCATATCAGTTGTTTTCAACAACTGGGTTTAAATGTTTTTAGGTTAGCGTAAGGGTTTATATTTCATGGGCTTCTCTTTGTCAAGATTGTTTTATTAGGGAAATTTCTCCCATTACTGCTTCTAAACATTTGTCTGTACTTATTTTATCTGCCCATTCAACGACACTCTGTGTACTGGGGTGGGGAGGAAAAGAACCCCAAATGTGATATTTAATTAGTTCTGCATTCTTTCCAGTGTTATTCCTTACTTAAAATACCATAAAAAGTAATTTCTTGTCAGAATGCATTTTTATTGAATTTCCTCCTGTGCTTAACTTCAGTGGCACTGCCTAGTTTCAGAAACTTACTTGAATATCTACTCACTGGCACAAATTATTCGTATCATATTTCAGGAAACCATCAGTGGAATGCTCTTGCTTCCTTCGATTAGGAAATAAAATCTTTGGGCCAGATCTTAAGTGCTAGGGCTATACAAATAGATATGTTCTCTCTTGGTAAGAAAAACGTATACTTATTGTATCAGAAGCTGGCTTCATCTCAGTTCTTTACTTCTGTTTGAAAGAAGTGCAGGAAATTGTGTTTCATGAGGATAACATTCCTAGGGCTTTGATGATAGGGTACTTTGAAATAAAGACCTGTATAGGCTGTTCATAAACATTTGAGCCTCTATAATTACTACCAGAGAAGGAAAAACAAGATCCTGTTTATATAGTTGGCAAAATAAATATTAAGTGTTTCTAAGCCCGATATCAAGTTGTTTACAATTCCTCAACCAGAACATTCACATCTTATGTCAATAGAACAATTCTGCTATTAAATAAGAAATCAAATCATTTTTAAAGCCCTGTATTGTCTAAATATCTCAAAAATCATCTTCTAAAGCTGGATTAGGAATGAGATCTAACTAATTGAAACCTAATAGGAGGAGTCTGTTTTGGGGAGACTAACTTATGTATAAGTTGTAACAATCGACCCTTTTCCATTTGTAGGGTACAGTAAGTGACAGTAAAAAGTAAGGCAACTCTACATTGTTAAAGATGACTGATTATCCTTTCCATTTGATTATTAGAGCAAAAGAGTAAATAGTATATTGAAAAGGATATTTTTAAAACTTTTTATTGTGAATTGAATGAAGGTTAACATACAAGATCATTAGCTTTACTTTCAACCTTAACATTTTATTTCATCTCAGTGATTACAATCTCCTCCCTGTAACAACAATTATCCTGCTTACTCCCTGTGGCTTCCCTTTTACATCTTATTTTTCACCAGTAAAAAAAGAAAAAGCAAAAAATTTTGGTGTGCACATACAAAACAAAAAATATATATTCATTTAAACGTACAAAAGGCACATTTTGCAAGGCTTTGTCCTGTCAACAGGCACACAGTCTTTCTCAGTCCATGGGCCTAGAGTGTGCAGCTGCTCTGTCTCTCCATGCCAGCGCGCCTTGGCCGCTGCTTTTCTAGGTAGGCTCTCCTACTTCACTCATGCTCTTCCTTCTTGATGGTCCTACAATGAAAAATAAACTACTTCCCCCCTTTAGTTGCACATCTTCTACAATTACAGTTGTGACAATCACAATTAATCCTGCTAACAATTACTCACAATTGAATCATAAAATCCTGTCACCATCACTCCTCATCCCTTTTCACCAGATCTATCTGGAAAAGAAGAAAACTATTCAGTGGGGAGTCTACCTTATCCCTTTCACTCTGAAACTAAGCACATTCACGAATGCTTGTAAGACAGCCAATTTGTTCCTTTATAGGCTTCCATTTTGGAGAGTCAGTGTCTAAATTTCCTGTCCCTATCAACCCAGTGCACTGAATAAAACAAGCTCGATCCTTAATATGAAGGATCCTTCCATTTCAGTTGCAATTTTGAGCAACTACATTCATAAACAAAGATCCAGTTCATCAAATTGTAGTAGTTTATATTGGCTCACAGTATCAAGCATCTTTATTTTTATCTAGTTAAGTTCTGGTCATCTAGTCTTCTAGACTATGTCAAATGGGAAGGATTTTTGATTATTTAGTACTGTTGGTGGTGGTAAGTACCATTGAGTTGGTTCTGACTTTATAGCGACCCTGTAGAGGATTTCCTAGGAGCAGTTGGTGGGTTTAAACCACTGACTTTGTGGTTAACAGTCCAGTACTTATCCACAGAACCACACCAGGATATTCAGTATTACTCATGTTTAATTTTATTCATGGAATATTTCAATAGATGCCTGCTTTTATTATTGAGGAATCTTAGAATGATCAGATATACTACAAGCGTGGCAGTGGAAAGTGTAATTGTAAAAGACAAGTAAAACCAGAAATATGTACATGACTTGATTAAACAAATATGGCAGTAATATTCTAGGGCATAAGAGGAATCTGAAAGGACTAAAAGATGGGATCTATATAACCAACAGAAGCTAGAGTGATACTAAAAATAAAGGCCTTAAAATGAGAAAGTACACCACTATACAAAATCACAAAGGCAAAATTTAGAGCAGCTCACTTTCAGTAAAGAAAGACAGCTGTGTGCATCAGTCAGGGAAATCTTTTCTGTCAGTCTAGCTGTAAAATGGCAGGGTTTAGAAAGACAGAAAGAAAAGGTAAAACCAGTCCTGACTGGAGGTATTTATAAGCAAGAGCATGAAGACAGGACTAAACCTTGTACTTCGACAAAAAAGAGGACACTAATAGAAAATTCTGGTATGGCACTGTGGGTTAATGCGCCAGACTGCAAAGCCATTTGAACTGCAAGATCAATGGTTCAAGCTCACCAGCTGCTCCTTGAAAACCCTATACAGGATCACTATGGGTCAGAACCAACTTAACAGCACTTCACAACAACAACAACAACAATGAAGAATTCATGTTAGAAATTATAAATAGACTATGAGAACATTTCCACGGCACAGAATGATAAGTATACATTTTAATAAGCATATCTTTTACTGTCAGACCAATTGCATTATATAGTTTAAAAATCAAGCAAAAACAAAATACAGCAACACACTATGTTCTCTGCATAATCTTGACTCAAATATTCTAGAAATGTATGCTTTAAATATTCATGTTTTTCTCTAGTCCACTAACGATTTCTTTGAATTCTCAGTTCTTTCCTAGTCTGCCTGTCTTAACTAGTTAGGGGTTGGGAGAGGCACCAGTGATACATTGATAGAATCCTCATTTTTCATTAGGGAGACCAGAGTTTGATTTTCCTTCCAGTCTACATCATGCTCAGCCAAACTGTTTGTCATTGGAGTCTTTGGTGTTGCTGCTTCCAACAATTCATCTATGCAAACCCTGGGGATAACACACAGAACACTGGCCAGTTCACAACCAATCATAGAGCTGGTGCCAGGCCGAGCAACATTTTGTTCTGTTGTACACGGGGTTTCCATGAGCCAAGGGTCTGCTCTCTGGTAACAACAACAGAAGAATCACTGACAACGCATTTCCTAAAGAGTGACAAAATAGCCTTGGATACCAGGACCACTTTGGCCAAATTAATGTTGTACTTCACAAAACTGTGTACAAGACCCTTAGACAATTTTTTCTCAGCAACTTGGCGCATTCTCACCAGAGTTATATGTTGGAATACAGATTCTGAGCTACGTCCCCAGAAACTGTACTTCAGTGTGGAAGCTAGCCAACTACATGATCTCCATCGGAGACCCAGTTCTCCTTAACCATATCCTCTCTGTCTTGGCATTCCTTTTGGTCTAGAGCAAATTTAACAAAATAAAAATGTAGTTTCTTCATTGATAGTTAAAAATGGGTTGCAATATCTTTTTTTGAGAGAGATAAAATGTATTTGAATTTGTTTAACATGTGGTGGTAATATATTTTACTCACATGACATATTAGGAACTGCTTGATATATTTGGTAAGATAAATGCTCTGTAGACACCTTTTAAGGAGGACTGCAAAGGTAACAATAAGAAAATTAAATTATAGTTAATTCTTTAACCTTTTTTTAACAATATTTTATACATTTGTTGCATTCATAGAGTTTGCCTCCATTGTGGATTGCCTCATGTTGGAAATGCAGTTCATATGATTGAAGGCTTTTCCAATTTTCACTGCATTTATAGCATTTTCTCTTCAATATGAATCCTCTGATGTTGTAAGGGGTGAATTCTTGGTGAGGGATTTCCCACATTTGTTATTTTAGAGGCAACATTGCCTGGACAGATGCTCTGATGTTTAGTTTGACATGAAGTGTTTAAAGAGCTTATCCATGTGTCTCCCATATGTGAATTTCTTTCTTGTAGCCACTGTCTTCTTTGTAACAAGAATTGATCTTACTCTGAAATTGAGCTCATATTTCTAAGGAGTTCTTTCTTCTGATGAATAGCAATTTGCCTCAAATGCACCTTCTCTGAGAAATAAATGCATCACCAGAAATCTCCCTCTTACCACAGAAAATTTACCTCCTGAATATTTCCCCTAATGCTCATTTCTCAGAAATGTCCTACTTTGACTATTGTGTTTCTTAGTTTCAAATAATCTCTTTTAGTAAAATTGAATAACTGCATATAAATTTCAACAGAGACTCTAAAATGTAATAGATGTGACTATCAAAATTAGATGTCAGAACAAGATACAGATACACAAATTCAGTAAGAGATTAATGACTTTACATTTGTTAATGACTCCAAACCATGAACAAGCCTATAAAAGTTTCTTCTGAGGTAATTTATTTTAAAAGAAAATGAAACAAAAGCTCTTCTGGAAGTCTCTTTCTCCCCAAAAGAAGAATGGGGGAAATGCCCAATAGGAGTATTAGGGGTATTGGTTTCTGACTCCTGTACAATAGGTGGCAAAGGTCTGTTGGATCTGATTCAAGTCTAGGAAATGTATTAGGTGAGAATCTATCTGAATAGGTCTTTGGTGGTGGGGGGTGAAAAGAGTTACTTTTCAAAATTGAGATGATGCTGTACTCACAGAATTTGGGGGTAGAGAAGCATGCATACATATTTTTCACAGACCACAGTAGGCTCACATTAAGTGTGAGAGAACACAGTAATAACTACTGGTCAGTGGCGTTAGTTGTTAAGTACTGTTGAATCAGTGCTTAGTCATAGTGTTTTTGCACAACAGAATGAAATACTACTCAGTCCCATGCCAACCTCACAATTGTTGCTATGCTTAAGACCACTGCTGCTGCTGCTGCTATCCCAAAATCCATCTTGTTGTGGGTCTTCCTTTTTTACTGACCCTCCATTTACCAAGCATGATGTCCTTCTCCAGGGAATGGTACCTCCTAATAATATGATTGAAATATCAGAGACAAAGGTTGACCATCATTGCTTCTAAGAAGTATTCTGACAGTATTTCTTCCAACACAGACTTATTTGTTCTTCTGGTGGTTCATGTTTTTTTAGTGTTCTCCTCCAGTGCCGTAGCACAAATGCATCAATTTTTCTTCATTCACTCTCCAACTTTCACATGCCTATGAGGTTATTGATGATACCATGGATTGGGTCAGGCACACTTTAGTCCTCAAACTGAAATCTTAGTTCTTGAACACTTTAAAGAGGTCTTGTGCAGCAGATTTGCCCAATGCAGTACATTACCTGATTTCTTGATTACTGCTTCCATGAGTATTGTTGGTTGATATGAGAAAAACGAAGTCTTTGACAACTTCAGTCTTTTCTCCATTTATCTGGATGTTATTTATCGGTGAAGTGATGAGGGTTTTTGTTTTCTTTACGTTGAGGTGCAACCGATATCAGCTCTGATGCCATGTTTTTCTTCAGCTTCTCAGATTACTTTGCTCAGCATACAAATTGAGTACATATGGTAAAAGAACATTATCATGGTGCACACCTTTCCTAAATTTAAACCATTTAGAGTTCCCATGTTACGTTCGAATGACTACCTCTTGATCTATGTACACGTTCCTCATGAGCACAATTAATGTTCTGGAATACTGATTCTTCACAATGATATCTACAGCTCGTCATGATTCACACAATAAAGTCTTTGAGTACTCAGTAAAGCACAGGTAAATATCTTTCTGGTATCCTTTGCTTTTGATAAAGATAGATCTGACTGAAATTAGCTATTATATCCCTTGTTCCAGATCTGCATCTGAAATCAACATGAACCTCTAGCACATACCTCTCAGTGTACTGTTAAAGCCTTTTTTAAATTATCTTAAGCAAAATTTTACTTGTATGTGATATTATGATATTGTCAGATGATTTCCACAATCTGTGGGATCACCTCTCTTTGGAATGGATACAAATATGGATATTTTCCAATCAATTGGTCAGGTATAACTTCCAAATTTCTTTGCATTCATGAGTGAGTGCTTCCAGTGCCACACCACTTTGTTGAAAGCGTTCAATTTGTATTCTATCAATCCCTGGAACCTTGTTCATTGTTAATGCCTTCCATGCACCTTCGACTTGATCATACGCTACCTCTTGAAATGGTTGATAATCAGCCATTCCTTTTTATTTTTTTTTTTTTAATGTTTTATTGTGAATTATGTGGTAGTTTACATGGGAGGACATTTGTTTTACATTCATTCTTTCGTATATTGTTTCATTGCCATGGTTACAATCTCCCCCATGCATCATTAACCAACCAATAGGTATACACTACAAGCCTGCCCCCCAGTTGTCAGCACACAGCCCCTCTCCCTCTCTGTATCTAAATTTCCCAGCTGCTCGATCTCTCCACGTCATCATGTCTGCCTCCATCTCAGGCATTACTGTTTCTCTGGGTAGGGTCTCGCTCTCTGCTCTTCTCCCTTGATGGTCCCAGGGACCTCCGCTCCTAGACTGCAAAGTTAATCACTTCCCTCCTTGCTACTAAATGTCTTCCTTTACATTTCCAACCCTCACAGTCAGTCCTGATAACAATTTATTCACTATTGTATCACAAGAGACCAATCCCCATCTCCTTTCATCAGCCCCGCCCAGACAGATTGGATACTACTCAGTGGAGATTCTACCTTCCTCTATGCCCTCTGGATCTA
>NW_006408588.1:3652411-3653474 GCF_000296735.1 Chrysochloris asiatica | reverse complement strand
GTTTCCCTGGAGCAGCTGGTGAATTTGAACCACTGAACCTTGAGGTAGAGTACTTAGCCTACAGTGCCACACCAAGACTCCAGTTAAAGATAGGGAATATATTCTATTTCTCTGGAGAACTTGACCTGAATTCACCCAAATCATTTGCTAATGTTGGTTCCTAAAGGCTCTTGTTTCAGGTAGACGTGAGGATGGTATCTTTAAGCATATGTTACATTTGCTCTAAGTGCTACTCTTAATCACTAACCAACATCTTTTTATATCCTGATAATAATTCTCTACAATTTGAAGGGGATATTTTACACTAATCTGTCCTTATCAGCCATCTACTTATATAATTTCCCTAATTACTTATTTAAGGAGCTCTGGTAGCGTAGTGGTTATGAATCGGGCTGCTAACCTCAAGGTTAGCCATTCCATGGGAGAAAGAGGAGTCTTTCTGCTCCCGTAAAGGTTTATAGCCTCAGAAACCCTGTGCAGGGTCACTGTGAGTCAGAACTGACTCCACGATACTTAACAAAAACAACAATTTCTTATTGCAACGAGCCCTGGTAGCTTCGTGAATTATATGTTGGGCTGATATCTGAACGGTAGGCAGTCAAAGTCTACCAGTCACTTTGCTGGAAAGATTCGCATCCTGGCAAACCCTATACTGGGTCACCATGAGTCAGAATTTACTTGCCAACACACTATGCTTACCAATACCAATTCCTTGTTGCAGAGTACAAAAACGAAAGGTCCTTCTTAGAAATTCAAATGAACCTGCATTCACATTTGCAATTCATACATTTTCAATCACTGATACTGTTGTTAGGTGCCATCAAGTTGGTACTCATTCATAGTGACCCTATGCACAACAGAGTAAAACACTGCTCGACCCTGCACCAAACACATGATCATTGCTACACCTGACCCCATGGCTGTTGCCACTGTGTCAGTCCATCTCATTGAGGGTCTTCCTCCTTTTCTCTGACCCTTGACTCTACCAAACATGACATCCTTCTCCAGTGACTTGTCACTCCTGAAAATATGTCCAAAGTACAAGAGACAAAGTCTGACCATC
>NW_006408588.1:3627590-3629565 GCF_000296735.1 Chrysochloris asiatica | reverse complement strand
CTCACTTATATCTGCTCTAATCTTTATTGTTTCCTTTTTTATGCTTTCTATAGATTTTCTGTTTTCTATCTCACTTATATCTGCTCTAATCTTTAATGTTTCCTTTTTTTTTTTTTTTTTTTTTTGGTGACTGTAGGTTCCCTCTGTTGGTCTGTTGTAGATGCTGTGTTAATGTGTTAATTTTGGTAGTTTCTTCTTTTTGGGTGTGTGCAATGAATTGCAATGAATTGGCCTCTCAGAACTGCTTTCGCGGTGTCCCAAAGATTTTTGTATGTTTTGTTTTTGTTCTTGTTTGTTTCTAGGAACTTTGCGATTCATGTTTATTTCTTACTTTACCCAGTTGCTTTTCAGCAGTGTATTATTCAATTTCCATATATTTGACTTTATTTTCTTGGTCTTCTTATTGTTGATTTCTAGTTTTATGGCATTGTAGTCTGAAAAGATGTTTTGTTGTATTTTGATGTTTGTAAATTTATGGAGTCTTGCTTTGTGACCTAACACATGGCTAATTCTGGAGAATGTTCCATGTGCATTGGAAAAGAACGTAGATTGTGTTGTTGGGTTGAATACTCTGTACACATCTATGAGGTCAATTTGTTTATTGTGCTGTTTAGTTCCTCTGTAACTTTGTCGAGTTTTTTCTGGTTGTTCTATCCTTTTTGAAAGGTGTGTGTTTAAATCTCCCACTATAATTGCAGATTCATCTATTTCTTTCTTCATTTCTATTAGTGTTTTCATCATGTATCTTGGTGCTTTTTCATTGGAGTCATAGGTATTTATTGTGGTTATGTCTCCTTGCTCAATTGACGCTTTAATCATTAGATAATGTCCTTCTTTATCTCTTATGCTAGTTTTTGTCTTAAAGTTTACTTTATCAGAAATTAGAATTGCCTCTCCTGCTTGATTTATATTGCAGTTAGCTTGGTATATTTTTTCCAATACAATAACTCTTAGTCTGTTTTTGTCTTTGTGTGTAAGCTGTGTCTCTTGTAGGCAGCATATTGAAGTGTCTTATTTTCTTATCCATTCTGCCACTCTCTGTCTCTTCACTGGTGCATTTAATCCATTGACATTCTGTGTATTTATTGATAGGTATTAATTCATTGCTGTCATTATGTTAATTTTGGGGGGGGCTCTTAGTTCCTTTGTTCTGCATGCCTTCTTGTGCTGAGTTCATGTTTTTTGTGCTATTTCTTGTGAGTTTCTTCATAGTTTTCATGTTCTGCTTGTATTTTCATTTTCATGGTAAGTTGTGAAGTATTAACTTTCTTTGGGGTTACCCTATAGTCTATTAAATTTTGCCTCCATTTAAAACAGTCTGTTGAATCCCGTAATGTACCTGACCTCCTCACCACCTCGATCTCTGTTCCTATATTTTTCCCTTCTTTGACATTGTTATTATTTTGATCTTCTGTTGACTTTTCAGATCCTTTGAATTTGTTGTTGTACTTTTGTTCTGTTCTGGCTCTGTTATTTGAGTTTCAGGTGGTGTTGCCACATCTGCCAATCTCTAGTTGTTGTCTGTTTTTGTTGGTTTTCAGTCCAAAAAACCCCCTCTAGGATGTTATGAGGTGCTGGATTGGTTTGATAAAATCTCCTAGCTTCTGTTTATCCTGGAGTGTTTTGATTGCATCATCGTATTTGATTGACAGTTTTGCTGGATAGACAATTCTTGGTTGGCAGCTTTTTTTTTGTTTTGTTTTTCTTTTAGTGTTTTATATATGTTTCCCCATTGCCTTCTTGCCTACATGATTTCTGCTAAAAAGTTTAATCTGATTTGCTTGCCTTTCTAAGTAACACTTCTCTTTTTCCTGACTACTTTTAGGATTCTTTCCTTGTCTTTGATTTTGGAGAGCTTGATTATGACATATATTGGTGATTTTATTTTGGGGGTCTAGGCTTCATGGGGTATGTTTGATTTCTTGAATGGTTATCTTCTCATTCTTCAAGATTTTAGGGACATTTTCTTCCAGAA
>NW_006408588.1:3624531-3627165 GCF_000296735.1 Chrysochloris asiatica | reverse complement strand
GCTGTGTCTGCCTCCAGCTCATTTTTCTCAGATACTCTTTTCTGGTTATAGACAAGTGTTGAGATCTCTTACTATGTTTTCTTGCACGTTTTCAGTTGTTGAGTGGGTTTTTAATACTTAAATGGATGTATGTGGCTGTGTTGTTAAGCTTACTGTCTCCTGGTGGATATGATCTGGAGACAGGCGTCCCTTTTTGTGTATAATACCTAATAGCTGGTATTGGCTTCTGTCCCAATAGTGGCATATTATGGGGTATGCTTGTAGCTTGGTTATATGGCTTGACTGCTGTCTCTTATTGGGTAACATAGGGAGAAAAAGCTCCCACCCCTAGGAAAACAGTGTGATCAAAAGTACCAAAACCAGAAGCAATATAAAAGCAGAGACAAAAACCACTACTCAAAACAAAAATAAAACCGTAGCCAACTGACCAGTAGCCTTTGCCTCACAGGTCAGTTTGCATGCACAGTAGAAACCTCTAGCAGTGGATGATGGTGTCCAATTGCTCAGTCACCTTTGCTATTCACCACCCTGGAGGGCACAGATAGATATTGAGAAGTTAACTGAAGGTCAATTATATATCTGCATGTGCACAGTGTAATTCTCAAAATAGTTGTATCCTTGTGTGTAGTAGTTGTTGTTGGCTCTTGCCTTTTTTGTTGGGGTTTTACAGAGTGTTCATATGGTTTGTCTGTATGGCCAGTCTGCTTTTTCTTGCTGGCTTGGCAGGAATAAAAGGTCCCACCTAGGTCACCTTTAGAGCTGGGACCCAGAGTAGACGTCATAAGCAGCACCAAAGGATTAGCCCATGGGACCAATGGGACTCTTCCATTCTGTGCTGTGGGAAAACTTTGGGCTCAATGCTGGACCCTTTTGGGGGTGTGTGCCCACCTACCTGAATGTGTCTGGGCTGAGCAGAGTGTGCAACAAGGGTAAAAAGTAAAAAATGTGTAGACTCTCCCACACCTCTTTTTTTCACATGGTGCTGTGTAGGTTTTAGCACCGTATCACTGTGTCAGTCTGGCTGTACCCCTTCCCCCCTCCCCCCCCCCCCCCAGAACTCAGCCCAGGCAGAATGGTCATAGGAAGAGTCCCATGTCCTGATCCATTTTGAAATTGCAATATTTTCCTTTATACAGTGATTTTTCCACCAGTGGGTGTGGGACACTGATGCCCTGTACCTGATACTAGATCCAGAGTTCTGGGGATGCTCCCTGAAAGCACCTTCTCTGGTTTTTCCACATCTTCCCCAAGGAGCCTGCCCTACCTGACTCTACTTCTCCTGCCTCCAAAACCAGAACCACTTAGTTTACATTTTTTTTTAACAAATACTTTAAGGTGTTCATTAAAACTTAATCCAATAGTTAAATATAGACCCAGTAAAAGGCTGGTTGGTTTTACTTACATATTTCATTGAATGTTGCTCATAGTTTAACTTTCACACTTTTCTAACATTAGGATTAAAATTCTTTGTTTTGGGATCTGAAAAAACAGAGTAAGTTCTCAACAATCACATCTTATTATAATTATAAATTTTTCATGAAAAAAAAATCAAAGGGCACAAAAGCAATTGTGAACTGGGCTCCTCAAATGCAGATCCTCTTTATGCAGGATGAGTTTCAAATGCCATGTTTCTGTGTTACATAATCTTCCTTCACTGATAGTGTGATTTCACTTTAATGTGCATATGTTTCACCAGTAAATATTCTGTATAACATCCCCCCTAAAAAAAGGTATTTGCAATGATAAAATCAATGCTCTTGCAAAATTCTATCATGTGATCTCTAGCATTATTTCTATCTCCAAGGCCATATTTTACAATGACTGATCCTTCCTTTTTGTTCAATGATACATCAAAAAGAAAATCATTAAGAAAGTAGATATAGTTAATGCATTGTAAAGAATTTTTGGATCTTCTCTCATTGAGGGTACAGAAAAACCATGTCCTTTTGTCCCCCATATGAGAGAAAGCACCAAACACAAAATGGAACAGAAATTAAGATTCATATTTATTTAATCACTTGCATTTTCCATGATCAGCATACAGGTTCCTTGAATTTTAAGGTCATTTCTGTTCAGTAGCTGAAACAATCTCATGCTCTGATTTAGCGGTCAAATCTATGATTAGGTAAATATTCGGTCTGTTGGGTAGCTTTCATGTGGCTCTTTATTCTAGGTGAAATCAATAGACAGACTTTAATAATATTGACTCTTACAATCTGATAACATTCTGGAAGCTCTCTTATAAATCTAAGGTTTTAGTTTTCATAAATAAAATCAAATCTCAAAACAACAAAGAAAAAAAAAAAATCAGCCTACAATATCCAAAAATGTTTTGCCTATGCATTCTATAGTGCCAGAAAGTGGGAGCCTTTATTTATTCTATAAAAGGTGGCCATTCTACTGAGTGCTGAGGTAGTGTTTTTATTTTTTGTGAACAGAGCAGAGTAGGTGCCCACTATTTGGCTACCTGAAAACAGTCTCCACTAGGAAAAGCAGCAGAATCTATCAAAATGTTACATATTTCATTTAGGGCATTAAGGGGCAAGATTTTGTTCTAGCATATAATAAAAACAATTTTCACCACAGGAGATATAAATAATGTCATGATAAAGGAAAAAGATTGAAGTTTTCAAA
>NW_006408588.1:3617956-3624211 GCF_000296735.1 Chrysochloris asiatica | reverse complement strand
ATGACATTATGCTTGGTAGAATGGAGGGACAGAGAGGAAGGGGAAATTCCCCAATAAGATGAATTGGCACAGTGGTAGCAACAATGGGCACAAGTGTAGCAGCAATTGTGAGGATGGCACAGGAATGGGTAGTGTTTTGCTCTTTTGTGCATAGGGTCACTATTATTTGTAACTTACTTGACCTAACAACAATAATATAATCAAAACATAGGAAATAAGGCATAAAAAGTCTAATCAATGAGGCAGTTCAAAAGGACATAGTTTACTCTTTACTGAAAACAAATACAAACTCCCTCAAAAAAGATTCCTAAAACCTTTTAGTGCATTATTTCATAAGAATGGGAGATAGTCAGAGAGCCTCTTAAGTCCTTCTGTTTCCAATGAAAAATGTGGGGAAAAAGAACAGTCTGCTCTGAGAATCTTCAAATACAGTGGCCATTCTTATATTTCCTTCTTCTTCATAAAGAAAGTTGGCTTCTTGAGATCTCTATTTTCAGATCTTATGATCAAAAATTATTTTGACTTTATCCAAGCTTGAATGATGCTGGTCTGAAAAGTTAAAAACATTTGAATTTGGGACAGTTTTCTTAAGATATGCAAATGACACAGTACCCCAGGTAATACTCTGTCTATTCGATGATATTAAAGTAAATTTATGAATACTAAACTTCAGCACCATAACCCACCACCACCACTACTGCATGAATATCTGGATGGAGTCATAAAACCTAAACCTGAATTTACTGCACATTTTCATGAGATAAAGAGCATCTTTTAAATATTGAAAAGTTGCTTAAGTATATTAAATAGAAGCTAGCCCTAGATATTTCAGACTTTCTGAGTCATATGTCCTGGTAACCATCTTAATCAAAGCTGTTTGGCTTCAAATATAAAGTCTTAGGAAGCAGACATTTGTTAAAGTGCAAAGTCTGGAAAGAGGTTTTTTAGGACATAATTACATTATCTCCATCATAAAACTCATCAGTCTCCTTTAACTTAAAGAGTAATGTAACTGTTTCAAAATCTACCTATATTGTAGCGTAGTCCTGTTCCATAAACTCACAGAGACTGAAGATTGTCAGCAGAATTCAGTGTAAGACAGTAGAATGCATGGGAAAATTTGAAAGCAGAAAAAACAAAATTCCATGTGTAAGATCTGTAACTTGTTTAATTTGCTGTTGCTATTCATTTGCTACAAGAAGTTTGAATGAATGATTGGTAAAGTATTTTAGTGCTAAAATTCTGGGTAGAAATAAGTCCAGTGATTTCAGTATACAAATAAGAAAACTACTGAGGGAAAGTTACTATGACTCAAAATTATTTAAAAGCAAGTGATTCAATTTATGTATTATCCAAAATGTTTTCTTTTCTTTTTTCTCTTTCAATTCACATTTAGCCTTTAGGATAAGGTACTATTTTCTTGCTGTCAGCCACTACTAGTAAATGAGAAATAGACTGAGAGATAAAATTATAATCGGTCAATTTTGTTACTGATGACATTTTTTATGTTATCTATGGATTTCAATTTTATACTTTTGAATTTCTCATTAACATAGATAAGGGTGGTTTATGAAATCTATAGGCTGTACAGAACATACTTAATTCCAGAAATTATGTGAAAATCAAAGACTATGATGATATCTAGTGATTCAAATATGTTAGATAAGAAATAAGATTTTTATAAATCTTGGATGATTGTAAAGGAGGAATAAAAGCCTTTGCAGCTTTAATTTTTCAACAGCGTTCAATCACTTTTAGTACAAAATGTTTTAATGAAACCTATTAGTATTGCAATAAGATACTGGATAGCCTAAAGGAGACAATTTTGATTTACACCTGAGTTCTTACTTTGACTAATGTGTCCTTTTTGAACACTTGAGTTAATCTGGAAAATAATAGATACTAATGCAGAAACCATAAAACTTTTTTTTCTTGTTTTCTTAGATTTTCTATACTGTGAAAATTTTAAAATTGATGAATTTTTAGCTTTGTACCCCTGAAATTTTCACTTTGTGCCTCTTAGTGTCCATTGCATAGTTGCATGATTATTCAAATCATATAAAATGTATTTTCAATGGAGAGAAATAGTTCTTGATTTTATTAATATGCCAAGATACAGTAACAACAAATCTGATATCTCCTTACTATTAAAGCAGAAGAAGTCTAAAAGTCCACTTTTAAAGGATCCCTTTAAAAACACATTCTGATTATTGAATCCACCAGTCACACCACTGGAGACAAATGAGGCATTTTGTTCCCTTAAAGATTTACAGCCTCAAAAACTCTATACAGGAGAGAGGCACTAATGGTGGCCAGGTTTCAGGGGAGCTTCCAGACTAAGATAGACTTGGAAGAAAAGGCTGACAACTTTGGAATGCTTCTCCACTGAAAACCATAGTGCAAGCAACAGAACATTGTCTCTTCATTGCAGAAGAAAGAGTCCCTCAGTTTGGAATACCATCAAATATGGTTGAGGAAGAGCTGAATCCTCACAGTAGAGTTAATGTTAATAACATGAATAGAGCAAAGCTTCTGGGACCTTCATTTGCTGATGGGGCACCACTCAAAATGAGACAAAATAGCAGCAAACATCCATTAATAATCATACTGTGAAATATACAACGTGTACGAACCTACAAAAATTGGAAGCCATACAAAATGAAATGCAATGCATAAAGATCAGTATCCTAGACATTAGTGAGTTGAAATGGAGTGGTATTGGCCATTTTGAATCAGGAAATCCTACAGTTTACTATGCAAGGAAATAAAAATGTAAGAGGATTGCCATCATATTCATTATCAAAAAGAGCATTTCAAGGTCTATCTTGATGTAAAATGCTGTCTGCAATAGGATAATGTACATATGCATAGAAAGAAGAGTAGTCAATACAAATATAATTCAAATTTACACACCAACCACTAAAGTCAATGATAATGAAATTAAATTATTCTGCAAACTGCTTTCATCTTAAATTGATCCAACATGCAATCAAGATGCAGTGATAATTGCTGGTGACTGGAATATGTAAATTGGCTACAAGGAGAAAAGCTCTCTAAGTGGAAAATATGGACTTGGTGATAGAAATGATGCTGAAGATAGCATGGTGGAATTTTGGAAGACCACAGACCAATGCAATGCACAAGATCTACACAAGAACCTTACCAACTAGAATACACAGAAATCAAATTGACTTCTTCTGAGGGTAAAGTGAATAGAGATGCTCAAATTAAGCCAAATCAAGGGCAGGGGAAGACTGTGTAACAGACCATCAACTACTCATGTGCAATTCAGGATGAAACTGAAGAATATTAAAACAAGCCTATAAGAATCAAAATATGACCTTGAATATATCCCACCAAATTTGGAGATCATCTCAGGAACAGATTTGATACATTTGATATTAATGACCAAACCCAGAAGAGTTGTGGGATGATATCAAGAATATCATATAGGAAGAAAACAAAAGATTTAAAATACAGGAAAGAAAAGACTAATGTGGGTGACAGAAGAAACTAATATTTACTCTTGAGCTTAGAGAAGCTAAAGGGACTAAAAGAAATGAGGATGGAAAATATTAAAGGACAGCTCCAGAAAACAAGCCATATATTATAATGAAATGTGCAAAGACCTAGAGTTAGAAAACTAAAAGGGAAGAACAACTCAGTATTTTCTAATGTAAAAAAAAAAAAAAAAAAAAAAAAAAAACTGAAGAAAATATTCAAACCTTGCTTTGCAGCGTTAAAGAATTCTGGTGGTAGTCCTGGTATGAAACTATAGGGTAAACTATAGGGAAATTCAAACCCACCAGCCACTCCTTGGAAACACTATATAGGGTTGCTATGAGTTGGAACAGACTCGATGGCATTTAACAACAACAGCTGGTCCTGGATTTCTAACTGCAACAACAACAAAATACTGGAATATTAACTGCAAGTTCGGCAGTTCTAGCTCACCAACCATTCTTTGGAAACCCTACACAAGGTTGGTATGATTTGGAACCAACTCAACAATTTAATATCAACAACAATGGGCAGAATATTGAATAACATAAGCGTATAAAGAAAATGGAAGTAATACACAGAGTCAATGTATCAAAAAGAAATCGTCAATTTTCAATTATTTTAATACCATATGACCAAGAACAAATGGTATTGAAGGAAGAAGTTGAAGTTGTACTGAAGGCATTGGTGAAACACAAGGCTCTAGGAATTGATGGAATACAAATTGAAATGTTTCAACAAACAGAAATAGTGCTGTGTCACTTACTTGTCTACTCCAAGAAATTTGGAAGACAGCTATCTGGTCAACTTACTGGAAGATAGTCATGTTTGTGCCTACTCCAGAGTAAAGGTGGCTAAATGAAATATGGAAATCTTTTAAAAATATCATTAATATCACATGCAAGTAAAACTTTGCTGAAGATCATTAAAAACTGGTTACAGCAGTATATCGACAGAATGATGCCAAGAAATTCAAGCTAGATTCAGAAGAGCACATGGAAAAAGGCATGGCTGAAAGAAGAAAATACCGGAAAGATGTTTAGTTGTACTTTATTGCTATGCAAAGGCATTGTAAAATATTGATCTTAGCAAACTTAGGATAACAGTTTGAAGAGTGGATATACCATCACACCTAATATACAAGTACACATGAGGAAAATGTACATAGATTATATACTTTGGAAATTATGTTGGTAGGGAGCAGTCCCTGGAGAAAGACATCATGTTTGGAAAATTGGAGGGCCAAAAAAAGGAGAAAGACCCTCAATGATATGGGCTGACACAATGCAGCAACAATGGGCTAAAAGATAGCAACAACTGTGAGAATGGTGTAAGACAGAGCATTCTTTTATTCTGTTGTGCATAGGGTCACTATGAGTCAAAACTGACTTAACATCACCTAACATAACAGACCTAGTCCTGTCATAGTTCTCTGGGAGTCATTGAAGAGTTCTATTTCTTCTGTTTTTAGTTCAGAGAACAGCAGCGAACACTCACACACAAGCTTATTATTAGGAATAAATGATTAAATTCTCCTGAGACATCTCTCACTATTACTGGCACAATGATTGTTTCCATCAGAAATTGTTGAAATTAAACAAGTCAGTTAAAATGCTCAAGTCATTATCATAAATAATGTTCTAGAAGAGTTAATTTTAAATTCACAACTCCATTTAAGAGCAATCCCTCAAGGAACTTCCACATTGCATCAGTGAATAAAGAAGAACCACCAAAGTGAAAACAAACAAAACTACAGCACTTATAATTTAAGGAAACTAAATATTTGTTTAACATACTATCAGTCCTACATATACCCAAAACACAAAATTATTAGGACATTTAATGAAAAGATTTGGGAATAAAATCTGAAATATAGAATTTGGAGGCACACTTTTGGGACTTCCAAGAAAGATGTGGACAGAAATTAAAATTAACACATTAACACAACATCTCCAACAACTAGAAACAGAAAAACAGAGGAAACCTATAGTCACCAAGAGAAAAGAAATAATAAAGATCAGAGCAGAAATAAATGAGATAGAAAACAGAAAAGCTATAGAAAGAATCAACAGGACAAGAAGCTGGTTCTTGGAAAGGATTAATAAAATTGACAAACCATTGGCAACCCTAACAAAAGAAAAGAGGGAGAAGATGCAAATAACAAACATTAGAAAATACATGGATGATGTCACAATGGAACCAAAGGAAATCAAAAGGATAATAACAGAATACTATGACAAGTTGTACTCCAACAAATTTGAAAACTTAGAAGAGATGAATACATTTTTAGAAAAACATGACCTGCCTAAACTCACACAGAGTGAAGTAGATGACTGGAACAGACCCCTAACAATAGAAGAAATTGATCAGGTCATCAAAAGACTCCCAACCAAAAGAAGTCCAGACCCAGATGGCCTCACTGGTGGTTCTACCAAACATTCAGGGAAGAGTTGTCACCAATTCTATTCAAATTATTCCAGAATATAGAGGAGGATGGAAAATTTCCTAGGGCATTTTAATAAGCAAGCATAACCCTCATACCAAAACCAGGGAAGGACATCATTAAAAAAGAAAATTACAGACCAATATCTTTCATGAACATAGATGCAAAAATTCTCAAAAAAAAAGAGTCCTAGCCAACAGAATTTAGCAGTACATCAAAAAAATAATACATCATGACCAAGTGGGATTCATATCAGGGATGCAAGGATGTTTCAACATTAGAAAAATAATCAATGTAATCCACCATATAAG
>NW_006408588.1:3610149-3616956 GCF_000296735.1 Chrysochloris asiatica | reverse complement strand
GCCTTATACAAAAACCAACTCAGCATGGAATAAATACCTAAATGTGAATCCCAAAATTATGAAGACCCTCAATGAAAAAATAGGGGAAAATGTGAGAGCTCTAATACAGGGCATACACAGACTACCAAACATTTTGAAACTTACACAAACAAAAATAGACAAAATAGATCAATGGAACATACTAAGAATTAAGAACTTATGTGCATCAAAAGACTTCATCAAAATAGTAAAATGGGAATCCACAGAATGGGAAAAAAATCTTTTGCAATGACACATCAGACAAGGGGCTCATTTCCAAAATACATGGGAATGTACAAAACCTCTAAAGAAAAGGACAAATAACCCAAATAAAAAAAATGGGTGCAGGACATGAATAGACACTTCACCAAGGAGAAGGTCTGGGCAGCCAACAAACATATGAAGAAAGGTACACGATCACTAGCCATTGTTGTTGTTGTTAGGTGCCATGCATTCAGTACTGACTCTTAGCGATCTTATACACAGCAGAACAAAACACTGCCCGATCCTGGGCCAACCTCACTATCGTTGACACGCTTGAGCCTATTGCTGCTGCTACTTTGCCAATCCATCTTGCTGAGGGTCTTCCTCTTTTTCTCTGACTCTCCACCCTACCAAACATGATATCCTTCTCCAGCAACTGGTCCCTCCTGACAATATGTCCAAAGTAGAGAGATGCAAATAAAAACAACAATGAGTTATCATCTCACACCAGTAATAACAGCAAAGATCAAAAATGTAGAGGTGAGGATGGGGAGAGACTGGGACACTCCTACATTACTTGTGGGATTGCAAAATGTTCCAACTACTCTGGAAAACAATATGGTGTTTCCTTAGAAGGTTGGAAATAGAGATACCTTATGATCCAACAATTCCTCTACTTGTTATTTAGCCACAATAAATACGAGACATAGTACAAGTAGATATAGGCACTCCAATGTTCATAGCAGCATTGTTAACATTAGCAAAAAGATGGAGACAGCCTAAGTGACCATCTATATAAGAATGGGTAAACAAACTGTGGTACATACACACAATGGAATACTATGCTACCCCTAAGAATAACAAGGAAGCAGCAAGCCACCACATAACATAGATCAAACTTGAGGACATTATGCTGAGTGAAATCAGTCAATCACAAAAGGAGAAATATGGCATAGAGCCATTATTATAAAAGATTAAGAAAAAGCACCCACACTAAAAGGGGGAAAATTTTTATCTTTATTTTATTATATTTTTTTGTTGGTTACTGGGGTGTATGGGGTGGGGTGAGGGGGAGGGAGGGGAAGGTGGAGCACAGGATAGGGAATAGACACAGGATAGTTTGGTGCTGGTGGGGGGGTTATTCTAGAAGGGGACGGGGAAAGGAAAAATAAGGTGGATGGAAGAATAGCTGGGCAGGTTTACATGGCCTTAAAAGAAAAAAGAAAAAGATGTAGGCAGACACATTACATAGACCCTCTAAAACAAAAATACAGGAGATCAAATGAAATAGATACAGATTATAATTCTGGAACCCCGAGCTTCAGAGAAAAGGATATAGAAGTGGATTTAATATGAACTAGGAGAAGAATGTAATCAGGACAGAGAGAAGGGAGATAGCTGTCAGCTTGCCTGACTTGGTGTGGCTATCTTGAACTTTTGCAAGCAGCATTGTATCTGAGTCGTGTCCTGACAATGCTTCTTCCAACCTATAAAATATGCAGAGCCAGTCCCTGGCCAGCCCTAGACTAGCAGGAACTTTCATAACCAAGTTACTTGTTCCAAGCTGCCCTCTTTCAAGATTTCCTTTGGACAACAAAGATCCTGACCACAGCCACCATTAGAGACCTTATGATTTTTTTCTGGGTTGGGTACCCAGAATATAGCCAACACCTACACCTATAGAAACTCTCTCTTGGGCCAGGTATGTCACCTTCTCATCCTTCCCTTTCCCACCTTGTGAGTTTCTTGTCTTGCAGTAACAGTCCACATTTTCTTTTGTCTGGGTCAGGGCCCTGTCCTGCTTTTTCCTTTTAATTGTTTTGTATTGTTTTCATCTTCTCTGTCTTCCGTTGATGTTTAGGCTTTCATTCTCTTAATTTTTACTTCTTTTATTCTGCTCCTCTTTTCCCCTTTTCATCTTCTTTTTTTCCACTCTTGATTCTCCTTTAATATGCTTTAGTCTCTCTTTTTTTCTTCCCTTTCCCTCATTTTGTTTTTAAATTTTATTTACTATTTTTGTCTCCTACAGTTTATTTTTCTTTCCATTTATTATGTTTTTAGTTATTGTATTCTTTATTCTTGCTGTTGCCCGTTTCCCTAATTATTCAGTTTTTCTTATTTTGCTATTTTCTTTTATCTTATGTGTGTGCTTTTCTTGCCTAACCTGATGGGAGGCCGAAACTATGTCCATACAACCCAGCCCCAAACATACACTCTGCAGTCCCATCCACTGGGCAAAACCAAAACCAGATTATATGTTTTGATCAATGATAAAAGTCAACACCAGTGAAACCACAAGAACTGAATTTCACAAACAGTGAACAGAGAATGGAATATACTTCTACTCTCTAATCACACCCACCAGGAAGCACACAATAAATGCCTAAGCACATATCAAAATACAATAATCAATTAAATATAAATACAGTAATACCACAGTGTATTAAAGACAACACATAACTTTAATTCACATGAAGAAGCAAAAAACTGTGGCTCAAACAATTGACCAAGATGCATAACCAAAAACATTTCTGACAAAAAAGGGTATTGGAACTCCTTGATACACAATTCAAAAAAATTGATATTTAGAGAGAGAGAAAGATCAAGGAAACTGATGGCAGCAAGTAGAACACATTAAAAAAATGTTTGAAGAATTCAGGGGAACACTACAAGAAAAAAACAGATAAAATAATGAAAAATCAAAAACAGTACAAGGTCAGCAAATAGAAATCTGGAAGACTGAAAATAAAATTTCAGAAATGATTAATACATTGAAAGTACAAAGGAGTATATTGAATCAATGAAAGGGTGAATTAGTGGACTTGAAGGCACATCTCTCAATACTAGATTACTAGAAGAACAATAAAAAAAGATGAAGAAAACAATTCAAAGAAAGACTAAAATTTGTGTGAGACACATCAAGAGAAATAACTTACTGGCATCTGGAATTACAGAACATAAAGAGGCATAAAAAGCCTAAAGAAAATTATTAAAGAAGTGTTGAGAGAAAACATCTCTAACATTATTAAAAAATGAGAAGGTAATCATTCAAATAAAACACCAAACAGGACAGAGTCCAAACGGAAATCACCAAGACATATCATGATGAAACTTTCCAAATCCAAAAACAAGGAAAGAATCCTGAGTTCAGCACAGGAAAACCAAAAAGTTATCAACAAAAGAGAACTAATAAAACTAAAATCTGATCTCTTAGCATAAACCATGCCCACAAGAAGACAATTATATGAAATATATAAAAATCTGAAAGAAAAAAATTGCCAACCAAAAATCATATATTCATCAATTGTGCATCAAATATGGTGACAAATTTAGGGCATTCTTATAGAAAAAGACATTAAAGGAATTTGTAAAAATAAAATCAACTTTACAAAAAATACTAAAGGAAGTTCTTTGGGCAGAAAACCAACAGCAGATAATAAAGTGAGATTAAAATACATAACAACACTATCCAGAAGTCAATCCAGATATTGAATTATGCAAAGTAGAACAAAATTACAAGACTGAAAACAGAGAACCAGAGATATCAATTTATAACAAAGAAAACTATAAGGCAAACAGAGGGAATAGTGCAGATACAGAATGCCTAAATGCTGAAGAAGTAAAATACATTTAGAGATAGAACAGATTGTTTTAAACTGGGGTGGAAAGTAAAAATTATAAGGTAGCCTCAAAGAAACATAGCAGATTTTCTTTTCTTTTTCTTTTTAAGTTTTTATTGTGAATTGAGTGATAGCTTACATGGGGGAACAACCATTTATTTCACTGCAGTGATTACAATTCCCTGCATGCTTCATCATTCAACAGTATTTGCTTCTATTCCTTCTGTTTTTTGTTTTTTTTTTTTTTTTGTGTGTGTGTGTGTGTGGTGGTGGTGTTTTTTAAATGTGCACCAAAACACTCAGGAATATACAATCATTCATACAGCCAAAGGGCACACCCTGCCCCTCAGCTGTCAACCCACATCCCATCCATCAGTCTAGAATCCTCAGCTGCTCGGTCTCTCCATGTCATCATCTCTTCCTCCATCTCTGGCATTGCTCATTCTCTGGGAAAATTGCTGATTTTCCTAACTCTGCTTCCGCTCTTCTGACTTGATAGTTCCAGGGTCCTCTGCTATGGGACTGTAAGATTGACCATTCACCCCTATTTGCTATAAAACTTCTACCTTTACATTTGTGGCAATAGAATTAGTCATGACAATTACTCGCTACAGAAGCATGAGAGTTTTGCCCCCATCTCCTTTCACCTGACAGTAAGATTTTCTTATCAAACTAAGAAAGGGAAATAATAAAGACTTGTTGTTAGGTGCCATCGAGTCGGTCCTGACCCATAACAACCTTATGCACAGCAGAACAAAAACCCGGCTTACAGCTCTAGACCCAGAAAGGCAGAGTGGTTGTGTGCTGACGTCCAGGGAGGTTGGGAGGGGGCTTGCACGGTATATCCTCTGGTTGGTTGATGAAGCATGGAGGGGATTGTAAACATGGCAATGAAATGATATCTGATATGATGAATATAAGCTGATGTTCTCCCACGTAAACTATCACATAATTCACAATAAACATAAAAAAAAAAAAAGAATAGAACAGAAATAAATGGAACAGAAAACCAATATAAAGATCAACAAGAGAGGATGGTTCTTTGAAAGGCTGAATAAAATTCACAAACCACTGACAGATTTAACAAAGGAAAAGAAGAAAATTGTGCAAATCACTAAATTAAGAAATGGGTGATATCACAACAGAATCATTAGAAATTAAAAGGATAACTGAAGGCTAACATATTACTCCAACAAATTTGAAAATCTAAAAGAAACGGATCCATTTCTAGAAACATACTTCCTACCTAACCTGACACAGGCAGAAGTAGAAAACTTGAACAGACCTATAACAAAAGAATAGAGCATATCATTAAAAACTTCCAATAAAAAGAAAAAGTCTGGGTCCAAATTCTACCAAACATTCAGAGAAGAGCTTATAAAAATTCTATTCAAACTATTCCAGAAACACAGGAAAAGATGGAAAACACCCAAATATATTTAATGAAGTGAGCATAACCCTGACACTAAAATCAGGTAAAACCTGGTGTTGTATTGCTAGTTGATGCACTGGACTGAAAAGGTTTAAACTGCAAGATCTGTGGCTCAAGCTTACCTGCTACTCCTTGGAAACTCTATACAGGGTTGCTATGAGTCAGAACCAACTCGATGGTACTTAATAACAACCATTGTGCTCTTGAAAAACCTGTACATAAATAGCATCATGATAAATGGAGAACAATTTCAGTTGTTAAAGACTTCATTTTTCTTGAATCCATAATCAACAGTCATGGAAGCAACAGTCAAGAAACCAAACAATGCATTGCATTAGGCAAACATGTTGCATAAGACCTCTTAATGTATTCAAGAGCATATGAAGATGAAGGTGCACCTTACACAAGTAATGATATTTTCAATAACTTTATATTCATGTGAGAATTGTAGGATAAGTAAAGAAGACTGTACAAAAATTGGTGCCTTTAAGTTATGGTGTTAGAGACGACTATTACAAGTACCATGGATTGCCAGAAGAATCAACACATTTGTCTTAGATGAAGTACAGCCAGAATGCTACTTAGAAGCAAGCACTTTGTCTCTCATACTTTGGACATGTTATCAGGAGGGACAGGTCCCTAGTAAAGGACATATTGCATGCTAAAGTTGAGGGCCGCAAAAAAGAGTAATACTGCAATGAGACAGATTTACACGCTGGCAGGAGAAACAGTGGTCAGGATGGGCTAGGACCAGGCAGTGTTTCATTCTGTTGTTTATGAGTCACTATGAATAAGGAAAAACTGTGGCTAAGAGGAGACTACTACTATATAACAAAAGATCAGACAATTTTCACCCAAGAAACTCATTTATCACAGAGAATAGATCCCAAGAGAAGCACAACAAAACATATTATAGTCAAACTTTCCTAAACACAAGACATAAGAATTTTGCATGCAGCATGAGAAATGCAAAATACTACCTAGAAAGAGGCATTAATAATATTCAAGCTGAGTTTTTATCAGACACTGCATTATGAAAATGTAAAATTACAGAAGTACACAGTTCATACATTTAAAATTGCATGCCATTCTAAGTAGCTTGATGGAATCTCATGCCATACGATCTGTACCTCCCAGCACATGATTCTTCCTTTTTGTCCAATATCTCCATGCTGTATGTATATGCTTCTTGCCTGTTAGTCACTTAGTAGCTGTCTCAGCTATCAGACCAGCTGTTGAAATACTACAGTTCTTGTGTACAGTAACCCATATTTTACTTCATAACAACCCCAAAGTGCAAGAGTAGTGATGCTGATATATGCTAAAAATAAGGTGAAAAGTGCTTTCTTTAAGGGAAAAGGCATAAGCTCTCCGCCTAATAAGGAAAGAAAAACTTCTTTTAGAGGTTGCTAAGATTACATTCCTGTAACTTTTATTACAGTATATTATTGCTCCATTCTGTTATTAGTTGTTGTAGTTAATCTTTTACTGTACCTAATTTATAAATTAAGCCTTATCATAGATAGAGCATAT
>NW_006408588.1:3607207-3609689 GCF_000296735.1 Chrysochloris asiatica | reverse complement strand
ACTCAACGGACTTAACAACAACAATGAATAAGGAAGATGGGTAGAAATAAATGTTGCTGTTAATAGGAAGGCTTTATGACACCTAACAACAGCATTTACCTTTGCTGCAAACATATTCATAAATGTGTTGGATCATATATGAAGAAAAATTATGAAAACTACTTAAACATTACCAAACACCTTGAGGAAATTATTTGGTGGGCCTTGGGATTTGACCCCATAATTTCATGAGACACCATGGTCAATTGGCATAATATAGTCCACAAAGAAATGTTCTGCATCCTACTTTTGTGAGTTGTGACTGGGATCTTAAAATCTCATGAACAGCCATCTAAGGTGCAACTATAGGTCTCTCACTGTCTGAAGGCCAGAAGAGTATGAAAATTGTAGATGACTGGAAACAATGTACCATATAAGCATCAATCTCTAAAAGATCTAGATAATCTGCAGCTAACAACTGCTATAAAATGGATCAAGATAGAAGATACTGGATAGAGTGGGGGGAAATGTCAAACAAAACTCAAAAGTGAAAAAGACCAAGTTTAGTGGTCAGCTGGTAACTAGTGGAACCGGGTGACTATGACCACTTCACACACACTTCAGGTCAAGAACTGAACTGACCCCCATGGTTCAATTTTCATTCAAATAATAGATAGGTGTATAGCGGGGACAACAACACAAGTGAGGCATGTTGTTATTGTTGTTGTTAAGTGCCATCAAGTCATTTCCAACCCAGAGCAACCCTGTATAGTTTTCAAGGAGAGGCTGGTGAGCTTGAACTGCTGAACTTGCAGTTCAAACTGACTTTGCAGTCCAGCACAGTAACCAGCAGCACCACACCAGGACCATAAAATGGTCATGCACTCAAGATCAAAATGACAAAATTCAGAAGGGTGAAGATTGAAAGAGGGATGGAAGCCAGAAGCATCATGAGGAAGCAGGATAAGTGATTTTACAGGTCCTTTATTCAAATGCAAATCTCCTGCCCTTTCAGCAGCTGTGGGTGCGGCTGCATGTCTTTTCACATGTAAATTTTCTAGGTAGGTGTCTGGCTTCAATGTAGGCCAAAACACATGGAGCTCTGGGTCAATGCCACAGACTGCAAAGACATTTGAACTGTAAGGTCAGAAGTTCAAGCTCACCAGCTGCTCCTTGGAAACCCTATACAGATTCTCTGCTGGTCGGAAGTGACTCCATAGCAGTAAACAACAAACATCAACAACATTGCATTCAAACCAACAGCCTGTGTTTCTTCCAGGAAAAATTTAATTCCTCTTGTAGCATATTCAATCAAGTATTGACTCAAGGCATACTTACATACTCTGTTTTCTGCAAAACCCAGTATTAAGTTTTATTATACATTTAAATGCAATGACTCCTGCCTCTGAAGTCAACTATGATTATAGTATATGGGTTATATCTGACTATTTTCTAACTTCAGGGGGAGGAGAGAAAATCATTATCTACATCAACAGTCTAAGGCCGAGAAGAGGCTTCTTGGCAGAGTTAGCTTCTACCTTCCAATAATTTTACCACTTCTGACAGCCCCTACATCACTCAGTAGTTCTCTTCTGATTGTGATCATTCACTGCAATGGCCACACAAAACTCACAGGCTATACTCTGATGTGGCGCTGTGGGTTAATGTGCCAGACTGCAAAGCCATTTGAAATGCAAGGTCAGTGGTTCAAGCTCACCAGTTGCTCTTTGGAAACCTTATACAGGGTTGCTATGGGTCAGAACCAACTGAACAGCACTTAACAACAACAATAATAGTCAGTCCTGGTGTGTACTGCAAGGTAAGAACTGGACTGCTAAACCCAAGGTTGGTAGTTCAAACCTACGTGCCATTCCTTGGAAAACCTAGATAGGGTCCTAAATAGTTGAAACCAACTTGATGGCAGTTTGTAACAGCAACCACAGGTGACAATTTGGATTTAGGAATATTCAGTATGTGGTTTTTCAATTAATATCGCTTCTTTTCGGCCATGCTTACAAGTATACTTCTTTCTGGTCCTTGTCACCAAGTGCTGGTCCACAAAGGGCTAGGGAGTTAAAAAACTCTTTGAACTCTCCTGGATTAAGTTCCCTGAGGTACCCATTCTCTCAACAAGTCTCCTGCCCAGTCTCAGCTCTAGCTCTGGGGGTGGCCCATTTAGCTCCACTACTGCCCAGAGACACTTCATCCCTGGAGGACAACTAGCCTCCTTCCCTGCCAAGTTTTTTGTCTCACTGGGTCTGAAAACAGACTGTGTCATTAAGGTTATTTCTATTTTGAGGAGGAAGCTCTTTCCTAGTAGTATTTTGTGTGCCTTCTAGACTGAGAGATTCATCTTCTAGCACTTTATCAGATAAAGTTCCATTGATGTTCATAAAATTTGCACTGGCCATTTATTTTTCAAGCAAAATACTTTCCAAGTTGTGTGGGTTTTTAAAGTAAACTTCCTAAAGTTTAAATCTCCTTTAAAAAAAAAAAAAAAAAA
>NW_006408588.1:3593294-3600427 GCF_000296735.1 Chrysochloris asiatica | reverse complement strand
GAGAGGATGCTTTGTAGTATTTTGATGTTTTTACAATTATGGAGGATCGTTTTGTGGGCTAAAACATGCTCTATTCTGGAAAATAATGTGTACTGTTCTGTTGTTGGGTTGAATGCTCTGTATACATCTATGAGGTCATGTTGGTTGGTTGTGTTGTTTAGTTCCTCAGTATCTCTGCGGAGTTTTCTTTCACATGTTTCTATTCTTTTTCAAAAGTGGTATATTAAAAATGTCCCACTCTTATTGTAGATATTTCTTTTTCTTTATTTAATTCTATTAGGGTTTGCATTATATGTTTTGTGACTCTTTCACTGGGAGCATAGAAATGTATTATGTTTATGTCCTCTTGTTCAATTAACTCTTTAATCATGAAACAATGCCCTCCTTTTCATTTATACTGGTTTTTGCCTTAAAGTTTATTTGATCAAATAGTAGTATTGCCACTCACACTCATTTTTTATGGCAATTAGTTTGGTATATTTTTTCCATCTTTTAATTTTTAATCTATTTTTTACTTTGTATGTAACATGTGTCTCTTGTAGAGAATTTATTTTTTCTTACCCATTCTGCCACATTTTGTATCTCTGGACTGATGCATTTAATCTGTTGACATTCAATGGAATTATTGATAGGTGCTGTCATTATGTTTGATTTCTTGTGGTGCTACTGGTGTCTGTGTTCTATATACCTGATTGTGCTGAGGTCATTTTTTGTGTGTGTGCTTTTTCTTGTCAGTTTCTTCATAGTTTTATGTTTCCATGTTCTTCATGGATTTTTCCTTTTCTTGATATATTGTGAAGTGTAAATTTTCTTTGACACTAGACTATATTCTTTTAAATTTGTCCTTTGAAAACAATCTGTTTTATCCTGAAATCTACCTGACCTCCTCACCACTTGAATTTCTAGTCCTATAATTTTCCCTTTGCTCATGTTGTAGTTGTTTTGATCATAGACTGACCTCCTAGATCCTCTAATTTATTTCTTGTAGTTTTGTTCTGCTCTGGACTCTTCCACCTCTCAACTGAAGTTCCTGTTGGTGTTGCTGTGTGTTTCAATCTCTGGTTGTTATCTGTTCTTGGTGGTTCTTAGTCCCAAAGCTCCCTTTATGATATTTTGAAGTGCTGGTTTGGCCTTTACATTGTTCCTTAACTTCTGTTTATCTTGGAATGTCTGATTACAGTGTCATATTTGATTGACAACTTTGCTGGGCAAACAGTTCTTTGTTGGCAGTTTTTTTCTTTCAGGGTGTTGTATATGTTGCCCCATTGCCTTCTTGCCTGCATGGTTTTGGCTGACATATCATAGCTTAAATCTTATTTACTAACCTTTGTAGGAAACACTTCTCTTTTCCCTAACTGCTTTTAGGAATCTCTTCTTGTCTTTGATTTTGGAGAGCTTGATTATGATATATCTTGGTGATTTTCTTTTGGGGTCTGTCCTTCCTGGGGTTTGTTCAGTTTCTTGAATACTTTTCTTCAAGGTTTTCAGGATGTTAGGGAAATTTTCTTCCAGAAGCTCTTTGAATGTCTCCTCTGTAGTGTTCTGTGATTATTCTGTTCTAGGAGTCTAATCACCTGTAGGTTATTCCTCTTCACATTTTCCCACATGAATCTTAGATTTTTTCCAGATTTTTCTTTCTTTCTTTCTGCTTGCTCTTCTATCTTAGTAGTATTGTTAGATTTGTCTTCAAGTTTGTTTATTCTGGTTTCCATCCCTTTACTTCTACTCCTATGTCCTTTCAGTGTATTGTCTATTTCTGATATTTTGGTATTAATCATCTGAAATTCTTTTTGCAAGTTTTGGATTGTTTCCAGTGTTGTTTCTATCTTATTTGATTGTTCCTGTAGTACTTTTCTGACTCCTTTTTTTATTTTCCTCTACCCTTCTTTGGAACATTTAGATACACATCCATATTCTTGTGAATTCCTTGTAGGGCAATTCCAAAGTCTGCACTACTTCCAATGGAAATTCTAGGTCTACCTCCAACTCTTTGTCTCTGCACATGAACAGAAATTTTCTGTTGCTTTTTAGGTACTGTGGTGCTGTTGTATTTCCAATAATTAGATGAATGTATGTTTATTGTCTCCTCGTAGATGTGATCAGGAGATGGGCTTCTTTTTTCACTTCTCTTGCTACTCAGCTCAGAGTGATTTTTAGCAGATGTTGGTTATTTACACTGTTCTGGTGTATAGCAGCTGGCATTGGTTTTTGCCCAGATGGTGGGCAATTGCTGTCTCTTGTTGGGTAAGGCAAGGAGACAGAGAGTCCCCCTAAGACAACAAGGGGACCAAAAAATAGACTGGACACTAAAGTCTAAAGAATTGCCAAAAAACAAAACAAGCCACCATAGCAAAGTATGAGTAAGATATTAGTTCCCCTTTTTGGACTTCTTCCCTTCAAAGCTGCCTGAGAAATTTCAAGATACTCCCGGTGAAACTTATTATGTAATTGAAGGCTTTGTTTTTGGCCTTTTTTCTCCTTTCTTGTCTCTCACACCTCCCCTTAGCCTGTTCATGTGTTTCTCCTAGTAAGAACAAGCCTAGAGCTGGCCAGACCCATTTTGGAAAACACTTCCATTTTAAGCTGTTTCTGTTGACTCCTCTCCCTTTTTTATTCTATGTCCAGTGATCCTTGCTGTTGTAAGGATCCTTACATGTGTGTAAGGGGGAGTGAACACTAATTCAGGACACCTCTCTTATACCCAGAATGGAGGTGGACAAAAAGAAGAAAATAAAAGAATGGAAAAGAAATGTCTGCATTTTTGTTTCTGAAGATCAGTCAGATCTCTGAAATGGGACTGCTCTCTTGACCTTGAATCTGCTCCTTCCTGTTCAAAATCATTGCACCAGAACTCAATGGGTGCTATAAATCAGAAAACACCTCCTTTCTGGCTTCTGCTCCAAACTAACTTGGCAGTAATTCTTTGACCCTCCTAATTATCCCTTAATATGAAGTTTAGAGTTCTGGGACCATCCTTTGTATCTGTTCATCTGGTATTCTTTGTTATTACTGGCAGAAGTCTACAGAGCCTTTCTCCCTAATCTGTCATCAAGCCCTGTCATTAATTCTAAATCTACTTTCAGTGTTATGATATTTGAAGAACCATGACTTTCTCTGAGAAAATGAGATTCATACATGAAGAAGTATTAGAAGACAATGCCAAACTTCAAATACTTAATGAAATTGACTAATTTGTCTAACTTCCAGGAGTATAAAATCAGTGTGAGAATATAAAAGACAGAAGAGATGTAATACTCTTCAAGTACATACAATCTGGTTATTGAAACTAAGCATAGATATAAATTAATAGCCCCATCAGATGGAGAGAGTATTATGCAATTAAACACACACTGAATGAAAACAGAATATCTGAAATTTAGAGTACAGAGATAACTGATTTGATGTTGGTAGCTTTGCATGCTTTTACAGATTTTTACAGATAGAATCTGGAAAAAGGAATGTTGTATTGCTTTGGTTTTCCCTAGATGTTACCACAAACTTGGATTAATACAATCCAAAGCATATTTAGAAAATTATTTTTATAGGCTGTGCCATCATTAAGAGGCAAAGCGGCACAGAGTTTTGAAATGAATAGATTAAGCATGCCTGTCACTCAGACTAGTTTTGTGTGGTGGTTAATGTGGACGGCTCTGCTCTATTTGAGCTTAGACTCTTGGGAACAATTTTAAAAGTGTGACTTCAATAGAGTCACTGTAAGTGAGTCTATACAGGACAGGCTCGGAATATGTCATGTGGAAATCATACTGCTTTTGTCAGAAAATAGATGAAAACCTGAGTGCTGGATGAAGTGTTGCATTTTAAAAGGAGGGCATTCAGTCTTGAAAGCATTTAACATTTTTTGTCTCCAGTTTTTTGGTATTTCAGAAGCCAAGTTATTTTCTACTATCAAGATAGAATATATTTGTATTTAAATGTATACTCTCATTTCTGATATTTAGCATGAACTTATTTAGAAATACAAAGAAAACTTACAGAGGTATGCAGGCCAGGAATGAGTATATATATCTTCTAAATCTAGGTTATAAATGTATCTTTACATGTTTTGTATGCTCAGAGTAATAAATATTGACTAATAAATTCTCTAGACTATTTATATATGCAATGAATTCTATTTTCATTTTAGACAACAGTTACAGTGAAAAATGAGTTTATGATCTGTGATCAGAATGACTAGAATTCCAGTATGAACATTGCAATTGACTGACTAGCCTTCAGCAAAGTATCTCTGTGTATTATTCTATAATTATCATAATACATACTTGCTGTGTTACTGAGATGATTAAATAAGAAAGCATGCAAAAGAGTAAGCAAAGGTCAATGTGGATAGTGGCGACATATCATTTGATTCTTAATGATCTACTTATTTCAACAGGTTGTTATTACTTGAAAATGTAATTTTAATTTTTATCATTTTATAAAAGGCAAAAGTTAAAATGGCTTCTCTAAGACAAGGGCCAAACAAAAAGATATGATCATTTACAAGAAATGCAATATGAAAATTTAGGCAAGACATCTTCATTAGTGTAAATTAGCAGGATTACTTTAATCAAGATAAACCAGTTTAGTATTCAGTGCCCAATCTCCCCACAACAAAGGTAAAATTAAATCTGATTAACTAGTCAAAGTAAATGGTAAGACCCCAACTCTTCCAGGCTTTAAAAATCCATTGTAACTGTGTAAACTTGACCACCTTCACCATTTTTAGTTTGGGGTGCTCCCTATTTGTGAATAACCTCTGTTAGTTCTAATTTACTTGCTAATTAAAGTATTCTTTGACAAACCTGTATTTGATATTTCCCCTATGTATATCTTTCTCAAAGAAACAACTTTAGTATAATGAATGTGTGAGAGGCTTTCAGAGTGTATTTTTCCAATCATTAATATTTTCTTCTTATATCATAGTAAAGTTATATAATTGACCAAAGAAATTTGTCATTTGCTTACTCAAAAAGTCTGTTAAAATTGGCAGTAAATTTTTCCAGAACCTTTCATATACAGTGTTCATGTTCTTAGAATAGATGTTTTAGCTTATTCCAAAGTTTTAACTTATAGTGATGTTTTTAAAGTTTTCATTGTTAATTCACTGATAAAGTTTACTTGGGAGAATATAGATTTTACACTCATTGTTTCATTGCAATAATTACAATCTCCTCCGTGCATCATCATTCAACAGTATTTGCTTCTCTTCCTTATGTTTTTGTTTTGTTTTTACTTTTAATGATTTTTGAATACTTGATAAGTTCATGTCTCAGATACAATCATGGATGGGGAAGTACTAAAATATGTAACCCATTTATTTCCAGACATGTCTCACATGAATTTTCCACTAAATGAATATTACATTGTTGCATCACAATTTAGTGGATATCTTTCTTAAAGATGTGGGAACAAAAATGATGATTTTGAAGATTTTATCAAAAAAGAAGAGAGAGATTTTTTTTTTTCCATCAGTAGTTTCCAGCATGTTGCTGACCTCTATCAGAATCTCCAAACACATGTGAAGGACTGTTAATAGGAGAAAACAAAATTTAACTTTAAAGGACAGAGATCTGATATGATAACAGGCATCCTAATGAATCTATGTCCCAGAATCCATAGAAAGAATCAAAAACAGAATTCTAGAAATACTTCAGGCAGTGACAATATTCATTCCTGGGGAAATGCTGAGTCTCATGTATGATTTTAGGGGATACATTTTTATCTAATTTACTCATTTTTGAATTCCAAATATATATGCCTGGTTAATTAGAGGGATGTAATAAATAATTAAACGAAAGGATTAAGAAATACAACTTTTTAAAAAATAAATTAATTTTCATTTCTTTGAAACCATAGAATCCCAGTTATTTTTAAAAACAAATAAAACCATGATACCCTTTCCTTCCAAGGATATTGCGTGGTCTGTTTTCTAAGTCTGATAGGTTCACATTCAAACCAAGAGATATCCATAATCTAATCATATTCATCTGAGATTTAAATGTAACATGAATATTACCAAAATTTTAATAAATATTTACCATTGCCTTATACAAGCTATAAATTCCAGACTAAACTGATTGTTTAGTTAATCTAATATATAGTATAGATCTTCAAATATTTAACATTTTAGGGAAATCATGTTTTATTTCTTAAATTTTTAAATTATGAGACAAATCATTTCTAAGCAGCTCTTACAAAATAAAGTCAAATTCATTCTTAATATTAAAAGGACAATTATAAAAATATTCTATCACATCACTATGGAACATGCATGGAATCAGAGTGAAACCAAGTGGAGAGAATACAGGCTCAGTGTCTAGGATTGAAATCCTGTCTATACCAAATTAATTTAGTATCTCTGGGCTACAGTTTCCTTATAGATAAACAAAATCAGCCCTCCATATCTGGGGTTCTGCATAAGTGGCATTGGACTGATGACCACAAAGTCAGCAGTTGAACTTAACAGCTGTTCTATGGGAAAAAATGAGACTGTCTAATCTTCTAAAGCTGTGAAGTCTCAGAAACCCTATCTAGGGATGCTATGAGTAAGATTCTACTCCATGGCAGTGGAATTGTTTTGGTTCAGCATTCATGGGGAAAAAACATATTTCCAAACAGTAAAATTTGAATTTTCCAAGCACCACACAAAATACAGGACTCTTGATATAATGCTACTGGACTGAAACAAATGCTTGAATTGTAAAGTTGATGGCTCAAACTCACCAGTTGTTTCCTGGAAACCCTATACACAGTTACTTTGAGTCAGACCCAACTGAACAGCACTTAATGGCACCAACATTAAATCCAGGAATCCTGGTGTGGTGCTGTAGGGTAAGCACTTGACTGCTAGCCACAAGTTTGGCAGTTCAAACTCACCAGCAGGTCCTTGTTGTTGTTAGGTACCATCCAGTTGGTATTGACTCATAGCGACCCTATACACAACAGAACAAAACACTGCCCAGACCTGGGCCAACCTCACAATTGTTGCCACACTTGAGACCATTGATGCTGCAACTTTGTTAATCCATCTCACCAGGGTCTTCCTCTTTTTCTTTGACCCTCTAACTTACCAAACATGATGTTCTTCTCCAGTGACTGATCCCTCCTGATAATATGTCCGACGTATAAGAAAC
>NW_006408588.1:3591710-3593194 GCF_000296735.1 Chrysochloris asiatica | reverse complement strand
AAACTTTTGCAACTTACATTTGCTTCCTATATTAATCTTCTTTATATTCTTCTAGTTGAGTTCTGATCATCAAGGTATCCAGGATAGGTCAGATGGGTACTAGCTGCAAGTTTGTACATTCTTACACACCTCCCCAGGATGGATGCTTCATTCTCAGCTGTAGTTCTCAGTGGATAGGTCAGTATCCATGGGGCCAGGTGTTGCAAAGTCTTCCCAAACTTTGGACCAACCAGCTCTGCCTCTACTCTCTCTCATCTCAATGTCTACAGGAGTCTATGGAACATAGTCAAACCCAGTCCATGTCTTCATTACTGCCTTTCACTGACTTCCACTCACAAGTAGACCAACAAAATCACCAGTGAGTTTACAAGCCTGCTCATGTGTTTACTTTGAGTTTTAGTTTGGAGAGGGGTTTGCCCTGAAGGGAATTTAGGGCTTGTTTGAATACTCCCAGGTGAACAGCTTGTTTGTTCTTGTAATAACAAAACAGTTTGCTTATTATATATATAAAAAAATTTCTCCCTGCTGGTCTTTCTTTTAAGAAGTATCTTCTGTTTCTCTAGCCATTCCTAGTTGGTCTTCAAGGGAATGTTCTGAAAGAGACTCAGGATTCCACCTAAGGCCCCATACTCTACAAAGGCTTGACAAGAAGCCTGTTTTACTGGGCAAGTTTTAGAACCTCTTTTAGGTATTCTAATCCATTATATGCTACAGATGGATTTACAAGCTTTCTGTAATTATAAACCCCAATATTTCTTTCTCTCACACTCAAATGTCTATTTTATAATAGTAAGCAAGGGAAACCAATATCCAAGCACCTTAACATTATTTCTCCTCTTTTACCCATTCAGACTATGCTTTGATCCCTGTATCACAGAGCCCTGTGGTTCCAAGATTGAACATAGATCACTATTTATCTGTGTCCCATTTAGCCCACGCAAACCTACCTAAGTGTTCCCTTATCTACCTTTTTCTTCCATTCCCTATACCTTCTTGTGTATTGACCTCCCCAACACCCAAACTATGATGTGACTATCCCTAACCTGTACCTTACTGTTCCCTCCATCCCATCCCTGGTAACCATCAAATAATACTTTTCTCTTAGTGTAGACATATTTTCTTAAGCTTTTACAATGATGGTCTTATGCAATATTTGTCCTTCTGTGAATGACTAATTTCACTCAGTTTAATATCCTCAAAGCGCATCCATGTTATGAGGTGATTTGCGCTTTTGTTGCTATTCTTCAAAGTAGCATAATATTCCATTGTGTGTAAGTACCAAAGTTTGTTAATCCATTCTTTTATTGGTGGGCACTTAGGCTGTCTTCATCTTTTTGTTGTTGTGAACAGTGCTGCAATGAACAGTAGTGTGTATGTATGTACTCATGTTCTGGCTTGTATGTCTTTTTTTTTTTTAAATGTTTTATTGTGAATTATGTGATAGTTTACATGGAAGGACATTAGCTTTATATTCATCCTATTGT
>NW_006408588.1:3587638-3589720 GCF_000296735.1 Chrysochloris asiatica | reverse complement strand
TGCACCTTGGATTTCTCTCTTCAGTATCAGTGGCTTTGGATCATATGCTATCTCTTGAAATGGTTGAACATCAACCATTTCCCTTTGGTTTAGTGACTCTGCGTATTCCTCCCATCTTCTTTTGATGCTTTGTACATCATTCAATAATTTGCCCATAGAATCCTTCAATAACAAATGTCGAGGCTTGAATTTTTTCTTCTGTTCCCCAGCTTAAGAAATGCTGTGGGTGTTCTTCTTTTTGGTTTTCTGACTCAAGATCTTTGCACATTTCATTGTAATATTTGACTTTGTCTTCTTGAGCTGACCTTTGACATTTTCCGTTCAGCTCTTATACCTCCTCATTTTTCCTTTTGCTTTAGTATCTCTACACTGGAGAGCAAGTTTCAGTTTCTCTTCTGACATCCATTTTGATTTTTTCCTTCTTTCTTGTCTTATTAATGATTTTTTCTTTCTTAACGTATGATGTTCTTGATGTCATCCCATGACTCTTCTGATCTTTAGTCTTTAGTGTTTAATGTATCAGATCTGTTCTTCAGATGATCTCTAAATTCAGGTGGGATATATTCAAGGTCATATTTTAGCTCTCAAGAACTTGTTTTCATTTTCTTCAGCTTCAGTTTGAATTTGCATAGGAGCAACTGATAGTCTGTTCCATAATCTGCCCCTGCCTTGCTTTGATTGATGATATGGATCTTTCTGTTTTCTCTTTCCACATATGTAGTCAATTTGATTTCTGTACATTTCCTTTGGTGAGATCCATGTGTATAGTCATCTCTTATACTGTCTAAAGAAGGTATTTGAAATGAGCAAGTCATTAATTTTACAGAATTCTATCATGCAATATCCAACACCATTTCTATCACCAAGGTCGTATTTCCTTCCTCTTTGTTCCCAAACTTTGCATTCCAATCACCAGTGATGATCAATACATCTTGATCGAATGTTTGATCAATTTCAGATTGAAGAAGTTGGTAGAATTGTTCTATTTTGTCCTCTGGCTTTAGTGGTTGGTGTATAAATTTGAATATTAACTGGTCTTCCCTGTAGGCACATGGATGTTATCCTATCACAAACAGCATTGTACCTTATGATTGATCTGGATATGTTCTTTTTTGACAATGAATGCAACACCATTCCTCTTCAATTTGTCATTCCTGGCATAGTAAACTATGTGGTTGTCAGATTCATAATTGGTCAATACCAATCCATTTCAGCTCACTAATGCCTAAGATGTTGATATTTATGCATTCTCTTTCATTTTTGACAATTTCCTATTGTCCTAGATTCATACTTAGAACATTCCATGCTCCGATTATTAATGGGTGTTATAGCTGTTTCTCTTCATTTTGAGTTGTGTCCCTTGGAAACCCTTTATAATTTATAGGGTCACTATGAATCAACCAGATTTAGAAACAACACCACCAAATCCATGAAATGAAGTGTTGTATAGGCATACCCTGCTATGTAGTTGCTTCTAAATGTCATGTATCAGTTCTTACTCATGGCAACCCTGTATATTTTGCTATTGTTGTTGTTATTGTTAAGTGCCATCGCATGGATTTGTTTCATAGTGACCCTGTACAGGATTTCTGAGAAGCAGCTGGTAGGCTTGATCTGTCAATCTTTTGGTTGGCTGTCCAGTGCTTAACATATAGCACCACACCAGGAGTCTCTACTATTGTCTCTGTCATTACATAGATCCTGAATCTCTCTTCATCACTTGTTATTTGAACATTGTTCATCTCAAATTGTGTTTCTTTCCTTCTTGCGTTTTTGTGCACCCTTTGTTTCTGTGGGGGAAAAATGTTACTTAAAAGCTATTAATGGATCAAAGCCATTCCTCAAAGGGAGTATAAAGTGCTATTTACATACCATTTACATTATATTACTGTTATTGTTAGGTGCTCTGGAATCAGTTCTGATGTATGGCAACCCTACGTACAACAGAAAGAAATACTACCTGCCGGGGTCTGACCCCGACATAATTGTCACGAGTTTTTGGTTCACGAGGAGGGGAGATCCAGCGGCGATAGGGATAGCGAAAGAATACACAGAGAAACAGAAGAAGGGAGACAATGAGGC
>NW_006408588.1:3577332-3587013 GCF_000296735.1 Chrysochloris asiatica | reverse complement strand
TTAATATATATACCTGAATATTAATATGAAAGCAATTTGCCATTAACTGCCAGTGGCCTCATTTGTTACACTCGGCCCTAGAGGGCCTCGAACCTCTGACTAGTCTTACACGGTCTGCAACAACTACCAGGTTCTGTGCCATCCTTCAATTATTGTTATGGTTGATCTCATTGTTGCTGCCACCGTGTCAATTCATCTCATTGATGGTCTTCATTTTGCTGACCTTCCACTTTACCATGTATGATGTCCTTCATAGGGACTGGTCCCTGCTGATAACATGACCAAAGGACAAGAGACAAAGCCTCACTATCCCTATTTCTAATGAACTTCCTGGCTGTACTTCTTCAGTGAAAGATTTGTTTGTTCTTCCAGTTTGCAGTGCTTCCAATACTTTTTCAATGCCATAATTCAGATGCATTGATTCTTCTATGGTCTTCCTTATTCATTGTTCAACTTTCGCATGCATATGAAGTGATTGAAAATACCGTGTGTCTTGGATCAGGTGCACCTTATTTCCCAAAGTGACATCGTTACTCTTCAGCACTTTAAAGATTTTGCAGTAGATTTGCCGAAAACAATGCATACTTTGATATCTTGACTATTGCTTTCATGACTATTGATTATGGATCCAGTTAAAATGACAATTGCAATATTTTCCCCTTTTATCATAATGTTATTTCTTGTTGTGGTTGTTGATTTTAATTTACTTTACTTTGAGGGGCAATCCATACAAAAAGCTGTATATAGTCTTTGATCTTTGCTGATAAGTAAAGTCCTCCTTGATTTTAGCAAACAATGGTATGTAATCTGCATATCACAAACTGCTAATGAGTCTTTCTCCAGTTTTGATGCCAACGTCTTAGATCATTTCTCAGCACACAGATTGAATAAGTGAAAGGATACACCCCTAACATACAGCTTTCCTGCTCTTATACAATTACATATACCCGAGTTCTGTTCCAACTGTCTCGTGGTCTAAGTTCAGGTTCCTCAGGAGTGCAATTAAGTGTTCTAGAATACTCATTCTCAAATTCTATCTATAATTTGTCATGATCCATACAATTGAATGCTTTTGCATAGTCAATAAAGCATAAGTAAACATGTTTTTGGAAGTGTGTGCTGTGCTGTCAATATTCATCTGTTTTCAGCAGTGATACATCTAATTCCCATGTGTAAATCTCTTTTGTTTTCTTGTAGTAGTCTTCTGAAGTTTTGTTTATGTAGATCTTTTATTTCTCTGGTTAGATTTATTCCTAATTATTTCATCCTTTGGGTGACTATGATGAATTATATTGTTTTCCTTATTTCCTCTTCAGAACTTTCTTTACTAGTACATATGAATCCAGTTAATTTTTGTATATTGATCATGTTCCCTGCCACTTGGCTGAAACTTCCAATGACTTCCAGTAGTTTTTTTTTTTAAATGAGTCTTTGGGATTTTCTATGAATAGGATCCTATTGTCTGTGAATAGAATCTTATTCTTCTTTGCCAATTTGAATACCTTTAATTTCCCTTTCTTGCCTTATAGCTCTGGCTAAGACTTCCAACACGTTGTTGAATAGGAGTGACAATAACCGGCATCTTTGTCTGGCTCCTGTTCACAAGAGGAATGCTTGCAGTATTTCCCCATTGAAAGTGATGTTGACTGTTGGTTTTGGATATATGCTCTTAATTATATTGAGGAATTTTCCTTCAGTTCCTGCTTTGTTTAGTGTTTCTATCATAAATGGGTGCTGGATTTTTCAAATGCCCTTTCTGCATCAATCAATATAGATGGTTTTTGTCTTTTTTTTAATTTATGTGGTGAATAATGTTGATTGTTTTTAAATATTGAACCATCCTTGCATCCCTGTTATGAATCCTGCTGGGTCATGTTGTATTATTTTTTGCTATGTTGTTGAATTCTATTGGATATAATTTTATTGAGAATTTTTGCATCTATGTTCATGAGGGATATTGATGTTAAGTGATGTCCTTCCCTGGTTTTAATATGAGGGTTATGCTTGTCTCATAAAATGTATTAGGAAGTTTACCACTCTTTTCTATATTCTGGAATACTTTGAGTAGAATAGATGTCAGCTGGTCTCTGAATGTTTGGTAAAATTCACCAGTGAAGCCATCTGGGCCTGGATTTTTATTTTTATTTTTTGCTTGGAAGTGTTTTGATGACCAGATCGATTTCTTCCTTTGTTATAGGTCTGTTCAAGTTTTGTACTTCTTTCTGTGTAAGTTTAGGTAGGTTGTGGTTTTCTAAAAATGCATCCATTGTCTTCAGATTTTCAAATTTGTTGTAGTACAGTTCTTCATGTTGTTGTTATGTGCCATAGAGTCAGTTCTGACTCATAGCGACCCTGTACAGGGTTTCCAAGGCTGTAAATCTTTACAGGAGCAGAAAGACTCATCTTTCTCCAGTGGAACAGCTGGTAGTTTTGAACTGCTGACCTTAAGGTTTGCAGCCCTATTCATAACAACTATGCTACCACAGCTCCTACAGTTCTTCATAGTATTCTGTTATTGTCTTTTTATATTTCCATTGTTTCTGTTGTAATGTCTCTCATGTGATTTCTTTTGTGTGTTATTTATGTCTTCTTCCTTTTTTCTTTTGTTAGGTTTGTCAATTTTATTAATCTTTTATTAGAACCAGCTTCTTTTCTTGTTTTTGTTTTTTTTCCCTATTGTTTTTCTGTTTTCTATCTCATTTATTTCTTCTATAATCTTTGTTATTTATTTTCTTCTGGTGGCTGTGGCTTTACTTTGCTGTTCTGATTTTAACTGTTGGGTATGTTATGTTAGTGTATTGATTTTGGGTATTTCTTCCCAAAGTTTAGTTTGTTGTGATTTCATTCTCATCCATGTCTAGGAATTTTAAATTTCAGTTTTTATTTGTTCTACCCCCCAGTAATTTTTAAGCATTGTGTTATTCAATTTCCATGACTATGATTTTGTTTCCTTGATCTTCCTATTGATGATTTCTAATTTTATAGCATTGTGATCTGAGAAGATGCTTTGTAATTTTTTGAGGTTTTCAATTTTATGGAGACTTGCTTTGTGGCCTAACACATGGTTGATTCTGGAGAATGTTCCATGTACATGGAAAAGAATGTGTATTATGCTGCTGTTGGGTTGAAATCTCTGTACAGATCTATGTCAAGTTGGTTGATTATATTGTTCAGTTCCTCTGTGTCTCTGCTGAGCTCATTTCTGGTCCATCTGTCTTTTATTTTGCAAGTGGTGTGTTAAAATCTCTCACTAATATTATAGAGGTGTCTATTGCTTTCTTCAATTGTATTAAGATTTGCTTTATGTAATTTGAGGCTCTTTTGTTGAGAGCACAGATATTTACTATTGTTATGTCCTTTTCTTCAGTTGACCCTTTAACCATTATATAGTGACCTTCTTTATCTCTTATGCTGGTCTTTGCTTTAAAGTTTATTTTTTCTGAGATTAACATTGCCACTCCTGTTCTTCTTTAATTTTTAATCTCTTTTTGTCTTTATGTGTTAGGTGAGTCTTTTGGAGACAGCATATTATAGCATCTTGCTTTCTAATCCTTTCTGCCACTGTCTACTTCTTAACTGGCGCATTCAATGTGTTGATGTTTAGTGTAATTATTGATAGGTATGGATTAATTGCTGACCTTATGTTGTTTGTTTTTTGTGTTGCTGCTGGTTTCTTTGATTCAGATGCCTTCCTATGATTATTTCATTTTCTGGGCATTTTCTCTTGCCAATTTTTTCAGCATATTAATGTTTCTACACTGTCTTTGGATTTTTTTTTTTTTTCTTTTTCTTGATTAGATGTGGAGATATATCCAGTTTCATTGAGGTTACCTTATATTTTATTGAGATCTTCTTTTTATGACAGATAATTTTATTCTGAGGCAAATGTGACCTCATCACCAGGGTCTTTGTTACTACACTTCTTTCTTCTTTTGCTTTGTGTCTGTCATGTTCATGGACTAACCTCCCCAAACACCTAATTTCAATTTTGAAGTTTTTTTCTGCCCTGGATTCTTCCATCTCTGGAATGAGGTCTGGGTGGTGTTGCCAAATATATCATCTTTAATTGTTGTCTGGTCTTGCTGATTCTAGGTCCAAAGAACTCCCTTAAATGTGTTTTGAGTCTTTATAAACTCCCTTAATTTATATTTATCCTGGCATTATTTGATTTCACTGTTATTTTTGGTTGACAGCTTTGCTGGATAAATTATTCTTGGTTGGCAGTTTTTTCTTTAAGTGTTTTGTATATGTCTTTCCATTATCTTCTTGCCTGCATGGTTTCTGTTGAGTAATCAGAGCTTAATCTTATTTGTTTCCTTTGTATGTAACATTTCTTTTTTACCTAGCTGCTTTCAAGATTTTCTCCTTGTTTTTGGTTTCAGAAACTTTGATTATGGTTTTATTTTGTGTTTTATCTTTCCTGACTTCATTCAGCTTTAGGATGCTTATCTTCTCCTACTTCAAGGTGTTAGGAAAGTTCTTCTCAAAGAGTTCTTCGACTGTCTCTGCAGGAGTGTTTTGTTTTTGTTTTTGTTTTTTTCTTGTGTGCTTACCTGTTCTAGAATTCCAATCAGACTCAAATTATTCCTCTTCTTGTTGTCTGACATGAATCTAGCAGAATCTGGATTCTACCTCTGTAATTCTAGTCCTTTAACATTTCAGTGTGTTGCCCATTTCTGATACTTTGGCATTAATTGTCTGGACTTTTTTTTTTTTTTTTTTTTGCAGGTTCTGTATCTATTTGAACGGTGTTTGGATATTGGTTTCTTGTTCCCGTAGTGCTTTTCTACTTTCCTATTTTCCTTGGCTTTTCTGTGGAACATATGAATGCACCTCAACACTATTATCCTTAACTTCCCTTTCCCCAATTCCAGATCCTCTTCACCCTCTTATACCAATCCTAATTCTTCCTCATGGTCATTTGTCTGATCTACTCTGTCTTGCTACTTCACATGAATAGACATTTTCTGCTACTTTTTAGGCATTGTGGTACAATTGTGTTTGTGTTAGTTAGATGCATGTATAATGGTATATTCTTAAGCACACTCCAAATTGTCTCCTTCTGTGTGTGAGCAGGAAATGGGCTTCTCTGCTCTCTGTTCCTGTGGCTCCCCTTAGAGTGTTTTAAACAGGTGTTAGATGTACATGCTGTTCAGATATATAGCAGCTGGTATTGGATCTTGCCTTTTTTGGAGGGTTTTACAGGGTGCAAATGCAGCCTAGCTGTATGGCCCGAGCTGCTGTCCCTTGTTGGATGATGCACAGATAAAAACTCCTGCACATGTAGGGAGAGGGCCAAATTCAGGAGTAAATCCCGAAATCAGATGTCATTAGAACCTTCCAAGCATTAACCTACTAAGCCTTGGGCAAGGATCTTGGGCAAATCATTCTCCTGAGCAACTTAGGAGGTTAGTGGTAATTGTTGTATGTGTCCCAAACCTTGTGGGGCACAACACTGAACATTCTTTTGTGATATGCTCCCACCCTCATGGACATACGTCTTGATTGCATGTTTGATCCATTTCAGAATTAATAAGTTGGTAATATTCTTTAATTTCATCATAACTGGCTTTAGTAATTGGGATGCAAATTTGAATGGCCTGGTATTAACTGGGCTTTCTTGTAAGTATATGGATATAATCTTATCACAGACAGTATTATTTTTCATGATAGAACTTGAAATGTTCATTTTGATAATGAATGTGAGACCATTCAACTTCAATTTGTCATTCTCAGCATAGTAAAACATGTTTTTGTCAGTATCAGTATGACCAATATCAATCCTACTTATCTGCTGCTCCTCAGAAACCCTGAATAGGGTCATTATGAATCATAACTAGCTTAATGCCACACAACCAACAACAACAACAATGCCTAGAATATCAATATTTATGAGTTCCATTTAATTTTTCACAACTTTTAATTCCTAGATTCATACTTCATACAGTCCATGTTTTGATTATTAATGACTGTTTGCATCTGTTTCTCCTCATTTTGAATTGTGTATCACTAGTAAATGAACAGCTCAAATGTTTAACTCCATTGGCATCATTACTATCAACTTTACTTTGAAGGGACAGCTATTCCTCAGACATATTTTGAGTGTTTTCAAACCTAAGGTGTTCATCTTCTGGCACTATATCTTATAGTTCTCTACTTCAATTCATATTATATTTCAGTTAAAATTATAGACATCTCACACAAGTTTCTAATCCATCCTCTGACTATTATGGTCTAGGATAGAAACTGAAATGTTTCTAATAACCTATATCAACTTTCCCACCACTTGTATTGCACTGGGAAAGTCTGTTGCACAAGATTTCTTTCAAGTGTTCACGATCAAAGATGTCAGTTTGAGGACTACAGTACACCTGAGCCAAGCCATGGTCCTTTCAATAACCTCATATGCATGTGAAAGTTGGACAGTGAATAAGGAAGACTGTAGAAGAATTAATGCAATTGACTTATGGCATTGACAGAGAATATTGAAAGTACCATGGACTGTCAAAAGAACAAACAGATCTGTGTTGGAAGAAGTACAGCCACATGATCCTTGGAAATCAGGATGGCTAGACTTTTTTTCTCATACTTCACACAGAAGGGACAAATTACTATTGAAGGATATCATGTTTGGTAAAGTGGAGGGTCAGAGAAAAAGAGGAAGATTCCAGTGAGATGGATTGGTACAGTGGAAACAGCAATGGGCTCAAATGTAGCAAAAATTGTGAGGTTGGCCCAGGATCAGGCAGGATTTCGTAATGTTGTGAATAGGGTTTCTATGGATTGGACCTAACTTGATGGCACCTAACAACACAACAATATCAAACTTCCACAGAATTTAAAAAATATATTAATAACAGTTACTATTTTGTGACTGCAAAATTTTATTCTAACTTTGAAAACCATCTCCTAATTCCTTGCCACAATTCACTTTTAAATGTAATTTGTAAAAACTGGCGAAGAAAACTACCAAAAGTCTCAGATAGGTTTGGCCTTGAATTTCAAACTACAAGAACAAGTAGATCATATACAGGTCAAGTAGAGATATATTTTAGGCTCTATGGATCTGAACTGTGGGTTACTTTCCACCATAATCTTTCAACTACCACTTAGGACAAAAGAAAGTAACAGAACTCTGTTATTCACATCACATTGAATTCTATTTAATGTTAATTTACATTGTTTAACACATCACAAAGCTAAGGTGGACAAGAATAATGAGATCTAAAATCACAAGACCTGTGATATTTCTTAGTTTAGGAAAAGTGGGAAAAAAAAAAAAAAGGGATATATTTGTTTCAACTTCCTTACTGACAAGCAACTATAGAAAATTTTAAGAAGATAATACTGACTAGCTTTTCTCTTGAGGAGGCCACTAAATTTAAGTATATTTGTGAGGAAAGAAGTTCCAAGGGAATACGTACAAAAAATAATTTGAAAACTATCAATGAATGTGATATCATTATAAAGAAAAAATTATTGTGTGTTACAGAGATAAGGAGATAGAAAGAATGAAGAGCACTGAGACTAAGGGAGGTAAGAAGAACACAGAGACAGTCAGATAAATTTGAACATTCTACAATTTGATCCAGCCCATGATCTCCAAATTATCATTTAAATATAAGGATGAGTCAAAAATTATCCCTACTCAGGTTACATTAAAATGCCTGTCCATGTCCAATGCTGATGACAACATTGAGCATGTATATGAAATGATTCTGTTGAATAGACAAGTAACAATGGATTATTCAGCAAATCAGCCATGTCAGATGGGTACCAAAATATCTCATGGAAGAGCATAAACAGAAGCTTTTGGATATTTGGAAACAAAATTTGGACCAATACTCAAATGAAGGTAAAAGTTTCTTTAAAACATTGTTATTGATGATGAGACATGGATTCATCATACAAGCATGAGAGTAACTGGCAAAGTATGGAATGGATACATCTTCAACTCCTGAACAAGACAATGTTCAAAAGTCAACCGTCAGCTTGTAAATTTATGGTTACTGTTTTCTGGAATTCTTAAGGGTCAGTAACAGAACCCCATCAAGAAAAAGGTTCAACAATCAATAGTACTCTTACAGTGAGATGGTAGTTTTCTTCTCCAGTTTCTACAAATTACATTTAAAGGTGAATTGTGACAAGGAAGTCTATATTTGAGTTTTAATGCTTAGGACCAAAGGCATTGTGATCTTGCATGATAATGCACATCTGCACACCTCTGTCCACACTATTGACACTCTAAAAACTTCCTTTTGAGGTATTAAAGTATCCTCTCTATAGTCTTGATCTTGCACTATTGGACTTTCACCTGTTTGGTACCCTGAAAGCAGCCCTTCCAGAACAAAGATTCAACTTTCATGAAGAAGTGAAGACAGTAGTTATAGTTTTGGCTATCAGCTCAACGTAAAACACTTCTTATTAGGTTATTTGAAAGTTTGTTGGCACATAAAGTGTATTGGAATACAAGGAGATTATGTCAAAAATTATGTATTTTAAATTTTTTTAAATTTGATTTAAATAAATTCTACAGCCTGAGTGTGGATACTTTTTGACTCACCCTCATACATTAATCTCATGAAATACTCAATGTGAGAATTTTAAAAAGTTTTTAAATCATAAAATATTTTAAATCATAAAAAATTAAAATTGATGTCTATTTATTGCCAGTACTTGCAACCCATGCCAGAGAGATTTTTACATACTTCAGAAACACCATCATGCAGTATGTATGTCACACTAGAAATGCTGAAGAGCTAATGCCCTTGGAGGTAGCAGAGTATTTCATAGTTAAGCCTGCTTAACTGTTGGCTGAGACAAGAACCCTTTAACATATTCTCTAATGTCTCTGATATTTCATCATTGATATTAACCTTTATTTATCAGACATTGTAACTGATATAAACTTTATTGACTTTCCTTCCCTGTCTCACGTCCTCACTCTTATACCAGTGCTCTCTGGGATGAACTCCCACATAAATTATTTACACTTATATTCTTATAAACTACTTAAGCTTCAAAGGGAAGTAGAATGAAGGCTTATATTTCCACAAGCTATGTGATTAGTGGGTTTTAACAACTTATAACTAGTTTGATGAGCGAGCTGCAGTTAATAAGTGACTTAAATTTGTTCTATTCTATTATGTGGTTGTGAGGTTTAAAATCAATGAGATAATACATATTTAAGTATGATGTAAACTGTTAAGTATGGCAACTCATAGATCATATCTCAACCTTGTAATTTTGATTTATCAGTGAAATTAGCTAATTTACATCAAATATATTTTATGGCTTTAACCTACTTTGTTAGGTTCATTTAGCTTTACCATGGTTCTGAAAGAGAACATTCATTGTTATGACTTCTCCTCTTTATTCCCAGTCTAGAGTATGTCCTTTCTGTTAGCATCACATAATATCTGCAGCTCCAGCACTTCTTGCCTGAAATCCCTGTGCTAAAATATTCAGCTCGAGGCTAGGTCATGTAAGTGATTCTTTGCACTTTGGAAATGAAATGTTATCAGAGTCTTGCAAAAGATTTCTCTTATACTGCAATGGTATAGAGTCCTGGTGTGACACTGTGGGCTAATGCATCAGACTGCAAAGTTGTTTGAACTGCAACATCAGTGGTTCAAGCTCATCAGCTGCTCCTTGGAAATCCTATATGGGGCCTCTATGGGG
>NW_006408588.1:3574207-3576024 GCF_000296735.1 Chrysochloris asiatica | reverse complement strand
TCTGGAGAATGCTAAAACAGCCTTTGTAAATTGAAGAGCATAATTGTCTGGGGAAAGGATAGAGATATGAAAATAGTATCTTCAGAAGCATATAGACCTAGATGAAGAATATGTTGAGGTATAATAGCTCTACATTTTGATATTTTGTTTAATAATTCCTATGATTTTATAGAAATATTTTTTGACTTTCATAGTTACCAAAATTGGGCACCCAAGTCCTGCTAAATACTAAAAATCCAAATCATCACATCCTTACAAACTGCATTAACCAATATACACAGGGTATCTTAAAGGTCACAAGCTGAACACTACAAATTAGCCACATTAACGTCAACTCACCAGCCGCTCCTTGGAAACCCTGTACAGGGTTGTTATGGGTCAGAACTGACTCCATGACACTTAACAACAACAACAACAACAACAACAATGTCAACTGAAATCTCCTACATGCTCCAGCTAATGAGGAAGGAGGAGCCAGTCCCCTCCTCTGCTTTGCATATGGAAACTCCATGTTCTCAGGCTTTAGTTATGCATATGCTAGGAAGGAACCAACAGCACCTCCCTCCTCCTACTCTGGATACTGGAAACTCTGTGTACTCTAGGAAGGGGCAGGAAGTCATTGACCTTATGATTTTCATAGCTTTTCCTTGTTCTGCATACCAACCTTAGTTGTACTGACTCCTGTGAAGTTTGTATACCCCATGATATAAAAAGACCCTAGCCTTTGCCCCTCTGAGGAAAAACATTATCCAGCCGACCACCCCAAGAACCAACTATTTTTCATGTTTTGTTAATAAGTTCCTTGTCAGTAAACCATCTGTTTTCTTTTCTTTTCTGTAATAAAGTAATGTCTCTCAGACTATATCTTGGTCACTTTTTTGGACTTTCAGCACCTATGTTTGCTGAAGGATTTTCTGCTCAGGGACTGAGCCTGAACAGCATCCTATATGGGTAAAGAATCAAAAAAGAAAGAAGGAAGGAAGGAAGATGAAAGAAGGAAATGAAAGAGTGATTAAGAATTACGTTACTGTAGTCATTTACACTAGAATAATACTGCATAAAAGTTTTGGTGTGGCACTGTAGGATAAGCACTGGACCGCTAACCGCAAGGTTGGCAGTTCAAGCCCACTAGTTCTTCCTTGGAAAACCTATACAGACTGAGTCGCTAACAGTCAGAACCAACTCAAAGGCACTTAACAACCAACAACAACAAATGCTACTTAAATAAAATGAGTCAAAATAGAAAAAATGTGGGCTGAAGAAAAAGTTGGATTCCTACCTTTTCATCATTTACTTAACTAAAACAAGTACCATTGCCGTGTTTGAAGGTTTACCACACTTAACCTTGCGTAAGAGGTTAAAAAGATTAGAGGCTTAGGGAGATGAAAAAAAGGATTATTCGGTATAGATGTTCTTACTGAGAAATAAGAAGGGAAATTTACCTAGCAAAAGAAAAGGAGGCAGAGCCCCAAGTACAATTTGGTTTTTCCTTCATATACCCTTCTTTTTAAGGAGCTCTGGTAGCGTAGTGGTTACGAATCAGGCTAAGAACCGTAAGGTCAGCAGTTCGAAACTACCAGCGGTTCCGTGGGAGAAAGATAAGGCGTTCTGCTCTCATAAAGATTTCCAGCCTCGGAAACCGTGTACAGGGTCACTATGAGTCAGAATCGACTCCACGGCACACAGCCACCACCCTTCTTTTTAGGGGTGTGGTTTGGGTATCCAAGTGGTCAGTCTGGGGAATTTGTCCACTTGAAGTTTTCTTGAGGCTTGTTTTTCAGATTTCAGCTTTTCATTAACTAACCTTACTTCTCCTT
>NW_006408588.1:3566628-3573729 GCF_000296735.1 Chrysochloris asiatica | reverse complement strand
AAAAATTGGGTTCTGATTCTTGATACCTTAATCTAAATAATAATAATGTCATCAACACCTTGTTGTTATTGTGGTTAAGTGCCATCGAGTCGGTCTGACCCATAGCGACCCTCTAGAGGTTTTCCAAGGAGCGACTGGTGAGCTTGAACCACCAACCTTCCAGTTCAAACTGGCTTTGCAGTCTAGCGCATTAACCCACAGCGCCACACCAGGATCAACATCTTACTATCATTATAATCTTTTGGATATACTAAAGAACTTTGAAAATATAGTATATGACCCTATACTACAACTTTATTTAGCTGATTTTAGCTTTAATTTTTTCCGTATCTTAAATGAAGATGTTAGACAATATGGATTGGAAGTGACAAGCTTAAAACTGCATTGTTCTTGAAAATCCTTTGATGATTTTTATGAAATAAAGATAAAATGGTAATGATGTTCCTGAACCAAGAACCAAAAACCAACATTTAAAACAGAATACAGATTTAGAAGCATTTTTCCCAATTAAATTTCAAAACACCTTATATATTAAGGTGTATATATAAAGTATGTTACAATCGGGTTGCTAACCTCAAGGTCGGCAGTTCGAAACTGCCAGCTGTTCCATGGAAGAAAGATGAGACTTTCTGCTCCTGCAAAGATTTGCAGCTTTGGAAACCCTGTGCATGGTCACTATGAGTCACAACCGACTCCACGGTACTTAACAACAACAACAACAACTGAAAATTCTAGTTTAGGTAGTGACGACTGTTGCTATTGTTAAGTGCCATTGAGTCAATTCCAGTTCAGAGTGATCCTGTGATCACTGATTCCAGTGAGTGTCTGGTTGGTTGAACCTTGCACTTTGTGGTTAGAAATCCAGTGCTTAGTCTATAGCGTCATGCTGAGATTCCTACTATCCATAAGAGTCCCTGTGGATGCACACCTAAGTCTCTGTCCTGAGATCAGGGCATGATATCAGACTGGGGTTAAAATGAAATAATGATGACTACTCTGATAAGCTCTGGTAGCGTAGTGGTTACGAATCGGGCTGCGAACCGCGAGGTCAGCGGTTCGAAACTACCAGCTGTTCCGAGGGGGAGCACGATGAGGTGTTCTGTTCCCGTAAAGATTTACAGCCTCGGAAACTCTGTACGGGGTCGCTATGAGTCGGAGCTGACTCCGCGGCACACAGCCACCACCACCACCACTCTGATAAGCACTGGAAATCTGAATATACACAAGCTGTCCACACAATGGCTTGCCCTAAAGCCCATCATTATAAAAAAAACATATACAAAATTTTGAATACATCTTGCCCCTAGAATATACTGTTGGAATCCTTTTCTTCTAATTATTCTTCAGAGTTAATAAAATAATTATAGAAAGACATTTATATAGTCTTTTAGTCTCAGGAGTCTTTTTGACATTAGAATAGAAATAGAAATTGAAGTAACATTCTTAAGGCCTTAAAGCCTTGTACCATCGAACTACAATTAAACAAGGTGTTGTAGGTGTCTTCTGTAATGGGCTCCCCATGTCTCTCAGCTAGTCTGAGAATTGGTGTAGATGTAAATAGAAGTCTGTTACTTTTTGTGTATAACCAAGATATGTGGTGTTTATATGGTAGTTTGAAATTTTGGAAAAGTGGATTATTTCAAATGCTCACATTTGCAAAACAGCACTCTGTTTCTTAGTGAAAACAGCTCTCTAAATGTTTGCTGCTGGCACAGAGATGTGTTCTGAAGCCGTCCCAAGAGTTTGCTTTGACAGATGTCAACTGAAGGACATTTTCACAAAAGTATCTGAAATGCCTTATTTTATACCCAGTGTCAATTGGCACATTCCTTCCTTGTACCTTCTGTGTTTCCGTGAAATTAGGTTGGAAACAAAGCTTCGTATTTACTGAGAGAATGCTTTTCTGTGTGAGATGATGAACAATTACAACCATTACCCTGTCAACCATTTCCATCAGCTCAATTAAAAATGCCTACACACTGAATTCTGAATCATAGTCACTCAGCATGGAACCTGACTCCCAGCATTCAGGACTCTTGAAAAGTCATGGATCACTTGGGTATCAGTGTGGAAGGTTCTTTGATTTATATCCTTCTTACAGCTTCTGAGAAAGTTAACCATGTTTCTATGGACTTTGGACAAAGTGTCATTTTCCCATTCATAGTAAGAACTTTGCTTTTTTGACTTACCAATAAAGCCATTTTGAATATTAAGGAGACACTTTAAAAGCATGTTTTGGTGAAATAAGTATAAATGAAGGCAAAATATACCAGTGGACACCTAACTTTACATATTCAAATGTTATCAAATTTTAAAATGTGAAAAGCATCAATAATTTTACAATACAAAATTATTGTTGTATTTACTAAAGTGTATTTATAGGTGGAGTCCCGGTGTGGCACTCAGGGTTAATGTGCTAGAGTGCAAGGTGAGTTTAAACTGCAAGGTCAATGGTTCAAGCTCACCAGCCATTCCTTAGAAACACTGTACAGGGTTGCTATGAGTCAGAACTAACTTGATGACACTTAATAAGGTGCTTTTATGTTAAGTGCTCTTGAGTCAGTTTCAACTCATAGCATATAGGGTTTCCAAGGTTCAACTGATGGGTTTATACCACCAACTTTGTGGTTAACAGTCCAGGGCATACCTATAGCTCCATACCAGGATTCTAATACCACATGCCAAACACTGTATTGATCAGATGAAATGCAATTGTAGTATTGCTGAATTAATACCTCACCTACTATTTATAGAAAATATTTTATTCCAAAATGATTAAGCATAAAAATTTACTAGCTCATTCAGATAGTATCTTATTGAGTAACTGTAATGGTAATAACACTTTACTTGATCATTAAAGAAATTTAATTGACAACTACCAACATCTAGGTGGGGTTCTTATGTGGCTATCGAATAAGCACTGGACTGCCAACCAAAAGGTTAAAATGAACCAACTACTCCTTGGAAACCCTAATCAGGGACACTGTAAGTCAGAACCTACTCAACAGCCCTTAACAACTACAAAACATCTGGATATTATACAGCTAGATGAGGGGTGATCAAGACATTAAAATTATATATATATTAAGGGTATGCTGTATTAAGTATATATGCTAAGTTTAATACATGATTTCATACTCAACTGTGTGTCCTTAAGATACCATCCATATCTGAGGATGCCTTAACCAATTTTAAGGAGCATGAGAAGAGGGTAAAATTGGAAAAGTGTAACATAGCAACAGACATGAGTTTATTAATTGTATAAACATAATCTAGAATGAGCCCCTAGGTGTGCAAACACTTAAGTTTCTCAGCTCTAAGCTGAAAGGTTGGTAGTTTGAACTGATCAACAGGTGCCTTGAAATGTAGAAGTGAAGATCTGCTTCTAAAAGGTCGCAACCTTGAAAATCTTATTAGCAGATCTAGTCTGCACACGTGGACTTGCCATGAATAGTGATTGTCTTGAAAGGACCTAATTTCAAAACTGTGATTTAACATTAAGTTGTTGTTGTGTTAGTGCCATCTAGTCTGTTCCAACTAATAGCGACCCTGTATTGGGTTTCTGTGGAGCAGCTGGTGAGTTTGAACTGCTTGACCTTGTGGTTCACAGTCCAGGATTGATCCTAAAGTGCCACATGTTTTTTCCACAATTAAAGGGGCAGTTTTAATTCTTAATTGACCATAAGTGACTGAGAAAACTGCCTGTATTTTATAAGAAAATGCTTTCAGATTAAATTATAGTTCAAGAAATGGCAATTTTGTTGACATTTTAAAGTTTTTTATAGCAACCTATTTTCAGATGGGAACCTATTGTGAATCATCAAAGTATCTTAGTTTACCTTCTCACAAAACAAAAGCTGTATCAGACTGATTCCATGCTATGTTGCATCTGTACTAACCTGTATTTCTGTAACATTTTCAGATACTTTGGTTGTAGAACTAGATTCCACTTACTTTCTGGTCTATAAATTAAGAGTGTATGTCCTTAAAAAGGAGAAAAACTATTTGAACCCTCCTCTGAATAACTAAATTCTGTAATCCATTGATATTTTCATTCCATTGTATTTCTTTGAAAACTCATGTTCACTCTTCTACAAACTGTCGATGTTTACAAAGTTTCTGTCAGAAGAGTTTTTAAAGCTATTTAAAAAATAACATTTAGAATTAAATATGTAAGCCAAATTTTACAAAACGATGCTTTCTGGTTATCTTATCAAGATTTTACTCTGTAATTTGGAATACTGATCCATTATAGTTTTGGTGTGGCACTGTTGGATAATGCACTGGGCTGTAAGGTTGTTTGAACCACAATATTGGCAGTTCAAATTCACCAACTGCTCCTTGGAAACCCTATACAGGGTTGCTATGAGTCGGAACCCACTTGATGGCACTTAACAACAACAAATAACCATAGTACAAAACAGATAAAATACCAGAATACATTTGTGATAGATTCACAAGTCTGACTTTAATTTTTTTTTTACAATTTAATATATTTACTTACTTTGTTCTTGCTACAAGTATCAAATATAGTTAGAGGTAGAATATACATAAAATGAGTAACCAAAAACAGCACACAAAAAGACAGTGAAACATGCAAAGAATCTCACAATGTCATACAGGGTAATACTACGGGAAGTTGAAGTGAGAAATGTTAAGAAAGGGTTAAAGGTAGTTAAAAAATCACCTAGCAACAATGCTAAAATTCTCATTTACTAAAATATATCACCGTTGTTACCATTCATTTGCCAACTTGTATGTTGCTGTGATGTTGGAAACTATGATACTGGTATGTCAAGTACCAGCAGAGTCACCCATGATGAACAGGCTTCAGTGAAGTTTCCAAACGGATACAAAGGAGGAAGAAGTAGTCTGCTTCTGAACATTAGCCACTGAAAGCTTTATGCACAGCAGTGGAATGCTGTCTGATATAGTGCCAGAAGATGAGTCCCTCAGGTTGGAAAGTACTCAAAGTAAGATTGGGGAAGAGCTGCTGTCTCCTCAAAGTAAATTCAAACTTAATCATATGGATACGTGAAGACTTTGGGATCTTCATTTGTTGATATGACACAACTGAAAATGAAAAGAAACAATTGTAAACATTCATTAGTAATTTGATTGTGAAATGTAGAGTATGAATCTAGGAATTTTGGAAGTTGTTAAAAATGAAACAGAACTCATCGCCATCAATTTTGCGGGCATTTGTGAGCCAAAATGGACTGACATTGACCATTGTGAAACACACAATTTTATGGTTTACTATGCTGGAATTGAGAAACAGAAGAATTGCTGAGATTGAGAAATCGAAGAATGGCATCATGGTGGTGGTGGTTATGTGCCATGAAGTTGGTTCTGACTTATAGCAACCCGGAACAGGGTTTTCAAGGCTATAAATCTTTACGGGAGCAGAAAGCATCATCTTTCTTTCATGGAACAGCTGGTAGGTTTAAATTGCTGACTTTGAGGTTAACAGCCCAATTCATAACCATTACGCTACCAGGGCTCCTTAGAATGGCATCATAGCCATCATCAAAAAGAACATTTCAAGACCTATTTTGAAATACAGCATTGATTATGATAAAATGATATCTATACACCTATAAGGAAGACCAATTAATATGATAATTATTCACTTTTATGCACAAACCACTAAAGGCAATGATAAGGAAACTAAAATATTATATCAACTTCTTCAATTTGAAATTGATGAAACATTCAATGAAAATGCCTTGACATGTACTGGTTACTGAAATGTAAAAGTTTGAAACAAAGAGGAAGGATTCTGGAGATCACATGATAGAATTTTGCAAGACTAATGATTTATATATTTCAAATACCTCTTTTCAACAATATAAGCAGTTACAGTACATATGGTCCAGGTAAGATGGAATGCATAGGTGTCAAGTCAACTACATCCAATGAAAATAACAATAGGGAAGCTCAATGTAATCAACAAAAACAAGGTCAGGGGTCAACTGTGAATCAGGTAATTGATTACACATATGTAAGTTCAGGTTGAAGCAGAAGAAAATTAAAACAAGTCCCTGAGAGTCAAATTATGAAATCAAATATGTCTTTGTGTTGTTGTTAAGAAATACTGAGTCAGTTCTGACTCATAATGATGCTGCATAGGATTTCTGAGGAGAGGCTGGTGAGCTTGAACCAGCGACCTTGTAGTTCAAATAAGTTTTCAGTCCAGCACAGTAAGCTACAGTGCCATACCAAGACTGTAAGTATATCCCACCTGAATTTAGATACCAATTCAAGAACTGATTTGTACCATTGAACATAAAAGACTAAAGAGAAGTGGAGTAATGGTATGGTATCAAGAACTTCATACACTAGGAAAGGAAATTGTAGTTAAAGAAATAGGAAAGAAATAAATGTTAGAAGACCAAAGTGAATGTCAGAAGACATTCTGGAACTTGCTTTTTGAAAGAGAAAATCTAAAGCAAATGGGAGAAATGATGAAATAAAAGAATTGAATAGAAAATTTCAAAGGAAAGTTCAAGAAGCAATGTTTTAAAAATAAATTGTGCAAAGACCTGGATTTAGAAAACCAAAAGAGAAGAACACAGTCACTGTTTCTCAACCTTAAATAACTGAAGAAGAAAGTCAAGCCTTAAGGTTCAGTATTAAAGGATTCCATGGGGCAAAATGTTGAATGATGCAGGAAGCATTAAAAGCAGATGGAAGGAATGCACTATCATTGTACCATAAAGAATTAGTGTACAGTCATTTCAATTGAAGGCATATGATCAAGAACCAATGGGAGAAGTCAAAGCTACAATGAGACATAGGCAAAAAACAAGGTTCCAGGAACTGAGGAATCACTACTGAAATGTATGAATAGCTAGGATCACTAATTTGGCTATGCTAAAACATTTGCAAGACATACTTACTCGAAGACATCTATATCTGTGCTCATTCCTAATAAAGATGACCAAACAGATTATATAAGTTGTTGTTGTTAGAAGCCATTCAGTCAGTGATGACTCATAGTGAACATATGTACAACAGAATAAGACACTACCTAGTCCTACATAATCCTCACAATTGTAATTTTTTAGCTCATTGTTGCTGCCACTGTGTCAATGCATC
>NW_006408588.1:3555704-3557738 GCF_000296735.1 Chrysochloris asiatica | reverse complement strand
GTTTTGTAACAAAAACAGGGGAGTGGTTAATCTAACAGAACAGAAACAGAGGGCCCTAGGACCATCAAGGGAGAAGAGCACAAACAGAATGTGGGACCTTATCCAGAGAAGCAGTGACATCAGAGATGGAGGCAGAGATGGGGTCATAGAGAGGGGCAATGGCTGAGGACTCAAGATTCATGTTAAGGAAGGGACTAAGAGCTGGAGGCCAGGAGGCAGACTTGCAGAATGTGCCCTTTGGAGGTGTAAATTATTATATAAACCTGAATGTTTTGTTGTTGTCTTTTTGGTACAGAGACTCAATGTATCCCTTCTATCATCTTTTGATTCTTTCTGTATCATGTAATATTCTGCCCATGGAATCCTTCAATATTGCAAGTTTAGGCCTAATTTTTTTTTAGTTTGGGACATGTTGAGTGTATTCTTTCTTTTTCATTTTCTAATTCTAGATCTTGCACATTTCATTATAATTTTTGACTTTGTCTTTTCAAGCTCCCCTTTGATATTTTCTGTTGATATCTTTTACCTTTTACTTCCTTATTTCTTCTATCTTCTGTAGTACCCCTACTATTTAATTTTCTTTCTTCCTTGTCTTTTTAATGACCGAATGCTTTCTTTCTATATGACATTCTTGATATCAACCCACATCTTTTTTGTCTTCAGTCATTAATATCTATTGCATCATACCTGTTCTTTAGATGGTCTGTCAGTTTAGATATGTTCAAGGTTTTAGTTTGTTTTCATTTTCTTCAGCTTCAGTGTGAATTTGTGTATGAGGAATTGATGTGTGTTCTACAATTGGCCCTGACTTTCTTTTAGCTGATGATATGAAGCTTTTCCATCATCTTTTTCCACAAATATAGACAATTTTATTTCCGTAGATCCTATGTAATGAAGGCCTTGTGTATAACCACTTATTATGTTTTTTAAACAGTATTTGCAATGAAGAAATCATTGATGTTTCAAAATTTCATCATGCCGTCTCCAGTATCATTTCTGTCACTGAGAGCTTATTTTCCAACTACTGATCCTTCTTCTTTGTTTCCAGTCTTTGCATTCCAATCACCAACAATTATCAATATATTTTGATTGCACGTTTGATCAGTTTCAGAGCGAAGAAGTTGATAAAATTCTTCAATTTCCTCATCATTGGCTTTAGTAGTTGGTATGTAAATTTGAATAATTTTGCCACAAACTGGTCTTCTTTGTAGCAGTGTGGATATTATCCTATAACAGATAGCATTGTACTTCAAGATAGACCTTGAAATGTTCTTTTTGATGATGAATGTGACACCATTCCTTTTCAATTTGTCATTCCTAGCACAGTAAACTATATGGTTTCCAGATTCAACATGGCCAACACCAATCCATTTCAATTACTAATACTGAGGATATTCTTCTTTATGTGTTCCATTTCATTTTTGATATTATTTTAATCTTCCCAGATTAATTCTTCTTATATATTCTGTGTTCTAATTATTAATAAATGTTTACAACTGATTCTCGTCATTTTGATTTATGCCCCTTTAACAATGAAGATTCTAAAAGCTTTATTCCAGTAGAGTCATTAGGGTCAACTCTACTTTGAGGAGGCAGGTCTTCCCCTGTCATATAATGAGTGCATTCCAACATTTGATACTCATCTTTTAACACTAAAAATATCTTGGTGCTATTCATAATATTTTCATCTTGAATAACTATGTCTGACAATATTCTTCTGCTGTTCATAAGTTTTCATTAGCTAAACATTCAGAAATAGTCTGCCTTTCCTCCTTTCTAGTCTGTCTTTGACAAGAAGCTCATTTGAAAGCTGTCCACAATGGGTGATGCTGTTGATAATTAAAATGCTGGTGAGTGGTGATATAGCTTCCAGCATCACAGCAACATGCTAAGCACCACAGTATGACATATTGACAGATGAATAGTGTGTGTGTATATATATATATATAGCAGTAGTGAGGTTTTGCCAGGGTCCAACATTGTTTCGTTCTGCTGTGCATAAGATCACTATGAGTCTGTGCTGACTCGATGGCA
>NW_006408588.1:3540316-3554514 GCF_000296735.1 Chrysochloris asiatica | reverse complement strand
GCTATGAGTCAGTTCCGACTCGATGGTACCTGACAACAACAACATAGTGGAAACAGTTATGAAAAGTACATCACTATAACAAAACTCCTGGTGGGCCTGACCATGATCTCAGGGAACACCAAGTTTGACTGACATAACATAGTACACAAAGACATTGTTCTTCATCCTACTTTGGTGAGTAGTAACTGGGTTTCAAAAGTTCATAAGTGGCCATCTAAGATGCAACTATATTTTCCTGTCCAGAAAAGCGAAGAAAATCAAATACAGAAGAAATGATTAGTCCAAAGGTCTAATGGGTCACGAGAACCTTATTGTGAGACCATGAGAAATGGATGTTGCCCAGCTACCACTGCTGACTGCTCTGAAAGTGATCACCATACGAGGTCCTGGATTTGTTGTTGTTAAGTGCTGTCAAGTCAATTACAACCCATAGTGACCCTGTACAGGGATTCTGAGGTTGTAAATCTTTATGGGAGCAGAAAGGCTCATCTCCTCCTGCAGAGATCCTGGATAGAGTGAGTGAAACATGTGGAATGAAATTCAAAATCATAATAAAGACAAGACTTAGTGGTATGATAGAGACTGGTGGAACTCCTGGGACTATGGCCCTTAGAGTCATTTCAAGCCTGGAAATGAATTCACTCTGTGGCTCAACTTTCATCCATACATTGATGGTGGTAGTGTGTTGTTGAGTTGGTTCAACTCATAGTGCCCTATAGGGTTTCCAAGGCAATAAATCTTTTTACAGTAGCAGAAATCAGAAAGCCTCATATTTTTCCAAATCAGCAGCAGTTGGTAGATTAGAACTGCTGAACTTTCAGTTGGAAGCCCAATGCTTAACCACCGTGTTACCAAGGTTCCCTCATCCAAATGTTAGTCCTGTAAGATGAGCAGTAACATCAGGGTGGTATGAATTTAGAACAATTGACCCTATGAGATTAAAAGGGTAGTATTTGCTTAAGAATAAATCTTAGAAGACAAGAAGATAGAAGACAGAGGAATGAGTGGAAATGATACACATGAAGGAAGTGCAACGAGAGCTATGATGTAGGGATTTAATCATATGAATTATTGATTGGAAAACCTAATTTGCACTATAAACTTACAGTCAAATTACAATAAAAAGGTAAATCAAACAAACAAAAAGTGAAATAAAGCAAGCTCTAAGATTCAGTGGGGAAGTGAAATAGCTCACATTGGAACTTTTAGCAATGATAAGCAAAGACTTTAATATTGTCTGACAAAGTTGCTATGAATCACATATGAGCATTTAAATTTAGAGTTAAATTAACAACATTAAACAGAATTAAAAATTATGTTTGTACATCACAATAGGCCTGTTTCAAGTGCTTAACAGAAAATGTGGTTAATGGCTAACATATTAGACCACACAGATAAAGATTATTTACATAACCACAGAGAGTTTTAATGATAAGCTCTGCTCTAGGTCCTCAGTCAGGGTACAGTTTCATTCCCCAAGAGACATTTAGCAGGACTGGTGTCATTTGCTTTATCTGTACTATTTGGACTGCTCTTTTGTTTAATATTATTTTTAAGTAAGTTCCTTAGCCTAGTAACCGGTTAAGTTCCTTAACCTAAGTGGCAGTTAAGTTCCATTATGTCAGCTCTGACTCACATCACCTTATGTATTGTTGTTGTTAAGTGTTATAGAGTCGGTTTCGAATCACAGCGACCCTGTGTAGAGTTTCTGAGGAGTGGCTGGTGAACCACTGTCCTTGCAATTCAAACTGATCTTGTGGCCCAGTGCATTTTCCCATAGTGCCATCATAGAATGAAATCTTGCCTGGTTTTGTGCCACTTTCAAAACCACTGATATATTTAAGCATACTTTTGCAGTGGCTGTGTCAATCCATATATCTAACTGATAGTTGTTTTTGTTTGTTGTATGTTTCATCAATTCAGTTCCAATTCATAGATACCCTTTTTAGAGTTTCCAAGGAGCTGCTAGTTGGTTTGAATCACTGACTTTGTGGCTATCAACTCAATGCTTAGCTTATAAAGCCACACCAGGATTCCTAGGAATAGCAAACCTATTTGAAGCACATACATTAAGGTAAATTAATGTAATCAGTAAATTAATAAGCTGAACCAGAGGCCATTTCCCAATAACCATCATAAAGACTGTTAATTAATTTTTATGTTGATCGGTGTTCAGACTCATTCCACATCATTTTAAGGTCTCCATAACTATTGAATTCAATCCTTCACACTACCCTGGCCTATGATATAGTATTAATTGATTCTCCTCATGATGCTTCTTCTTTAGCAGGCATCTTCCTGATTTATCCTTTATCCCTTTTAGGTACAAATGCTGGGCAATTATTATCCCAGCACAGCATCACTAAAAGCAAAATGAAGTCACAAAACCTCCACTTTATACATGACAAATAGATATACTCAGAGATGTCTTTTTATTTTAAACAAATCCTCCACTGGTAAATTGTTAGAAGTAACATATATCTGGTCTCTCTCAACTGTTGTCTTTGTTTTGTTTCTTTGATATGACTTTGAGAATTCCCTAGAACTTGATGCTAAGCCTGTGTTGTTAAACAACAAATAGGAAATGTGATAGGAATGAGCTGAAGGGAATAGAAAAATCAGGGCTCAATTCAAATGACTTGCCACAGAACAGTTAGATAATAGCACATTTTAAAATTCTGGAGACAATATTGGAAATTTGGGACTATGAGAGAAGAGTGCCTAATGCAGCATTTCATTAAAATATTTGGTATGGGTGAACGAATTACAGACAAAAACCTCTGGGTTTAGTAGAATCATTAGTGGGAAATAATGCACCTGACTCCAAAAATACGTCAAAAAGCAATACGGAATATAAGCCAATTCCCAGCAGTTTGAATTTATTATTTATGATGCCAGTTAAACAAGGCTAATGTGCTCTGCAAAAGTGGTTATAGCTGCTATGCAATATTAGTAGAAATTAGTCAGATGTTACGAGCTCAATACAAAGTAAATTTGCAAAGGTTTCTGCAAATGACAGTTTGGCTAAGTTAACATGACAGTTGAGAGTGCCTAAGCTGTTTCACAATTGGCAAGTGAGTTTAGAACCAAAGTCAGCATTCATCAGTGTAGGAAACAAATTAAACCAAAGGACAGGGTTGGGGGAAAACAGTATTGAGTGTCAATGTGTTACCTATATTGCAAAGCCAGTCTACAACATCCTCCTCTTTCCTTTCAAATCCTACTCTTACCAGATCCAAAAAAAAGCTAAGTGAGTCGCTTTCTTCACATCATTTGCCTTCTTTGCTATCCAGTTCCCAGTCTTGAAATTGTGTGACCTAGCAATGTATTCTAGCAGCCTCTTGTGCCCTCCTGGTCTGTAATTATGTCACCTTGATGCTTCCCAAGGATGTACTGCAGGAGGATCTTGTTTTGCAATTGAGGGTTGATTAGTAAAATTATCCTGCTAATCAGAATGCACATAATCATAATACTTTATTTTGCAACTTAAAAAATACCTTCTGATAAATACACTGCTTTTTTTCTCTTAAAGTCTTAAGGGACTAAATGATTAGCTTATTTTGAAAACATACACACAGCATCTAACTCCGGAAAAAAATATATATATATTGTTTTTGTTAAGTGCCATCAAGTCAGTTCCGACTGACGGCGACTCTGTTTAGGAGTTCTCAGGAGTGACTGGTGATTTTGAACCGCCGACCTTGTGGTTCAAACTGACTTTGTGGTACTGCATGTATCCTATTGCACCTCCCCAATACTTCAGAATATCAGAATATGTATGTGTATATATCGTAAAAACAAAACAAAACACGTTTTTATTGTTAGAATGAACCAATAACTGCTTTTTAAGGGAATTTAACTAATTCTTCAGAATTATTCATAGGAAGTAGGCAATATCCCTTCATTAGAAATATAACGCTAAGGAAACCATAAATTTTTGTCTGGTTAATTGCTGGGATTTGCTGCTTTCCTTTTAATCTGGTAAGAAAAATGAATTTTCATATTTTGGTAAACTCATACTGAGTGACACGTATTACGCTTTTATTAGACACAAAGTCTCCTTGAGGTTTTAAAAAACAGTATTGCTTCAAACCCATGAAGTTAGCCTCCAATCATTAGGTAGATAAACCATTGGTTGGTTGGTTGTTATGTGCCACTAAGTCAGTTCTGACTCATAATGACCTAGTATAGGGTTTTTTGTAATTGCAAATCTTTATGGAGGCAGAAAGCCTCACCTTTCTCCCAGGGAAAGGCTGGTAGATATGAATGGCTGATTTTGCTTTTAGCAGCCCAGCTAGTAACCCAATATGTTACCAGGGCCCCTTAGATAAATTGTGATGGTGGTGATGGTGTTACTGTGCAGTCCAGTCCTTTCAAACTCACATAGACTCACACAGGGTTTCTGAGACTGGAATTCTTAACAAGAGCAGAAAGCCTTATCTTTCTCCACAATGGTTGCTAAATTCTAACTACTGACTTTTCTGTTAGCAGCCCAGCTCCACTGTGCTACCAGAGCTCCATGGATAAATCATTATTGTTGCTTTTGAGTGCCATTGAGTCAGTTCCACTCACAGTGACCCTTTATAGGTTTTCCAAGGAGCAGCTGGTACATTTGAACAGCTGAACTACTAACCTTGTGGTTTGCAGTCCAGTGCTTATAAATTTGTATGTATTTGAGTGAGTATAATGACAGCCTGTGAAATTTTCATGGTCAGTGGATGGCAGTCTGGAACTAAAGACAAATTGATGTCTTTAGATGCATGTCTTTGTGTGGCACTGTGGGTTAATGCACTTGCTTTGCAAGGTTGTTTGAACCACAAGGTTAGTGGTTCAAGCTCACCAGCCACTCTTTGGAAACCCTATTTAGGGTCGTTATGGGTTGGAAACGACTCAAAAGCACATGACAACAACAAAAACAGCTTAAAATTAAGAACCAAGCTCTTAAAACAAACCCCTTTAATGGCAAAATTCTGCCAATACAGTTTCCAAATGTTGATGCCATTTTTCTATGTTATGCCTCTGACTGCTGAACTTTTTGGAATGCCATTCTGAAAAATTTGTGAACTTAAATAACGTAACTAGAGAATACAAAAATTATACAGTATTTTTGATACTTAGGGAATAAAATGGTAAATTTTGAGCACCGTTAAATGTACCCATAAAATCACTGATTTGCAAGACCTAGCTCAGGAGTTGTAAAAGCATACATTTGTAGTTGCATCTACAGCCATTATCTTCTTTAGTCACTGGTAGTGAAAATGCTTAAGCCTTTGGACTACTTGGTCAAAATTTAGTTGCTCAATTCCACAGAGGAATTTAAAACCACAGGTTTTAAAATCCTACGCAACACAGTTATACTCTGAAAGTCATGTGATTCTCATGAGTTGGAATCAACTGGAATGCATTTGATTTGATTTATGCTTCATATCTTCTCTGAGTTTTGCCACTGATTTTAAGATGTATGAAACAAGCATAATTTTTGCTATATTTAAGCAAACAAAAGTCCAGAGGCAAGAAGCGGAATGCTCTATGTTACCGAGGAAATGAGGAAATAACTGATAATTATGAAAAGTCACATCTCTCAATATTTAACTCCTCAACTCCTTTAATGCCATAGTATGTCACTAAAGAAAATATGTGAAAGCATTTGTTGTTGTTGTTGTTGTAAAGTACCATTGAGTTGTTTCTGATTCACTGAGAGCCTGTGTAGAATTTCCAGTGTGTATAACTTTGTGGGAGCAGAAAGCCTTATCTTTCTTCTACAGAGTGATTTGTGGGCTCAAACTTCCCTCCTTGTGGTTCACAGTCTAGTACTTATTCTACAGAGCCACTCTTGCCCTCTGAAACATAGCATAAATCTAAAGCACATAAAAATGGGAAATAAGAATAAAGCAGGGTAAAAATGGGATAGGTTAAAAATAATCAGATACCTCAGATTGAAAACAAATCACAAAATTGTTTGTAAATTTGGTAAGAAATAAATTTCATTTTACACTTTGATAGGTTTAAAATGGCAAAAAAAAAAAAAAAAATTAACATTTAGGAGAAAGTAACATGAACACATGCTTTTTTCAGAATGAAATGTATGAAAGGTAGAGTTAAAATGAGCTCAGGAATGAACATGGGCATTCATATGGGCTCACAGAAACACACATTTCACCTGGGTACGTGGAGAAATTAAGTACTCATTATCTACATGCTTCTTCTGTTGTATGCTGTGATGCAGAACAGTGATACAGTGAGAATAATCACTAATTGGTGGTGGCGTGCTATGGTGTTTGTTCCAACTCATAGCGACCAGGGATAGGATTTCTTTCTTAGTTACATATGCGCCAAGATTATTACCTTCTGTCCATAGAAATCTCACAAAAGATAATTTAGTGAATTTAAAAACGGATTGCATATCTCACACATTTCACCATTGATTTGGTGGCTCAAAACAACATAAATTTATTATTTTATTGTTCTGTAGGAAGGAAGCCAGACATCAAAGTATTACCAGGGTTGGTTCTTTTGGACTTTCTGGGGGACAATCTGTTTCATGCCTTCTTCCTAACCCTTTGTGGTAATGGGCACTCTTGATATGTCTTGACATGTAGAGATACCACTCCAATCTCTGCCTCCATCTTTATATAGCCTTCACCACTGTGTCTTTGTGTGTATGATCTCATTTCTCTTTAGCTTATAAGGACAGCAGTTACTGGATTCAAGACTCACCCTAATTCCAGGATGATCATATCTCAAGTTCCTTAACATAACTGTATCTGTAATGTAACTGTATCTGAAAAGAACCTTATTCCAAATCAGGTCATATTCTGAGGTTCCAGACTCTCATTTGGAGAGTCTTCTTTGTCTAAAACCAACTAACCATCTTACACCTGGTCATCATTCATGGAAGCAGTAGTCATAAACAATGCATAGCCTTAGACAGTTCTGCAGCACAAGACCTTTTTGAAGAGTTAAAGAGCAAAGATAATCAGTTTGAAGACTAAGGTGCATCTGTCCACAGACCTGTTGTTTTCAATTGCTTCATATGCATGTGAAAATTAGAAAGTGAGTAAGACTGTAGAAGAATTGATGGATTTGAATTGTGGTGTTAGAGATGTATATTGAAAGTGCCATAGGCTACTAGAAGAACTAGTAAATCTTTACTACTTCCAACATAATCAGAATGCTCCTTAGAAGTCAGCATGGCGGTATTATAAGTTAGACATGTTGTCAGAAGGGAAGAGTCCATGGAGAAGGACATCATGCTCAGTAAAATAGAGAGTCAGTTAACAAGATGAAGATCCCCAAAGAGATAGATTGACACAGGATCAGCAACAATAGGCTCAAAGGTAACACTTGGGAGGATAACTCAGGACCAGCCAATATTTCATTCTGTTTTGCATGGGTTCATTTTGAGTCAGAAACAACTTGATGGCACCTAACAACAACCACTAACAACATATCTAGTCATTTTCAGCTTGTAAGAGCTACACTTTTATGAAAGTCTCATTACTTTGCTAAACAAAATACTTTTATATTATAATATTTCATCAATGGTATTTGTTTCCTATAGGTACCTTGAATGAGGCCTGGCACATAACCTTACTCCCTCTCATCCATCACTGAGGCAACTGGATACACTGGACTTACCTAACACTACCTCATGCCCTATGTACCACACACAACTTCCTTTTTAGCCCCTAGACTCTGGGATTCCCTAAATGGAAAATCATCAGTAAGCTATCCACGTATTCTGAAATATTTTTAAATTTGGAAGTGAAGAGGAGTTAAAAAATAATGAAGCAACCTCTGGAAAATAAGAAACAGGAGCTAAGAGATAGAGACTCCTCACCAATCCCTTAAGGAGCCCTGGTGGGACAGTGGGTTAAGTGTTGGGCTGCTAACTGAATGGTCAGTTGTTTAAATCCACCAATCATTCTGCAGGAAAAAGTCGAGACAGCCAGCTTCTGTAACGATTGACAGCCTCTGAAACTCTATGGAGCAGGTGTACTCTGTTCTATGAGCTCTCTGTGAGTCACAATAGACTCTGTGGCAATAGGTTTGATTTTGGTTTCATCTCTTGACTTGGATGGACAATTTGAGACACATATCTTATTTAGATATTAGAACAGTCTTATTTAGATATTAGAACAGTCGCTTGAGAAGGATGTCATGCTGGGTAAGGTGGAGGGTTAGAGAAAAAGAGGAAGACCCCAACAAGATGGATCAGCCAGGTGACATCATTGATGACGTCAAGTGTGGTGGTGGTAGTGAGGTTGGCCCAGGATTGGACATCGTTTGGTTCTGCTGTGCATGGGGTCGCTATGAGTTGGTTCTGACTAGATGACACCTGACAACAAAAACATCTTATTTAGATCTTTCAATGTTATAGCTAAATTAAACCTTGGTTGTCTATGACAGTGAATCAGATTAACAATCCATCCTTGTATTGAGCTTTCTCCATTCTTATTTCAATATTTTAAGTCCTCAGTTCTGTCCTTTTGCTAGCAAAGGAGAAGCATCTCATTCTTCATTCTTTTATAAGGACAGCAATCATTAGATTCAAAGCCCAAAACCATGAACTGGGAAACGTCACTCATCTGGATGATCTTAACTATCACTGGATTTAAGACTCACCCTAAATATAGGATGATCTTATGTCAAGATCCTTAATAAAATTATATCTGCAACAAACCTTATTCCAAATAAGGTCATATTTCAAGGTTCAAGGTGAATATATATGTTTTGGTTCTGTCCAACCATCCTCTTGTAAACACACCTATCTCAGGTTTTTTTTTTCAGAAGAGATCTAAATAGAGATGCTGTGGCTAATACAGTCACTGTTTATCATAAAATTTAGTACTTCAAATATCTGTCATGTAGAATTATTTATTTTATAATAATAATTGAGAATTTCCCATTGTGTAGCTCTCCATTTACTAAAAAAAAAAAAAAGTCATTTCTTACCTGCCCCCCATCCCTATCATAGACTTCCATGGATAAAAAGGAACTAATGTGTCCTAGTGCACACTGGGTAATCAATCACTAAATGTTTCCAGTGTAATTCATGAAAGGTCTTAAAGAGGTTCAGAACAGCTTTTCCCTGGAGGGCAGCAACACTATTAGTCAGACAGAAGTAATAAAACCTTTTAGTGAAAGGAAAATAGGAAGAAAAAAAAAAGGGGGGAAAAAAAAAACCCTTCAGATTCTCTGTATATTTTTTAAAATGAGTGCATTTGGACATCAGTTTCCAGACATATAGACTACATTCCTAGCGTAATTTCTATAGCAAAGCCATAGGCAAACAGGTGCTCAAAAAGAATTTTAGCCCCTCCTTTTAATAACCTAGACTCCAGAAGCCAAGGTGTTAGTGAGTAGTGTCTACACCAAGATAGAACAGGCTGGCCTGGCAGGCACTACTGTTTCCTATGGAAAACATCTGGAGAGTTCCTCCACCCCAGTCTGATCTGAAGGACAGAAACTTAAAGTGATCCTATACAGAAAAATGACCGAACAAGCATACCTGACTAGGAATAAGCACACAGTCTCTGCAAATGTACCCAATAATGATTTTTTTTTTTTTTTTAACCAGGAAAAGAGAAGGTAAAATGTCCATGTGAAAGTTCTATGTTTTTATTTTGCATTGGATAGTAGCAATCATTTTGAGTTTTCTCATTTCATATATTTGTCTCCATGGATTCTGGTTGCAGATGGGAAGAAGGGAGATATAACTAATGGACAATAAGAAAATTCTGTTCTTGGGTCATTTCTAGGCAAGGCCTGAATAGAGAACTCTCAGAAAGACAAGGAGAAAGCTTGCACTCTCGAGATTTCCAGAGAGGCATTGCATCTTAGAGTTCAGAGTTTGCAGAAGATGCCAATTAATAACGCTGCTGTGGAGCACTAATGTAAACCTCAGATCATTTGAGGTTTGCCCTTTTCTCTTTGAAAATGCATCTTGTACTACAGATTAGTGTAAACATTAAAGGTCATATTCCTCCTTCATTCTTAATTCTAATTTACATTTACAGGAAAGCCAAAACCCATGAACTGGGAAATGTCACTCATTTCTACTCCAGGCCTCTGTGCTGAATCATCCATTTCAGCATCTTCTCTTGGCCAAATTCTCCAATATCCAATCTCTGTCACACCACAAACAGTATCTTTGGACTATTGCCATTTCACAGAACTATTAGATTTTCAAAAGTTTTAGTGGTACATTCATGTAGCAGATGTAAGCTTCATCTATGAAGCCCAGAGAGTCAAGCAGGATAGTTGACAACAACATCTGTCCACTAGGTAGCACATTGTCTACAGTATGTGCTACTTGGCCAAAGGTTTTATGTTCTGGCTAGGGAAGTCTGTTTCTGTTGGCAAAGCAGTTAGTCTAACTCATCCTTGCTCATATGTGTTTACTCTTTTAAAACTTTGCTGACCATAAAATTACCAAGATATAAAGTATAACATGTATTACAGACTCTGTTTCCTAATCCACTTTATCTGTTCCTTCTTAAACAATGAATGCTGGCAATGTATACAATATGTCCAAACATTTTTATGCTCTAATAAGATAGGCATGGAGTCCTGGTGTGGCACTGTGACTTAAAGCACTAGACCACAAGGTCAGTTTGAATCACAAAGTCAGTGGTTCACATTCACCAGTTGCCATGGGTTGGAACCAACTCAACGGTACTTAACAACAGCAATAACAATACTTCCTTTGGAATTCAAACTACTTCTAGTTAAAATGTGACTACAGATTTGAATTTTTTGTTTCATTTTCAAATTCTTTCATGGTAAACAAGTTAGTACTTTAAGTTATAAATGTGATTGAATATATCAAAGATATTTTTTAGAGTTTCTAGTTTTTCATCTAGTGTTCTGGTAGCTTAGTGGGTTAAGAGTTAGGCTTTTAGCCATAAGGTCAACAGTTCAAATCTACCAGCTACTCTGCAGGAGAATGATGAAGCTTTCTGCTCCCATAAAGATTTATAGCCTCAGAAACCCTGTACAGGGTCACTATGAGTTGGAACCAACTCCATGGCACATAACCACCACCAACAACAACTTTATGAATACCATTATTTTTTTTTCCTGATAAAATGGGTTGTTTTCTAATCACAAATGTTTTTGAGTGGGGAAATGATAATGTACCAATAGAGATAAATTACATTGTTTAATCACACTAGTAAAGAAACAGAAAACATTTTTCTTCTCTTTAAAGTTTCAAATCTGGTTTCTATTATGTCCATGATGTTAAACAGGAACACTTTAAAAGTAGGAAAAGCTATACAAGATGAAGATTTGATTACTAATAAAAAACATATATTATGAAGAAATACTAATTGGAAGTAACATATAATTGGTGTGTAATTGTTTAGTTGTTTTTGCCTTTAAAACCTATAACTACAATTTATTTGCTAAGGGATCTACTTCATCATTCATTCCATTAGAAGCTTACTTCAAATATTTTGTAACTCTCTTTTATTATTTGTGTTCTTGGGTGCTGTAAAGGCGTTCTAAACACTAGGACTCCTAGTAATTTAAAGATTAATACTTTGAACCCATGAGGTTGGCAGTCAAACTCACCCAGCAGCTCAGTGGAAGAAATGTCTGGCAATCTACTTCCATGAGATTACAACCAAGAATACCCTAAGTTGTTGCTGTTGTTAGGTGCTGTTGAGTCAGTTTCAACTCACAGCAACCCAGCATCAAGTTTCTGAGAAGTGACTGATGAGTTTGAACCACCTACCTCATGGTTCAAACCGACCTTTGGTCTTTCGCTTATCCTAGAGCACCACACCAAGGCTTCACTGATATCCAATGGTTTAGTTCTATTGTACAACTCAGGGAATGGCATGAGTCAAATTTGACTCTACGGTAAGGCTATGGTTTGGTATGCTTAGGCAGCAGTGTTAAAAAGATTATGATATATAGAATAATCAGACTAATAATGTATAGCATAATCAAGCTAATATGTACATTATAATTATTATATGTAATATAATACAGCTCATGGAGTCCTGATGTGGCACTGTTGGTCAATGTGCCAGACTGTAAAATCATTAGAACTGCAAGGTTGGAGGTTCAAGCTTACCAGCCCTTCCTTAGAATCCCTACACAAGGTCACCATGGGTGGGAACCAACTTGAGAGCACTTAACAACAACAATATAGTTCCTATATTATAATATTTACTATAATCAACCTCATAAAGGGCATTATTCCCCAACATAAAAGGGTAAGTGAAAAAGTATTTCTATAAGATCATAGAAACCTTGATTAAACAAAATGTCAAAATGTGAAGCTATTGTTTCTTAACATATCTTCCATTTTGGTCTGCATCCTTCTGAAGGCAGTGTTTCTATGGCTTTAACCTTCCCCCAAATAATTCTGTGCTCTTCAATTTACACCTCTGTAAATCGCTAGTTTGGGTATCTTCAAGGGACTCCAATAATTTTCATTTTAAATGTTCTTTAAGTTTTGGAAACAAAAGTAAATCTGAGGGGCAAAATTCAGGTTATAGGGTGATTGGGGTAAGATTTCCCAATGAAATTCTCCCTTGCTACTGTGGGTTAATGCACCAGACTGCAAAGGCATTTGAACTGCAAGGTCAGCGGTTCATACTCACCAGCTGCTCCTTGGAAACCCTATACAGGGTTGCTATGGGTTGGATTTGACTCGATGGCACTCGACAACAACAACAAAATCCTTGAAGAGGGAATTGTGGTAGCTCTGTAGGGTAAGCACTGGACTGCAAACTATAAAGTGGGCAGTTCAAGCCCACCAGTTCACTTGGAGAAACAGACTTTCTGCCCCCACAAAGGTTTAAGTCTCATAAATTCTATACAGGGTTCCTATTAGTTAACACCGACTCAACGACCCTTACCAACAAACCTGGAAAAATGAACAGGCACATTGTAGTGATAAATAAAAAATTCCTCAGTACAACTTTTCTAACTCTGTTCTTACCAATGCAGTTCTCAGTTTTTTAAACATTTCTTCATAATCAGCTCCCATGACTGTATTTTATCCTTCAATCAAGTCTATCAAGATTACCATTTTGCAATCACCAAAACAGCTTAAACGTCAGAGCTAACCTCTTTATCTCAAATTTAACTGGCCCAGCAGATTGCCTCAGAAGCCACTGTTTCATTGTTTTTATTGGCACTGTTTTTTTGGAAAACAACTTTAGAGATCAGTAAAAGTGTAAATATATTTCTAAAAGAACTTGTCCACTGCCATCCACTGACCATAGAAACATGTTTAAGCACATTTTGTTTTAATAAACCCATGCATGTATGAACTACAACCCTAGTAAATATGCTTTTTAACTTACTCTGGTACATTCTCTTTTTTTTTTTTTTTTTTTTAAGAACAATATTTCAGTCTTCTTGCTGTTGTTGTTAAGTGCCATCGAGTTGGTTCAGACACATTGCAAACCTATTTAGGATTTCCAAGGAGCGACTAATGTGTTTGAAGCACCAATTTTTTAGGTAATTGTTGTTGTTAAGTGTCTTTGAGTTAGTTCTGACCCACAGCAACTCTGTATAGGGTTTCAAAGGAGCAGCTGGTGAGTTTGAACTGCTGACTTTGCAGTTCAAAAGGCTTTGCAGTCTGGCGCATTAACCCACAGTGCCTTCATTAACACACCAGGATTCCCAATTTCCTTCTGATATACGTATTATCTGATCCTACCCCATCCTCATTCTTTTCTGGTTAGACAAGCTATAGGTCCTTATCCAAGTAGCTCTGATGGTATAATGGTTATGAGTTGGGCTGCTAATCTCATGGTCTACAATTTGAAACTATCAGACATACCATGGGAGAAAGATGAGATTTTCTGTTCCCATAAAGAGGTACAGCCTATGAAACCCTATGCCAGGCCACTATTCATTGGAACAGACCCCATGGCACACCAGTAATATGATCACCATTTCCTTATCCAAGTCTTGGAAATAGGATTTAAGTTAGATGGTCAGTTTCTTTGGTGACAAGTTGAGGATGGATGCCACCAGAGGAAAATTTTAAAAATTTGAAGTATAAGAATGAACAAGTATATTTTGGAGAAAAAGTGCACTGAATATAAGTTTTACATGCCTCTCATGGTTATTGGCCACCACTCATCTGTCAGTTTATTGTACTGTGATGGCTTGTGAGTTGCTGTGATTCTGGAAGCTATGCCAGCAGAGTTACCCATGGTGGACAGGTT
>NW_006408588.1:3533536-3534171 GCF_000296735.1 Chrysochloris asiatica | reverse complement strand
CTAAGTATCTGGAACATAATCAAGGAATGCCCCAAAGCTTTCAAAGACCATTAAGCTAATTTGAATTAAATAGATAATTTGGCTGAAAAAATCAATGTTTCTTTTTCCTAGGTTGCACTCTTGCATACATTCATACCGTTTCAAAAATTAGACTTACGAGACTACCCTATCTAAAGTTACATTAGAAACTTATTTTCATGGTGTGATTTGCTGAACGTTATAAGATCAATCAAATCCAACCAAAAGCTTCATTGACAATTTGTCTTTCTATAACTTATAGCACAAAATCCTGTAGATTAAATAAGCTACAGGTTAAGAAGAATAGTTACTCTTACTGCAATGCTAATTAGCATCCACTTAAAATAATTTGTACATTTACTGGCTTATTATACCAGAACATTTCAAAAGGCATTGATGATATAGAATTACAGACATATTTTGATTATTGGGGAAAATATCAACATGTGGAATTGGAGGAACTATGGGACACTTCTAAACTAACATGCTGTTGTTAGGTGCCATCGAGTCAGCACTGACTCATAGTGACCTTATGCACAGCAGAACAAAACAATGTCTGATCCTGGGCCATCCTCACTACTGTGGCCACACTTGAGTTCATCGATGCTTCCACCTGG
>NW_006408588.1:3512020-3530999 GCF_000296735.1 Chrysochloris asiatica | reverse complement strand
AGGTTGGTGCAGAACCAGGCAGTGTTTTGTTCGGTTATGCATAAAGTCCTTAAAGAGTTATTACCAACTCCACAGTATCTAACAACAGTAACATAGTACTAGAAGTTGAAAATATTATGAGTAACAATAAAATAGTTTCAGATATAGTGCCAGAAGATGAGCCCCTCAGGTTGGAAGGCACTCAAAATATGATTAGGAGACACCTCAAAGTAGAGTTGACCATAATTATGTGAATGGAGTAAAGCTTCAGAACTTTCATTTGCTGATGGAGTACAACTCAAAATGAGGAGAAACAGCTCCAACATCCATTAATTATCAAAACACAGCCTATAAAATGTGTGAATCTAGGAAAATTGAAAGTTGTCAAAATAGAATGGAACATATATTTATATTCTAAGCATCAGGGAGAAGAAATCTGACTATCATATGGTTTGGAGTCCTGGTGTGGTGCTGTGGGTTAATGCACTGGACTGCAATGTCATTTGAACTGTAAGGTCAGCGGTTCAAGTTCACAACCTGCTACTCAGAAACCCCATAAAGGGTCATCATGGGTCAGATTCGACTCAAAAACACTTAACAACAGCAAAAATCATATGGTTTACTAAGCCAAGAATGACAAATTCAATAGCAGTGCAATCTTCATCAAAAAGGACATTTCACTATCTATCTTGAAGTACAATGCTGTCTGTCGTAAGATAATATTCGTATGCCTACAAGAAGACCAAATCCCTGGTGAGGAGCTGGAGTTTGAACCAAAAGGCCAGGAGTTCAATCCCATCAGATACTCACTGAAAACTCTTTACAGCATCGCTCTGGTTCAGAACTGACTCAAGGGCACATAAAAACAAAAACAACAATAAGGAAGACCAGTAATATCTGTGTCAGTCAAGCTATATTCCATCCCTTAAGCCAGTGATGGTGAAATTGCCAAATCCTACCAACTTCTTTAGACTGAAATTGATCAATTATGCAATCAAGATGTATTGGTAATTACTGCTGATTGGAATGCAAAGGTTGGAAAAAAAGAAAGAATTATCAGTAGTTTGAAAATGTGGCCTTGGTAATAGAAATCATGCTGGATATCACGTGATAGAATTTTGCAAAACAAACCAATTATTCATTGCCAATATAATGTTACACAACATAACAGATGACTATAAACATGGACTATACCAGATGTAATACACAGAAATCCAATTGACTACATCAATGGGAAGAGAGAGTAGAAAAGCTCAATATCATCAGCCAGAAAAACTAAGGCACAGACTGCTCACATGCACAATTTCTCTCATGCAAATTCAGGCTGAACCTGAAAAAAATTAAAACAACTCCATGATAGCCAGAATATGACCTTAAACATATTCCACATGAATTTGGATATCATCTCAAGAATGATGCATAGACTCAGATACATCTCAAGAATGATGCATAGACTTCATGACTGAAGACCAGGAAAACTGTGGGATGACATCAAGACGGGAAGAAAGCAAAAGGTCTTCAACAAGACGGGAAAGAAAGAAAATAACAAAATGGGTATCAGACTCTGAAACTTGCTCTTGAATGTGCAGAAATGAGAGTGAACGGAAGAAATGAAGAATTCACAGAACTGAACAGATAATTTCAAAGGGCTGCTAGAGAAAACAAATTAAAAAATTATGATTATTTATGCAAAGACCTGAAGTTAGGAAACCAAGGGGGAAGATTGTATTCAGCATTACTCATGCTTAAAGAATTGATGAAAAAAATTCAAGCCTTGACTTTCAATTTTGAAGTATTCTATGGGTAAAATATTGAATGACACAGAAAGCATCAAAAAAGCACAGTAGAAATACACAGATGGGAGTAACTGTTGTTGCTGTTGTTAAGTGACATTGAGTCGGTTCTGACTCAGTGACCCAAGGAGCAGGTGAGTTGCAGTCCAGTGTTTTATCTCACAGTGCATGAGACACACTCAGTAATCTATATAAAAACATTTTTAAGAAAGCTACCAGGTCAACTGAATGGAAGAGATCCATATTTGTGTCCATTAAAAAATGTGCAAATCATTAAACAATTTCATTAATATGCAAGTAAAACTATGCTTAAGATAATTTTAAAAATGGTTGCAGTGGCACATTGGCAGGAAACTACTAGAAATTCAAGCTAGATTTCGAAGAAGATGGGGATCAAAGGATATTGTTGATGACCCTAGATGGATCTTGGCTGAAAGCAGAGAAACCAGAAAGAGGTTTACTTGTGATTTATTGACTATGCAAAGGCATTCTACTAAATTGGTCATGGCAAGCTATGGATAACATTGTGAAGAATGGTTATTCCAGAACACTTCATTGTGCTCATTAGGTACCTGTACAAAGACCAAGAGGCAATTGTTAGGTTACTGAATGGTTTAAATTCAGGAAAGATATACACTAGAGTGGTATCATTTTAGCATCCTTATTCAGTCTGTATGCTGAATAAATAATCTGAGAAACTTGATTATCTTAAGAACATGGCATCAGGATTCGTGGAATTCTCATTAAAAATCTGTGATATGCAGGTAACCCAACTTTGCTTGCTGGAAGTAAAGAGAACTTAAATATTTACTGATGAAGAAAAAAGAATACAGCCTTCAATATGGATTGCACATCCATGTAAAGAAAGAAAAATCCTCACCACTGACCCACAAATAGCATCATGACAAATAGACAAAAGTTTGAAGTTGCCAAAGGCTTCCTTTTGTTTGGATCCACACAATTAATCCTCATGGAGGAGTGGGCAGAATATCAAAGTATTGCATTAGGCAAATCTGTTACAAAAAAATTCTTTAAAGTGTTAAAGAACAAAGATATTACATTGAGAACTAAGGTGCACTTTACCTAAACCATGGTATTTTCATTAACCTTATATGCATTTGAAAGTTGAAAAATGAATAAGAAAGATCAGAGAAGAACCGGTGCATTTGAATTATGATGTATATTAACAGTATATTAACAGTACATTGGAATGCCTGAAGAACAAAACAATCTATGTTGGAAGAAGTACAGTAAGAATGCTCCTTAGAAGTCAAGATGATAAGCCTTTGTCTCGTGCTTTGAGAGGAGATCATCCTGGAGAAGGATATAATGTATGGTAAATGGAGCATCATAGGAAAAGAAAAAGATCTCCAGTGAGATCAATTAACACAATGACAGTAGTAAAGGGCTCAAACTAACAATTGAGAGAATGCCACAAGATCAGGCAGTATTTCATTCTGTTGTATATAGTGTCACTATGAGTCAGAACAGACTTGAAGACACCTAACAACAACAACAACAACAATACATTTGATGGGTTGTATTCCATTCCATAGTCAATTAACTGATCTACGTACTCACCTCCTTGAAGGATAGCATCTTTGAGAGTTAACAGTTTATAGAAAGGTTCAGAGTGAATTGTAGTAAATGGATGTACAGTTGAATTATTATTTTGTCTCATTTCTTATTCAATTCCAAGGAAACATTGCTCTTTGTTTTTAATAGTTTTAGACTGCATATTATACACACTAGGTTTTACATTACTATCTACTGGAATAAGTTTTGTTTTAGGTTCATCTACTGTGTGTTGCCCCTTAATGTGTGATTTCTTTTTTCACTTGTATTCAAGATTATTTATTATGTCTGACCAGTGGATGAATCTAATGAAAATCTAAGCACCCTTTGTCTACTATGTGTGAGTGAGTAGGAAGCTTTATGTCACTTGTTGTTGTGAAGTGCTGTCGAGTAGTCAGTTCCAACTCAGAGCAACCCTATATAGGGTTTCCAAGGAGTAGGTGGTGAATTTAAACTGCCAACCTTGTGGTCAAACAGACCTTGAGGTCCAGCATATTATCCTTCAGCACAAGATTTAACACATTTTTTAAGAACCAAAGGGTTTTTTTTGTTTTGTTTTGTTTTGTTTTTTAATGTGAGGAAATTAATGAGAATAGTAGTTGGAACAAGTTAATAGAAAAAAATAAATACTTCCCTGGCTTTTTGCAAAACTTTGAATTATGTTCTTGTGATTTTTCTAGTAAAATTGTACCTCAAACTAAAATTATTGTCTGTAGATTTTAAATAATAACAAAGTGTAGTTGAAAACATGCCTAGAATGTGATTTTCCTATCATTTTGCCTTTTGTCTTATTTATAGTTGTCATTTCTTAAGCTATGCAGGCATATTTATAATTAAGGTTCTCAATCTTCAGAGTTTAATCAACTCATTTGACATATTTTATGTCTGAATTGTTTTCTCTGTCTGACTTAGATTGTATGCCTTTAGGGTGAGGACTCTGTCTTGGGTGATTTATATAGTGCTGCATACTTGGTGTTCAATAAGTAATAAACAATAAAGAAAGATTGCCAACCAAAGATACAACTTTCATGCTAAGGACAAATTGGCTAAATGACTTTGAATTATTTTGTTTTTATATTGGAAAGCAATAACATAGCATATCTTCATTGAGTGGAGCAATGCTTTCCATTTTAATATCACAAATTAATCTACTTGCATGCACACTCTCTTGCTCACATTTGAAGCTTTAAATCTGACTGTACTTACATTTTTAAATGCTATCACTTAATTAATTTTTTAGTAAGATCTAATGATATCAGTGAATTGGCAAATGACATACTCTAGTTCATCTGCTGAGCTCAGTATAAGTAACATTTGGGAAAACTCCAAACTAAACTTATGTAATGAAGGTGAAGATATTTCATTTACAGTATTTTTTACTTCCAGCTTACATACACCATTGATCTTCAGATCATAAATTGTTCAGTCTTTTGCATTATCTCAAGTGTTTAATTCATTGGTATAACCATGAATCAGCAGTTCCTCTTGGATGTGAAATAGAACATCCTTATGTTTTTTTCCACATTGTGAATGTTAATGTAGGTTCAAATTTGATAGAATAAGAGAAATATATTGAATCTTCAGATTGTCTTGTTCATTCCTACCTTATGACTTCTGACAAGAGTTCACTGTAATGTTCTTTCCACTCTTCATCCTAATTCCATCCTCTTATCTTTCTCTGAGTCTTTTATCTTCACTGCATCAGTTCATCTCATTGGGGCCTTACCTCTTTTCAACTGACTTTACAAACATGATGTTCTTCTCCAGGGACTTATTCCTCCTGAGTCATGGTGTGTCACTGTGGGATAAAACACTGAACCACAAGGTCAGTTTGATCTACTAGATTGGCAGTTCATACTCACCAGCTACTCCTTGGTGGTGGTGGTGATGTTTTTGTGTGCCGTGGAGTCGATTCTGACTCACAGTGACCCTATATGGGTTTCTGAGGCTGTCAATCTTTAGGGGAGCAGAAAGCCTCATCTTTATTCCATAGACTGGCTGGTAGTTTCTAGCTGCTGACCTTGAGGTTAGCAACCTAATTCATAACCACAATGTTACTAGAACACCTAGCTGCTCCTCAGAAAGCCTATAAAGAGTCACTATGAGTCTGAACTGATTTAACAGCACTTAACAACAGCAACAACAACAACATGTCCAAAGAACAAGAGATGAAGTGTTGTCATTCTCTCTTCTGAGCATTGTGACTGTACTTCTTCCAATACAGATTGATTTGTTCTTCTAGCAGTCCATGGTACTTTAAATATTCTTCAACACCATAATTCAAACTCATCGATTTTTCTCCAGACTTCCTTATTCATTGCCCAACACTCACATATATATATGAAGTGACTGAGAATTACTATGACTTGAGTTAGATTTAGCTTTGTGCTCATACTGACATCTTTGATCTTGAATACTTTAAAGAGGCTTATTTCCAGCAGATTTGCCTAATGCTATATACATCATTTAATTTCTTGCCTGCTGGTATCATAAGTCTTGATTGTGGATCTAAGCAAAATGAAATATTTAACAGTTTCAATATTTTTTCTATTTATCATGGCTTTATTAATAGGTCCAGTTGTAAAAATATTTCTTTACACTGAGGTGAAATCCTCACTGAAGATGGTATAGTCTTTGATCTTAATCTGTAAGTATTTTAAGTTTTCTGTGATTCCAGTGGAAGGAGCTCTGGTAGCGTAGTGGTTACGAATCGGGCTGCGAACCGCAAGGTCAGCAGTTCGAAATTACCAGCTGTTCCGCTGGAGAAAGATGAGGCTTTCTGCTCCGGTAAAGATTTACAGCCCCGGAAACCCTGTACAGGGTCGCTGTGAGTCGGAACCAACTCCACGGCACATAACAACAACAATGATTCCAGTGTAGCCCTGAAGCGGCACTGCAGGATAAGAACTGGAATGTTAAATTGTGATATTGGCAATTGAAACTACAAGATGAACGATTCAACAGCTATACAGTGGCGCTATGAGTCGGAAACCCTGTACAGGATTGCTATGAGTCAAAACAGACTTAGCAGCACCAATTCCAGGAAGCAAGGTCGAATCATCTGCATATTGTAGATTGTTAATGAAGCTTCCCTCAATTTTGACGTGACATTCTACTTCATATAATCCAGTCTCTTGGATTATTTGGTGAAAGGTGCACACATTTCCTGATTTTAAATCATTAGTATCCTTTTGTTTTCTTTTAATCACTGCCTCTTGGTCTATGTACAGATTCCTCATGAGCACAATTAAGTGCTCTGGAATTCCCATGCTTCACAATGTTACCCATCATTTGTCATGATCAACACAGTCGAATGCTTTTGCATAGTCAATAACCAATGCCTGAAGTGCAGCCTGGACTTCTTCTTTCAATACCATCGATTCTGGATCACATGGTACCTCTTGAAATGACTGAACACTGACCAATTATTTTTGGTACCGTGACTCTGTGTATGACTTCCATCTTCTTTTGATGTTATCTGTATCATTAAATATTTTGCCCATAGAATTTTTCAGTTCTTTCAGCTTGAAAATTGCTAAGTATGTTTTTCCCTGTTGGCTTTCTAACTTCAGGTCTTTGAACATTCCATTATATTATAATACTTGACTTTGTATACTTAAGCTGCCATTCACAATTTTCTGTTCAGCTCTTTTACTTCATCATTCGTGCTGTTATTTCAGCTTCTCTATGCTCAAGAGTAAGTTTTAGAGTCTTGTCTTACATTCATTTTTATCTTTTCTTTCTTTTCCTTCAGAGAAGGTTTAGAAAGATGAAATTCTACCTTCAAAAATGTATACACCCAAATGGAGGAGCTAACAAAACAATAACTTCACATTTTAACATTTTGTTTAATAAATTTCTGTTATTTTGTACCAAGACTTTGACTCACCCTAGTGTGCATGATAATATATATATATATATATATATATATACACACAAAATAGTTTATATATATACATGAAAAAGAAAGCTACAATATCTAGTTTATATTTAATTTTACAGGATGAAATGAGATCTGTACATTCTTTTACTTCCAAACTGAAATCAAGATTTTCAGGATTTTAGATTTTCTTTCAATGCCTCAATATTTAATATGAAATATCAAAGCAAGTATATTGTTTAGGTAGTTATGAAACATAGACTTCTCATCTGTAGGTTTTTTTTTTTTAAACTATAAAGCTACCTATAAGATATTTAATTGCATTTATATATCTATTGTTAAATGCCATTGAGTAGATTCTGACTCCTAATAATCCTGTGTAGAGTTATCAAGGGACAGCTCACAAAATGTTTGAACCATGGACCTTGCACCTAGACGTCCAGTGCTTATCCTACAACAACAGGCTTAGTGTAATTTAAATCAACTCTTTTAAAAAAGTAAACTGCAGCTTTAAAATATAGACACTTGCACTATTGTGAAAGGATGAATAGTCCATAAATTTAAGTAGTCTGAAAATAATGTCTTGTTCTTGCTGGTGGTAGTTATGTGCCGTGGAGTCGGTTCCGACTCGTAGCGACCCTGTACAGGGTTTCTGAGGCTGTACATCTTTACGTGAGCAGAAAGCCTCGTCTTTCTCCCGCGGAACAGCTGGTAGTTTCGAACTGGTAACCTTGAGGTTTGAAGCCCGATTCGATTCGTAACCATTACTCAGAACTCCTTAATTAAGTCTTGTCTTTGTTGTTGTTGTTAAGTGCCGTCGAGTCGGTTCCGACCCATAGCGACCCTGTACAGGGTTTCCGAGGGTGTAAATCCTTAGGCCCCATTATAATGCACCAAACAGCTGATTTAGAAAAGGGATTAGTTTTGATTTATGTACCCTTAATGTTTAATTAAGGAGCTCTGGTAGAGTAGTGGTTACGAATCGGGCTGCGAACCTTAAGGTCAGAGGTTCGAAACTACCAGCTGCTCCGCAGGAGAAAGATGTGGCTTTCTACTCCCGTAAAGATTTATACCCTCGGAAACCCTGTACAGGGCCGCTATGGGTCGGAACCGACTCGACGGAACTTAAAAACAATAACAACAACAATTGTTTAATTTCTAAACAATATTGTTTAATTACTAATCTCTTGTCTAAAATAGTTGTTTGGTGCATTATAATGGGGCCTAAGGACAAGACATTAAGGAGCTCTGGTAGCATAGTGGTTATGGGCTGCAAGCCTCAAGGTCAACAGTTCAAAACTAATTGGAGTCCTGGAGTGGCGCTGTGGGTTAATGCTCCAGACCGCAAAGTAATTTGAATTGCAAGGTCAGCGGTTCAAGCTCACCACCTGCTCCTTGGAAACCCTATACAGGTTCTATGGGTCAGAATCGACGCGACGGCACTTCACAACAACAACAACATTATTTAGTAATTAAATCAAATCTGAAAGTTTAAAGAAAACTAAAAATGGAAAAACAACTGGTTTGACCAAGTTTTAAGAAAAGTAACTCTTTTCTTTTTTTCCTTGAAAATGGTAGTCTTGGTTTAAATCATTGGAAGTAATTTTTCTCCCTCCTGTCTTCATTTTGACATTAACACATGTATTTTACTCGATGATATGTTCACAAAAATGTTGCAGAACAAACCTTTTTAGAATTGTATTTAAATAGACTGTTAATTTAGTCACTCATTTTCTTTCACACATTGAACACAATGACTGAAGACCAGATGAGTTGTAGAATGGCATCAAGAAGATCATATATGAATAAAGCAAATAGTCATTTAAAATAAAGGAAAGAAAAGACCAAAAGGGATTTCAGGAGAGATTCTTAAACTTGCTTTTGAATGCAGACTAGCTAAAGCCAATGAATGAATGAAGTAAAGAGCTCTAAGCAAGATTTCAGGAGCACCTCAAGAAGAATGTAAAGAATATTGGTATGTATGAAGACCTGGAATTTGAAAACTAAAATTGAAGTGTACACTTGCCATTTCTCAAGTTGAAAGAACTAAAGAAAAAACCTTTTTTCTTTAAATATTGCAAACTTCGAGTTGCAATATTGAAGGATTCTATGGGCAACATATTGGCCATTGTGGAAAATATAAAAATAATATATAAGGAATAAACAGGACAACTGTACCAAAAACAACTGGTTGATATTCAACCATTCAGGACATTACAATCATCAAGAACTGTTGTCATTGAAGGTAAATGTATAAACTGCACTGAAGGCATTGGTGGGAAATGAGAATTCAGGAACCGAATGAACACCAATTGAAATGTTGCAACAAGCAGATGTAGTGCTGAAAGCAGTCACGTATCAATATCAAGAAATTTAGAAGATAATTACCTATAATCAACTGACTAGACAATATCCATATTTTTACCCATTCCAAAGAACGGTGGTCCAAAATAATGGGTAAATTGTTGAACAACATAATTAATATTACATGATATTAAAATTATACTGGAGATACTTCTAAAATAATTGCATAAGTACATTGAGCAGGAACTCCCAGCAATACAAAACAGATTCAGAGGAGTAGAGAGAATGGAGGCTATCATTGCAGATGTCACATGGATTTGTTGAAAGCTGATAGTACTATAGACACATTTACCTGTGTGTAAAGGCATTTGATTGTGTGCACCATGACAAACTATGGATAACATTGCTGATAATGGAAATTCTAGAAAACTAGATTGATACACATAAAGAAATGTGACATTACGTGATTTAAAATCAGGAAAGGTGTTGTGTTAGGATTGTATCTTTTTTAGCATACTTAGTCAATCTGAATGTTGAGCTGGATTAATATGAAAAGAATGTTGAATAAGGACTGCAGGAAGACTCATTAACAACCTAAAATATGCGGATGACACAAACTTGCTTATTGAAATGGAAGAGGACTTGAAGCCCTTATAGATGAAGACCAAAGACTACATACAGTCTTCAGTAGGGATGGCACAACATAAAGAAAACAAGTATCCTTACAATTGGACCAATAAAGCAACAGATGGAGAAAAATTTGAAGTTGTCAAGGATTTCATTTACTTGGATCAGCAATCATTACCCATGGAACAGTCAAGAAAAAAAAAATAATATGTAACATGGCTAACTACTGAAAAAAAGCACTTTAAAGTGTTAAAAAATAAAGATATCATTTTGAGGAGTAATGTGCTCCTAACCCAGGCTGTGGTGTTTCCATAAGGAAGACCAGAGAATCACTGATCCATTTGAGTTATGATGCTGTAGAAGAATATTACAAGTGCCATGCACTGAAAGTAGAACAAATGAATCGGTTGGAAAAAAAATAAAATCAGAATGCTCCTTAGAAGCAAGGGTGGCAAGACTTTGTCTCTCATACTTTTCATACTCTGACATACTTCAGGAGGGACCAGTCCCTGGAGAAGGACATTATACTTGGTAAAGTGGAGAGTCAGCAAAAAAGAAGACCACCAATGAAGTGGATTGGTACAACAACAATAAGCTCAAGCAAGCAAAACTGTTATTGTGAGGATGGCACCAAGCAAGAACAACATGTGTACTGAATATGTCATACAGGAATAAGGGAACAACATGTGTACTGAATATGTCATACAGGAATAAGGGAGAGCAGAAAATAATTGATGCCTTTGAATTATGGTGCTGGTGAAGAATATTGAATAGCTGTCAGATGAATGAACAAATCTGAGTTTGAATGCTCCTTAGAACCATGAATGGCAAGACTTTTTCTCTCATGCTTTGGACATATCATGAAGTCTCTAGTGAAGGACATCATACTTGGTTAAGTAGAGGGTCAGTGACTACAAGGGGGGTCCTAAAAGATTTGGATTAATACAATGGCTGCAACAATGGACTCAATCTTAGCAGTGACTGTGAAGATGTTGTAAGACTGACTAGTGTTTTGTTCTGTTGTTCATAGGGCTATTATGTCTCAGAAATGACTTGATAGCGCTTACGTACTCTGCATAATAGTTCAGAGAACAATTCTCCATGTTTAGTGAGTCATCTGCTTTCTCTGAATATTTAATCTCCTTAAGTGTTAAGCAATCATAGTATTGGTTTTGAGGACATTGTATATAGATGAGGCACTTCAAAAGTTTGTGGCAAAATTCCATTATCTTTTCAATCTATTTATCCTCAAACTTTTTGAAGCTCCCTCTTATAATATCTGAGGGTTTATCTGTTGGACATTCACTTTAAAAAATAGAAAATACAGTCTTGAGTTTCATTCTATTGCATTCTGTCTTGGTACAATTTCATATTACATCACAGTATTGTTGTTATGTGTTTATAAAGAAAAGACTATCTTGAATAAACTTATAATTTCAGTTTCAGAGTAAGATGCAATTAAAAGAAAAGCTTACCCTTATACTAATTACTTTGAGGTAGAGCAGTGGGTTAGCTTATTCCAAGAAAATAGTTATTCTCCTGAGGAGTAACTGTTTCCAGAATTTGCAATGCTAAAGTAACCAACCATAAAGGCTTTTATTTCTGTTCTTTTGTGCACTTACATTAGCAGTAAAGTCCTTTTAAACAAATCAACCTCAAAGGAAATTGGAAGGCCCAGATTCCTACAGAGGGAGTCTATGAAAAATGTTCCAGATCAGGGCACAGGAATTCTTAATTTGCCATGATTAAAGGGTGATGGTGTTACAGCAGTTTTAGATCCATCGCCAAAGAAACTGAGGCCACTAGGAGAGGTGAAGCAGAGTTTCAGGTTTATTAAGCTGGCTGCCTCAGAGGAGCTAACTTCTCCAGATCCTGAGCCCTGAGTGTAGGTTCAGTGCAGGCTTGTATAGTGATAGAAGTGGGGAGGAGCTCATTTTGGACTTGTTTGAGGACGGGGGGAAATCAGAAGATTGGTCCCCACTCAGTAACCTGATTAACCTTCTAGCTTGCCTCCTGGGAGGGGAGACATTAAGTTAATGTTTTACCTTTTCCTGTTCAGTGGGATTGGTGAGCAATTTGAGGAGTGTGTTGTTAGGTGATCAATAAAGGTTAGTCAGAATATATTTTCTTTTTCTTTCTAAAATCAGCTTCCCAATTAATAAGAGTAAATTTTAAGATATTTCTGAAGAACAGCTATGTTATCTATTGTTTATACAGTATACTCAGAGTCATGCTTATTTTTTAGGCATTGAAATGAAAATGAGTTATTTGCATAATTAGAATATCATTTGCTCTGTTGGTTATTTTTTTCTCTCTGTATATCATTTATTTCTTTTATTATAATGTAATGTGACATTCAGACAGAGAAGTTTTTGTTTTGTTTTTTGATCTCACAATACAGGTTAAAATATGTTAATACAAAGTTAGAATTAGTTTGGATTATATTTTACATTAATTATAATATCTTCAAAAGAAATCTAAGCTAATATTAACTTTACATTAACTATAATATATTTTTCTGTTAAATTAAGAGAGATTGAAGTCAAGAATTTCATTTTACTTGGATCCACAATAAATGCCCAGAAAGCAATCAAACAACATATTTCATCTGTTACAAAATACCACTTTAAGATATTCAAAATAAAGATGCCACTTCGAGGACTAAAGTGTGCTTGGCCCAAGTCTTATTTTTTTTAAGTAGCCTCATATGCATATGAAAGCTGGACAATGAATATGGAAAACTGAAGAAGAATTGATTCATTTGAATTATGGGGTTGGCAAAGAATATTGAATGTATCATGGCCTGCCAGAAGAAGGAACAAGTATGTCTTGGAAGGGGTACAAACAACAGTTTCCTTGTTAGCAAGGACAGCAAGACTTTGCCTGCATTACTTTGGAGATGTTATCAGGACAACCAGTCCCTGGAGAAGGACATCATTTGCACAGGATTAGCAAAAAAGAGCAAACTCTTCAAACAGATGGATTTTTACAGTGGGCTCAACCATGGGAACAATTGTGAGGATGGCGCAAGACCAGGTAGTGTTTTGTTCTGTTGTACATAAGGCTGCTAGGAGTCAGCCTGACTGGATGGCATCTAACAGCAACTCGATGTATTATTTGAACTAGAGTCAAATTTAGTTCCAAACACTTTAAGATGAACAAATAATATATCACATTAGTTTACATATCATTACAGCTTTATTTTGAAAACAAACTTCATAGTTTTTTAATAACAAAATATCATTTTGTTGAGGGAAAATGGAGGTGATGTTTTCTTAAACCACCTATAATATAAACACTTTAACTACAGTCATTTAAATTTTAAAGTTGTATGTCATTCAAACTTGTGCTTTTTCAACAAATGGAAATATCCCTGAACAGTGAATAACATGTCCAATGTAAATTTCATTATTCTACTGTTAGCTTCTACTTGTGTCAATGTATTTATTACCAGATAATCTGGGTCCAGTTAAAACATTTAAACACTCATCCTTTGAATCATCATCTGTTCTGGTGTGGCACTGTGGGCTAATGTGTCAGACTACAAAGTTGTTTGAACTACAAAGTCAGTGGTTCAAGGTCACCAGCTGCTCCTTCGAAACCCTATACAGGGTCGCTATGGGTCGGAATCGACTCAATGGCACTTAACAACAACAATTATGGCCTTCAGTAATTTTGTGATGTGTATTAGAAGTAGAGTTCAAGAGTTATGAGTATCAGGCTTTAGTATCCAACACACTATCTAGTGAAACCCTGGGTAATTTGTTTAATTTTTCAGTTTTACAATTTCATCATTTATGAAATGAAAATAATAATAGTGTTTAACATATAAGGGTGTTTTAAGGATTAAAACAAATGAAATACATAAAGCATTGATCAAAATGCCTGATCACTACTTAGTATTTCATAAGTTTTATTTGCCACTAAGAATTACAAATTCACACTTTGCAGTTTTAAGTTTTGTAGAAAAGTTATGTAGAAAACATTACTAGCTATCTTCTTCATAGATAAATACTAAAATTTGCAAGGATATCAAATTTCATGTGGTAAGCTCTACCACTATTTGGTGTTATGTTAATGACTTCCACCAACATGCTCCCAAAGCATTTTTTCTTTGAACAGCAGATGTATACCATACACTGCTATTTGTCCTCAGAGATACAGAGATGCATTAGCCAGTCACCTTGATGTTGAGATGTATAACCCGATTCATAACCACTACACTACCAAAGCTCCTTATACTCATGGATGTAGTAGCTCAAAATACCAACAGAAAGGGAAGGAGTCTTCACATCAATTATAAATGCTATCCCCTCTGTATACAAGGTAGACAGGGACAGGCAACTTCGACATTGGCTACCTAAAATGAGGGGGTGCTCCTGCAAATGAATAAATATGCAGCATTTAGGCAAAATACACGATGGAACATGAATGAAGATAAAACATATATGACCAAAAAATATGAGAAGATGTTTATCATTAGTGATCATACAAATGCATCTCCAGATCACAAAAAGCTATTTTATACCCATTCAATTGGCAGAATATAAATAAAATGAAATTCTAACCATACCAAGAAAAAATAAATAAATAAATAAAATGAGGGGGGAGGTGATAAAGGCACGAAGTGACTGGTTTTCAAGAGGGAGATTAGTTTAAGAGTGTGCAAGGCAAAAAAGAAAAAAAACAAAAACAAAAACCATTCAGAACCCACCCCAATGGGCAGCATTAACTTGTGTTCTACTAGAAGTCATTGATTGTTCTGAAGAGGGAAGGTGAGGGGGAAGGTAAGCCATCACAAAGGGCACAGCAATGATCCAAAACCTTGAATGAAGTCAGGGCAATGGCAACAGACTATTTTGAGTGAAGAATATTCTAGGCATATGGGAAATTAAGAGCTAAAGCACTTATGTCAAATTGAGTAGGGCCTAGTGCATATGAACACGAATGAGGTAGAGTTTTTAAAGGAAGATACCATTTACATTTTGGAGAATTCCACAAACATAACACTAGAGAAATTCACAAATGTGAGTCTGTTGTTGTCCTAGTTGTTGAAAAGTGCTGTTGAGTCAATTCCAACTCCTAGTGACCCTGTGTAGGGTTTTAAAGGAGTGGCTGGTGAACTTGAACTGCAGATCTTGTGGTTCAAACTGATCTTGCAGTCCAGTGCTGTATCCCACAGTACCATATCAGGACTCCAAATGTAAGGCTAGAGATGCTTTAGTCTTAAAGAACAAAGAAGTCTCTTTGAGGAACAAGGGGCACCTGATCTAGGAGATGATATCCTGCTTGGCAAAGTGGAGAGTAGCAAAAAAGAGTAAGACCCCCAACAAGATGAGCTGACACAGTGGCAGTAAGAAAGGGTTCAAACATAGCAACAATTGTGAGGATGGTGCAGGACTGGGCAGGATTCAGTTCTGTTTTGTGTAGGGTAGCTATGAGTTGAAACCAACTCAGTGGCACCTAATAACAACAGAGATTCTCAGCCTGTAATCATTATAGGTACTTAGAGCACTCCATAATTCTACCTTGGTTCTGGCATACTATTATACAGTGAGTGCTTTGGGAAAGACATGCAAAGTGTTTTGCTGATGTACATATATATTAACTCAGATTATTGTGTGATTACTTCAAACTGAGTGTATTTTATTCCACGAATAGAATTTATGTTCGTAGTGATTTAAGGATAATTTTAATATACTACTTAGATGTATATATTAATTTTCATGACTTAGATTATTTTCTCTTAAATAAACAGTAAAAAATATTACGTGTTGTAAATGGTATTTTGAAGAAATTATATACATTGAAATCTTCTGAAAAATGTGAGCTTTATGAGTTATAAACAGATGTTATTGTGGTTGTTAAGTACGATGGAGTCGGTTCTGAGTCATAGTGATCCTGCACAGGGTTTCCAAGGCTGTAAATCTTTACAGGAGCAGAAAGCCTCATCTTCCTTCTGTGGAATGGTTGGTAGTTTTGAACTGCTGACCTTGAGGTTAGCAGCCCAATTCGTAGTCACTACGCTACCAGAGATAACCACCCACAAAATAGGTGCGTTCAGTTTAATTCAAGCGAGAGTTACCTATGAGAATCTGATGAAAGCCATATACTTTCTTCCTACAAATTCATTCACAAGCACATATATACATACAAATGCAAGTATATTTTGTTGTAATTTTAGAGACTGTGGCTATCTTCTGAATTCTAGAGGCACTGTGAACATAAAAATAAAATCTGTGAATCTAATCTAATGTATTCTACCTCAAGTCACCTCGCACAATCTAGAAAAAAAGAAAAAAACAATGTCCCTCTGTATTCCTAAGAACAAAACTCCTCCTTAATTATGATTTCTGTTCACCAGTCACATTTATTAAGGAGCCCTAGCAATGCAGTGGCTAAAGCACTTGGCTACTAAGCAGAAGATTTATTGTTCTAGCCTACTAGACATTTCATGAGAGAAAGAGAGGGCAGTCTGATTCTGTAAAGATTTGCAGCCTCAGAACTCCTATGGGACAATTCTTGGTCCTGTAGAGTCAGTATGCATCAGAATCCATTTGATGGGAATGGGTTTGGTGTTATTTACTGTTGTTTTGGTTAAGTACAGATTAGTTGGTTCTTACTCATAGCAACCCTTTGTATGATTTCTAAGGAGTGACTGATGAGTTTGAACCACCGACTTTGTGGTTCTAATTGACCTTGCAATACAGTGCTTTACCCTACAGCACCACACCACTAGAAAACATGACATCAATTGTGTAAAACTTTGGCAAAGCATTCCTTTATAAAACCATTTCCTAGCTAATTGGTGGAAAGAATCATCATTCCCAGGATTAAAAGGAGTCTTTCTGCCCCCTTAAATATTTACAGCCTTGGAAACCATATACAGGGTCACTATCTGGAAATTTAATTTTTCTCACTATAAATAGTGACATTATTTTTTCTGCTTCACTGTTCATTCACGTTCTATATTTCTTTATGAAACAGTTGAACAAAGGGAGAAAACATCTTTCCTGGAAATTGAGATTTTGCATGACTGTCCTCTACAACTGTTTCACTGTCAGCGAAGTGTACATTCTACGCTATGAAATATTCAGTAAGTACAGTTTCAATGGCATCCCTTCTCGAGACCTCTATTTTACAAAACAGATTGTTTAAAACTATGCTGCCCTTCTGCCTAATGGGTACCCTGGGGAAATGTTGTTGTCTTTGAGATTCAATCACATATTTTCAAGAAATAACAGTGCTGAAACCAATAAAATCTGATAGTAGTAGACATTATTCAGTGATCTTGGAATGAAAAAGGTTCATATTTCTCTTCCCTTTGGGGGGTGAAGGAAAAGGATACACTTGGATGCTTGAACTGTAGTAACATATAAGCAAATGATTTTGAAAAGTAGTGGAGCATTTCATGTTCTTTGGAGTCAAATGGGACTCCTAAACTGTCAAGCTGAGCTACAGAGGTAATGGGTTTCTCTTTGGGGACCAAGATATGCAGTCATTTTCTTCCCATTTGGTTTGCTGATACTGCAGCCGTATACCAGCAGGTGCTGCCTAAGCCTGCCAGAAGGATGAAAGCAGAAATATATCACATCACTCTATTGGGTTCTCAGACCAATAGCAAGAATTTGTGTTGCCTGTAAAAACCAAAGTGCTTCCTAGGAACCTGGGAAAACCAGTACATCACTGACGAATGCCAGCCAGAACTCTGTATCAAAACAAAGCTTAGTGAGTAGCAAAGATGAGAAGGGGTGAGAATGAAAACTGACAATAATGAACCAGAAGTAATTTGAATACTGGGATTAACAAGTTTAATCAAGGTAACCAAACCATAATAAGAAAGATGTGCAGTTAGCTCAAAATTCACTTTTCTATTTAACATTTATGGTGTACCTTCTTGTACCCTAATGGATACAAGACAAGCACTGGACTGCCAACCAGGAGGTTGACAGTTCAACTCACCAGCTCCTTCAAGAGTTAAAATGAGTCTTTCTGCCTCCTTAAGTATTTACAGCCTTGGAAACTGTATACAAGGTCGCTATGAGTCAGAATTTACTGATGACAGTGGGTGGGTTTTACTTTGTGCTAAGCATGTGAAAAATGCTGAAAAATAATCACTAATAATAGCAAAAACATGCAGTCTATTTTCAACAAGAAAGTTAATTAGCAGTTTCCAGCTGTTGTATCTAGTGACAGGTTAAGCACAAGCGAGACATTTTTCACCAACTTAAGGACGTTCACAGAGGAGACTCAGGAAAGGTGGGTGTTAAATCTGATTCCAATTAACAGTATTGGGTAAACCAAGTGAAGCGGTCAGGAGGAAGGAGGATGATGATGGAAAATTCTGAGAAATATTAAGATGAAGATTGTTGTTGTTATTATTTGCTATTAAATCAGTTCTGACTCATAGCGACCCTTTATAGGCTTTCCAAGCCTGTAAAGTTCTAATGGAGGAAAAAGACTCATCTGTCTCCTGAGAAATGGCTGGTGGATTCAAACAGCCAACCCTGTAGTTAACAGCCCAATCTGTAATCCTCCACATCAACAAGGCTCCAATTAAGATTGGAGAATTTATAGAATGAGTGAATGTTGAAGAGTAAAGGAAAAGGAGAATTCAAGAATCAGCTACCTTGGGCAACTAAGTAATTGTTCTGTTTCCTGAGCAAAGGGAAGTTCAAGGAGGAATAGTTAGTTTTATGTTTATTTGCTTCTTTGTTTGGTAGGATGAAGGTGGGGATAATTGGTGAATTATTAAACTCATTTTTTAACACATGGCAATGGTGAAGCATACAGAAAATGAAAAGGATCTGATGTTTGAATC
>NW_006408588.1:3493527-3511802 GCF_000296735.1 Chrysochloris asiatica | reverse complement strand
AAAGTTGCATCTCTCAGGGAAGCTGAGTCACTTCTGCTGGCATCTCCTGTTTCACAGATTTAAAATTAATGTAATTACTCTTATTGAGTATGATATAACAATCCCAGCTTTAGAAACTTTGTAGGAAATATCAGCAGGATGCTAAGAAAGGAGGTGGAAATTGATCAGTCCAAGAATGGTGGAATTGTGTAGTCTAATGCATAAGTGCCTACGCATCTGTTTATATTTCTCTGATATGCAGTAGTTTGCTAATTTGTAAAGGATTCTTATTTCCATGCTTGGCAGAAATACCAAATTGGGTTTCTGTAAAATCAAACTCTTGGAAAATTGCTTAGAAGTAAGAATTGAGTACTATAGGAAGAAAAAGGGGAAAGGCAAAGTGTGTGCCTTGTTAAAATATAGGTAATGTGTGTAAGGACAAACAAGATGAGAAATGGAAAGGCCTGTGATGATAGAAAGCTTTGAAGCCTTGAGATGAAGAAAAAGATAAACGAACAGGTACAAGTGATGTCAAATAGGAGAGGTATAATTCATTAGTTTTAAGGAGGTTACTTTTATCTGTGACACTTAAAGGAAAATATTATTTTTACAGGTATTCACAATGAGATCCCATTTATCCACATATAATTCTTTAGAAGCAAAGCAAAAGAAAAAAAACTCTACACAAAAAGCAATAAAAGTAACAATCATAAATAACTCAACAGAATTGTGATAATTCCCTTTCAAGTGCAAAATTCCAAAAGTTCAACAATGGCAAAAGATGATTTCCCTTCTGAACTGCTTATTTGTTAAACAAGGTATTCTTGCTTTCCTAGTCATTTCATTTTTGTTTGGGGTTTTCATGGCCAAAATACTCACTATCCTTTCTAATTTAGAAGTACCTCAATTCAAAATTATTTATTATGAGTACTCCTGAATTAGTTCAGCATATAAATCATCTCTAGAGACTACAATCTGTTTCTTGAAACAGAACTGAACTGAGTTCCTTAGAAAACTTTAAATATTGGACAATCTACTCATCTACAGTTCTATCTCATTTAAATTATGTTTCTGCATTCCTTTCCCCTTATTTAGTGTTTCTGGAGAAGTCATAACAGTGAGAATGGAAATCTGATAATGAGAGAGACGAGAGGAAGGGAGGGGGGAAAAGAAAAAAGAAGGAAGGAAAGAATGGTGGGAGAGAGGAAAGACGAAGGGAGGGGAGACAGGAGAGCAGGAGCGTGGAAGACATTTCCTTTATAAAGCTGGTGGTCATCTTTGGCTGAAATCAAATGCATCTTTCTATTAAACCATCATCTGTAAGGCCACAAACACTGTTCTTTAAGAACTGGGATATATTGGGAAATACAGATGGTGTGTGATCAATAGACCATATTAATTTCACCATGGAAGGTGTCCTAACAGTGCAATGAGTGGTTAAGTACTTGGTTACCAACCATCAACACTCATGGAACAAGCAGTCAAGAAATAAAACGATGTATTGCATTGGACAGATTTGCTGCACAAGACCTTTTTAGGGTGTTGAAGAGCAAAGATGTCAGTTTGAGGACTAAGGTGTGCCTGACTCAAGTCATGGTATTTTCAGTCACCTCATATAAATGTGAAAGCTGAACAGTTAATAAGGAAGACTATAGAAGAATTGATGCATTTGAGTTATGGTGTTGAAGGAGAATATTGAAAATACTATGGACTGCCAAAGAACAAACAAATATGTGTTGGAACAAGTACAGCCAGAGTGCTCCTTGGAAGCCTGGATGGCCAGACTTCATCTCATACTTCGGACATGTTTTCAGAGGGGGTCGGTCACTGGAGAAGGATATCATGTTTGGTAAAGTGGAAGGGTTGGAGAAAAATATGAAGACCCCCAATGAGATGGATTGGCACAGCAGTTGAAGCAGTGGACTCTGGCATAGCAATGATTGTGAGATTGGCTCAGTACTGGGCAGTGTTTTGTTCTGTTGTGCATAGGGTCACTGTAAGTCGGAGCCAACTCAATGACACCTAACAACAGCAGGGGTTTATGGAGAGGCTGCTAATTTTGAACCATCAACCTTGTTGTTCATGCAGACCTGCAGTCCCGTGCTTATTCTATGCCAGGGCTGCAAAACGAATTCGTATTATGAGAAATAGATAATTAGATTTAAAGGAACTGACCGTGGTTGTGGCTGTGTGCTATCAAATCGGTTCTGATACAGAGTGACCCTGTATAGGATTTTCGAGGTTATAAATAAGTATAAAAGCAGAAACCTTCATCTTTCTCCCACAGAGGGTCTGGTGGATTTGAACTGCTGACCTTGTGGTTAGCAGTCCAGCTCAGATCCAATATGCTACCAGAGCTCCTAAGTAATACTTCAGTAATACTTTGGATACTGCATAACAGTTCCTTAGTATTTCCTTGGATTTAAATATGTCTGGCTATAAAATTCTAAAATGCTCCAACATTTTTTTTTTTCCCTAAAGAATATAATACATTTCTCATGCATTCATACCTATCAAATGAAAATCTGGAAAATTTGTTAAAGGTGATAAATATAGGAATAAAATATGCCCAACAAGAAGAATGCTATAAAAATCAGTATTTAGTATCTATTACATTGTAAATGGGGTCCTGGTTTGCCACTATAGGATAAACATTGGATCACAAGGTCATTTTAAACTGCAAGTCAGTGATTCAAACTCACCAGCTGTTCCTCAAAAATGCTGTACTGGGTTGCAATGAGTGGGAACTGACTAGATGGCACCTAGCAGTAACAACATCATAAGTAAATAGGAGTGTGTGTCCTATAGTTGTTGTTGTTGTTGTTAAGTGCAGTCAAGTTGGTTCCGACATACAGAATTTCCTAGGAGCATCTGGTGAGTTTTAATAATCCACATTGTGGTTCAAACTTACCTTGTTTTCAAGTGTTTAGCCTATGATGCCTCACCAGGAATCCTATGAAAACATATCATGTAAAAAGATTTTGAAAATCACCTATTTCATTTGAAGATCTCCTTTCATTATCTGCATTTCTATTCATGCTTCCTCTCTTCTTTCATTCAATAAAGCTCCCTGATGGCATCATTTTAGGGAGAGCTAACTTTTTCAATGACATAAAGAATATTTTCAATAATACACCTAATGCTGAAGCATTTCTTTAAGAATGCATGTGCCTTATTCTGTTTTGTTTGCTTGCTTTTACTAAAATTAAGGTATGTCTAAAGTATCCATATCTTCTTGTTGTCACTGTGGGCTAAATTGTTGATACAAAGTTAAAACTTTTTAGTTAGATTACTTGGAATATAATTTCGTTTTCCCTAGTCAGTTCTCTGACCCCTACTGGGAGAGGTCTGTCTGCCTTTTAAAATGAGCCTAAATTTATGAATCACCCACTTGACACTTAATCATGCAAATTAATGGCACTTGATAAATATGCCTTTTGCAAATGCAATGATGACTTAACTGTATGTTTTGTTAATGTTGCCATTTATAGCTCCCTGATTTTCAAATTGAGAGAATATAAATTCATTTTTTCCATAAGTATTTACAGTGATATTTCACTGTCTTTGAGTTAAAAATATCTTTGAATATCTATCCAAGGGTCATCTTTATTGAGCACATTTATAAATCCCTGATCAAAGATAATCTATGATCTACTTTTAATATAATTTATATTTACTACTGGTAGCACAGTGGTTACGAATCGGGCTGCGAACCTTAAGGCCAACAGTTCGAAACTACCAGAGGTTCCGCGGGAGAAAGATGAGGCGTTCTGCTCCAGTAAAGATTTACAGCCTCGGAAACCCTGTACAGGGTCGCTATGGGTTGGAACCGACTCGACGGCACTTAACAACAACAACAACTCACAGGTACACGTAAGTCACAACTAAAGTTCAACACAGATTGTTCAAGAGCTACATCTAGCCTCTCATTGAACCATGATTACACTAATATTTCTGCTTTTATAAAAACCAATATAATAACAGATAATACACCAAAAAGGTTAGTAGATTCTTTGACTACTCTCTTACTGAAAGGGCTTCTGTTCACTTGGATTCAGCATCTACCAATCTATATCTTTGGCATCTGCTCACTGGTTAGTATCTAAGATTCAGGTAATTCCATCCCAGTCAGAAACTTGCTCTGCCCCCAGAACAAAGCTCTTAGACTATGGAAGTGACACTTAAGCACTGGAAATTACATTTTCTTTAATAATTATTTTTCTGGTAATAAATTTGCAATATTCTTTTTCTCAGTGAGTCAATATCATTTTGACATTTTATCTTTTGTTGTTTACTGTTAAGTAGCATTGTGTTAGTTCCAAATCACAGCGACCTTGTATAGGTTTTCTGAGGCTGTAAATCTTTATGGGAGTATAAATCTCCAACTTCCTCCCATGATGTGACTGGTGGATTTGAACTGATGATCTTGTAGTAAGAAATCCAGTGCTTATTCTACAGTACTATTCCAGTAGTCCAATGTTTAATTATATGGGTCATTTATTGATTCAAAAAAAATTCCATTACTAATAATCTCTGGTCTTCAATGGGTCTTATAATTTGTCCACTCTTACTCATTTTACTTGGGCATGTTATCAGTAGCAAAGCATTACTGTGTTGAGTACCACCAAGTCTGTACCAACTCATAGTGACTTTATGCACAACCTAATGAAACATTTCGTGGTCCTATGCCAAATTCACAATCATTGCTAAACTCAAACCCATTGCTGCCAATCCATATTGTTGAAGGACTTTGTTTTTGCTGAACCTTTACTTTACCAAGCTTGGCTGGTGCCTCATGATAGTATATCCAAAGTATAAGGCAGATAGTCAGGACGTCCTAGTTTCTAAGGAACACTCTAGAAGTGGTTCGTCAACACAAATTTGTTTGTTCTTTTGGCAGTCTATGGTACTCTTAATATCCTCCTCCTACATCGTAACTCAAGTGCATCAATTCTTCTGTGATTTTATTTATTGTCCAACTTTCACATGCATATGTGGCTATTGAAAATATCATACCTTAGGTCAGGTGTACCTTAGTTCTCAAGCCGACATCTTTGCTATTAGAGACTTTATAGAAATCTTGTCCAGCAGATATGCCTAATGCAATACTTTATTTTATTTCTTGACTTCTGCTTCCATGAGTGTTGATAGTGGATCCTAGCAAAATTCTTGACAACTTCAATCTTTTCTCCATCTACCTTGATGTTATTTACTAGTCCAGTTGTGAGGATTCTTGTTTTCTTTATATTGAAGTGTAACCCATACCAAAGGCTTTGGACTTTAATCTTTATCTGTCAGTGTTTTAAGTCTTCTATACATTCAGCAAGTCAGTTTGTATCATCAACATATTCTCAGGTTGTTATGAGCATTCCTCCAATTCTGATACCACATGGTTTATGTCGGGAACTGGACTCAACATAGTTGTGTTGTTCACGAGTGTTTGGTTCATGAGGAGGGGAGATCCAGCAGCGATAGGGATAGCAAAAGAATACACAGACAAACAGAAGAAGGGAGACAATGAGGAACCCCAAAGCCAGGGTGGATGCATCACTGGTGGGCAGGCTTGGGACTACAGGCATCGTGGCCTCTGCAGGCAGCAACTCACTGCCCTGCAATCTTTACTGCATGCCCTCCAACTTGTAATGCACACCTGGGGCTTTGTTTTATTTAGGGGAGGAGCTTCACACCAAGCTGGGAGGGACTTAGGCAAGGTACAACTAACATCAGTACTTTTCCAGACATTCAGGTAACTTTACATCACGCTGGTTCGAATCCCAGGCCAGCAACTTGGATTCTCAGGCCCAATTAACATATCTATAGCCCCTGAGCTCAGGTGGGGGAAGGTGAGAGATAAAGACAAAAGCTTGGGTGGAGTCCTGCTGCTTCGGCTTCCTGAGCCAGGTCTGCAGGAGGACTCAAGACCAGGTGAATGGGCGGCACCTGGAAAAGGATTAGGGAGGATGGGTTTTTTGTCTATAGAACAAAGAACCGAGAAGTAGCTATTTTTAGTTAATCCTTTTGGAGAAAGGCTTGACCTTGCAACTTTTAGTCTTAGGCTTTATGAAAATATCACATTTATCTGTGGATTATCAAGAGTTCCATGTATTAAATTAATACATGTAACAATATTAAGATGAAAAACAATTTGCCATTAACTGCCGGTGGCCTCATTTGTTACACTCGGGCCTATAGGGCCTCGAACCACTGACCAGTCTTACACGGTCCACAACAGGTTCACAGATTATTTGCTCAGCATAAGTATGGTGAAATAACACAACCCTGGCAAACACCTTCCCTAATTTTAAACCATTTAGTGTCCCCTTATTCTGTCCAAACAAATCCCTCTTGGTGTATGTGCACCTTCCTTTTGGGCACAATTAAGTGTTCTGGAGTACTCGTTCACTAAAATGTTGTCAATAGCTTATCAAGATCCATGCATTTTAGTCTTTCTATAGTCAATAAAGCACAGGTAAACATCTTTCTGGTATTCTCTACTTTTAGCCACGATCCATCTGACATCAGCAATCCCTCATTTCATGTCCTTTTTTTAATACAGTATGAACCTCTGGAAGCTCCCTGTATCACTGTACCTATTTTTGAATTCTCTTTAGAAATGTTACATGTGGTATTAATGATATTATTGTCCAATGATTTCTGCATTCCATTGCACCAACTTTATTTGGAATGGACACAATATAGATCTCTTCCAGTTGGTTGGCCAAGCAGCTCCTTTCACGTTTCTTGGCATAGATGTGTGAGTGCCTCCAGTGCTGCCTCCGTTTGTTGAAAGATTCCAATTACTAGAGGAGAACGTTATGTTTATTAAAGTGGAGGGTCAGTAAAGTGGGGCTGACCCTCAGTGATATGAACTGACACAACAAATGGAACAGTTGACTTGAACATGCCAGCAATCTAGAGGACTATGTAGGACCAGGCAACTGTCCTTCCTATTGTGCAAACTGTCACCAAGCTCAATCTACTAAAAATTGCTGTCTCGAGAAAGAGTGATAGATTTCTGAGAAACTGCTGCACATGTTTTGGAGACTACCAAATTCAATATTTTAGGTTAGGTGGCAAGCTAAGAATTTTATCAGTCTGTGTTCCAAAATCCATAGATTTTGTTCAGGGAATTGGCAATGTTCTTTTTACCAAATTTGGAAGGTCAGTCTGTAGGGGATTTTGAGAAACTGTTATTCAAGAGATACAATATTTCCTTTGGAAATGTCCTTTTTTTTTTTTCACCTCAAGTTTTTCAGCTGATTGTATGAGGCTCATTCACATAAGAAAGATGAATTTACTTAATCAGATGTAAACACTTCATAATAGCCTATAGACTAGGGTTTGACCAAACAACTAGGCAACATCTCAGCCAAGTGACAACATAAAAATAACCATCACAAGGCTTATATTCTGAGTGTTGTTGCTGTTGTTAGGTGCCATCAAGTTCGTAATGACTCACAGAAACCATATGTACAACAGAATGAACTCTGCCCTGTTCTTGGCCAAACGTAATTGTTGCTAGGCCTGAGCCCATTGCTGCGGACACTGTGCCAATTCATCTCATTGGGGGGTGGGGGTGGGGGGGGATCTTCCCCTTTTTCCCTGACCCTCAACTTTATCAAATATTATATTCTTCTCCAGTGACTGATTCCTCCTGACAATATGTCTGAAGTATGAGAGACGAAATCTGAATCTCCTTGCTTCCAAGGAGAGCTCTGTCTGTACTTCTTACAACACAGATATGTTTGTTCTTCTGGCAGTCCATAGTACTTTTAATATTCGCCTCCAATACCCTTACTTCAACACATAATTTTTCTACGGTCTTCCTTACTCACTGTTGAACTTTCACATGCATAGGAGTTTATTGAAAATACCATGGCTTGAGTCAAGGACACCTTAGTCCTCAAACTGACATCTGTATATTCCTGTAGGAAGATACTTCCAAATTTTTTTACTGCTGGTCCCTTCTAGTTTAGGTACTAGTTTGGCTTGAGGTGCTTGTGAAATCCCTCCAATAAATGGTAACTAAATATAAAAGAAATCATCAGTTCCTGTGTAGAACTTTTTACCTTGATCCAAGCATCAAACAATGTTTGATAAAGGATTTACTGGATGAGCTATGAGTTTCTGTCCTTGAACTCATAGCTAGGACTTATTTAACAGTTGTATAAACCTGTCTTCTTAATAATATTATAAAATTAATATACTAAGCAAGAGGGTGTCCAAAATCAGAATACAATCAAAGTTATCCCATGAAAATTTAGTTCAAAAAAATGGGAATTAAAACTTACATTGTAGTTTAGCATAGTTTGTTGAAATATCATCAATACGCACAGTTATTATCTCTTAAGTTACTTCAAAGCAAAACAATATAAAATGAAAACTTATAATCGATGCTATGTGCATATACCAACCAAGCAATAAACTAATCTTTTACATCAATCATCAAATTTATCTGATTTATGTGTTTATTTAATTTCAATTTCTATTTTCTCTTGAAATTTACATGCAGACATATATATGCCTACATAAAGTACAGTAAAAATGCAAAGCATTAGGAAAGTACTAATTTGTGTATAACCACATTTGTATTTTGGAATAAAATAACACGAGTAAAAAACATTTTTCCCTTGCTTATGAACTTGTCACATGCTACGCTTTAATCCAGATCTGGTATTACACTGTAAACATATTACAGCATGACATTGGCATTACCTGCTGTCTGGAAATAAAATGACCACCAAAGGAGATCTAAGATTAGAATGGCTATGTGTGCCAAAGTGGAATTCTGTTAGAGACTCACAGAAGAAACACTGATTTATGATGAGAAGTTAGTGTTGAATCCTTGTACCTTTTCAAGTCAGTTACTATGAGGATAAGTCAAAATTTATCTGTACTCTAGCTGTAGAATTTATATTAGTCAACTTTTAGAAAATACAAATACATCATTTATTGACATAACCTTGCTTTTCAGTATGCTTTGTTCATCTGTCAACAAGCTTTTGTATTCCCTTATTTAAAAATGTTTTATGTTGAACTGTGAGCCACGAATGCATTTCTGTCTTCAGTTTTTATTAGAGGTGAACCTTCATCCTCAAAGGATGCTTTCAGGAGACCAAAAAGGTTAAAGTCCAATGGAGCAAGATCAGGACTATAGGTAGGATGCTTTAACACCTCAAAATGAAGTTTTCGCAGTGTCAACAGTATGGGCAGAGATGTGTGGAACTGAATTGTCATGCAAGATCACAATGTACTTGGATAGCAGTCCTTTGTGTTTAATTTCACGTTTAGACTTTAGCTTTTCAGTGAGCATCTCACTGTAGAAAGTAATGTTGTTGTTTAACCTTTTTCCTGATAGTGTTCCAATACTGGCCATTGAGAATCGCCAACTGTAAGCATATTACAACCAGTTGATGGTTGACTTTTGAACTTTCCCTTGGTTGGCAATTGAGGATCTTTCCATTTCCATACTATGCTATTTACTCTCAGGCTCATGGTGATGAATCATCACCAGCAACGTTTTGTTTTAGGAAACTTTACTTTCATTGACGTATTGGTCCAAATTTTGTTTGCAGATATTCAAGCTCTTCTGTTTAGTTGTTTTGGTACCCATCTAACACAATCTTTTTGATACCCAAGTCTATGGTGGATTATTTCATAGGTAGAGCCGTGGATGATTTGCAAATGGTTTGCCACATAATCCACTGTCACTCATCTATTCAACAGAATCATTTCATATGCATGCTTAACATTGTCATCAATCATGGGCATGAATGTGTATTTTAATATAACTGGAATGTGGATAATTTTTTACTTATCCTTGTAGTTTGTGGTATTTTGGATACATTCTTTGAGAAATTACTCTAGATGATTATCTGTCATTACTCAAAAGATTCTTAATAGTACAACCAACCGTACGTGGGAATTAAGAGCCATAATATAATGGTATGGATATCACGTAATCACAATAACATAGTTTCACAATCAATGCATTTAGATTTTTGTGCTGGAGACAATTATTTAAAGTAGTATGGACTGTCAGAAGAACAAACAAATCTGTCTTGAAAGAGGTATAGTCAGAATGCTCCTTAGAAGTGACAATAGTGAGACTTCATCTCTTATACTTTGAGCATGTTGTCAAAGGGACCAGTGCCTGGAGAAGGACATCATGCTTGGAAAAGCGGATGATTAACAAAAAATAGGAACACCCACAACAAGATGGATTTACACAGCTGGAGCAACAGTGGGCTCAAAATAGCAATTTTGATGATGGTGAAGAACCACACAATGTTTCATTCTGTTTTATATACTGTCATTTTGAGTTGGAACCAATTCAGTAGCAAGGAAAAACAGTAACAATTTTCAAACAATTATAGACAATGAAACAAATATTTCTTTGCATGTCACTCAGCTGCAGTTCTGTCAGAGTCATTTGAAATAATTTACTGTTCTGGGAATGACAAATTCAGGAGAAATGGCATTGCATTCATCATAAAAAAAACAGATTTCAAGATCAATCTTGAAATACAATTATGGTTTATGTTAGCATAATATCTATATGCCTACATGGAAGACCAGAATCCTGATGTGGTACTGTGGGTTTGTTTGTTGGACTGCAAAGTTGGTTTGAACCATTCAAGCTCACCAGCCGCTCCTCCAAAACCCTATACAGGGTTGCTATGGGTTGGAACAGACTTGATGCCATTTAAGAATAATAACAACATGGAAGAAAAGTGAATATCACTATTATTCAAATTTATGCATCAACCACTAAAGTTAGTGACACTAAAATTGAATTCTATCAACTACAATAATCTTAAGTGGATGAAACATGCAATCAAGATGCATTGGTAATTATTGGTTATTGGGCTGCAAAGGTTAGAGACAAAAAGGTAGACTCTCTAGTGGAAAATATGACCTTGGTGACATTTAAAAAACAAGCAAACAAACAAAAACTATACACATAGACCTCATCAGCTGGAATACACAGGAATATAATTAAAATGGTGTAGGGGAAAAAAAGGTAGCAAAGATCAGTATCATCAGCCAAAACAAGGCCAATGGGACAGTCTGCAAAACAGACCATCAATAGTTCACATGCAAGTTCGGGTTGAAACCAAAAATAAAAGTTATAGCAAGCATGTGAGAGCCAAACTATGACCTTGAATATATTATATTTAAATATAGAAACCATCTCAATAACATATTTGAGGCATTAGACACTAATGACAGGCAAAGAGCTATGAGAAGACATCAAGACATTCATGTAGGAAGAAAGCAAAAGGTTACTAAAAAGACAGGAGAAAAAAATTCTCTGTTGTTTACCATGGGTGGGAGGGATGGGACAGTAAGACACAGGTTGGGAATAATAACATCATAGCTTGGGTAAGGAAGGGGAAAGCAATATACAAGAACAGGGAGGAAGATGGAAGAACAAGGAAGGCAGGGGAACATGTAGGGAGGTTTGCTTGGGCTATATGGGACAGAGGTAAATAGGGATGTATGTTCAAACTTGGAATGACAGTGTTCTTTGTTGAAGGGATCGAAGCATAATCTGAATGGGTAAAAGAGGGGAAATAATGTTAAGGTGATAGATTGTATTATGCATATTGGTTTCCACTGCCTACTAATGTAAAATAGACACTTGAGTGGCATAGAAAGGAATATCAGGAAATATGATTGCGGAGAGTTTGTAAACCTATCTTCATCTTATAATGTATTAGAATGCCTTAAAGGGGTTCTAGAACTTGCCCAGTGAAATAGGCTTCTTGTGGAGACTTTGCAGAGTATAGATTCTTACATAACCCCATACAGAAACCCTTCTAAGATGGGAAATTCCCACTTGAAAGGACATGTAGACCAACCTGGAGTGGCTAGAGGAACAGAAGATACTTCTTGAAAAAAAGGTCAGCAGGAATAGAAAAATGAAAAAGAAGACTGTTTGTCTGGGAGCCAGCAAGGCAAGCCATCAAATCCTTTTAAGACACCCACCTTCCAAAACTGAAAATCAAAGGGAACACGATAGCAGGGTTATCGTCTCACTGGTGATCTTGTTGGTCTACTTGTGAGTGGAAGTGGGGGAAAGGCAGTCATGAAAACATGGGCTGAGCTTGACCATGTTCCGTAGACTCCTGTTGACCTTGAGATGAGACTGAGAAGAGTCAAGGCTGGTTGGTCCGAAATTTGGGGAGACTTGGGAACCCCTGAGCCCAGGGACACTGACCTAGTCACTGGGGCCTAGAGCTGAGAGTGAACTTTCCAGCTGATAGGAAGTGGGGGAAAGTACGCAAGAACACCCAAATGTGCTGATAGTATCCATTTAACCTAGCTTGGATGGCTTGACTAGAGGAAGATAAAGAAAATTGGTAAAATAAGCAAATGTAAATTGCTACAACTTGATGAACTTGACTTTAAGTTATAGATGTAATAGAAAAAGTACCAACCAAGAGGGAAAGAGTCTTCAAATCAAGGATCAAGCATGTATGATATGGGATGGTAGGGACAGGGAACTCAGACAATGACTACCTAAAATGGAGTTGTGGGAGGGGTGGGGGGGCGGGGGCTATAAAGGTATGAAGTGGTTGGTTATAAGTTTTAATGAGGGAGTTTAGTTTCACAGTGAGCTGGGGAAGGTAGACTCTCCACTGAATAGTTTCCACCTTTTCTAGATGGGTTTGGTGAAAAGAGATGGGGATAGGATTCTTTTGATTTAATAGTGAGTCCTGAAGTGGCACTGTGGGGGTAATGTGTTGGACTGCAAAGTCAGGTTGAACCACAAGGTAAGTGGTTCAAGCTCACTATACGCTCCCCAGAACCCCTATACAGGGTCCCTATGGGTCAGAACCAACTCAACAACATTTAAAAACAATAGCAACAACAATTGTTATCATGACTAATTGTGATTGCCATAACTGTCAAGGTAGTTGTGTAAAAAAAAGGGTGGGGGATCATTGATCTTAAATTCCAGGAATACAGAATCCTAGGACCATCAAGAGGTAAGAGTATGAGCAGAACATGGGATCATAACCAGAGAATCAGGGACACCAGAGAAAGAGGCAGAAGTGATGGCGTAGAGAGCTAGAGCATCTGAGGACTCTAGACTCATGAAAAGAGAATGGCTGTGTGCTGGCAAGCAAGGGGATGGTTTGCAAAATATGCCCTTTGGTTACTTAAAGGATTGTATATTCCTGCGTCTTTTTGTGTATATCAAAAAAAAAAAAAAGAAAAGAAAGAAAGAAAAGGAATTGTAATCATGACAATGAAACAAGATGGGATTGGTTGAGTGCAAACAGATTAACAACTCCCCCCTTTTTGTTACATATCTTCTACCTTGACAGTTGTGACAATCACAATTATTCACGATAACAATTGTTGTGCTTGTTAAGTTGTAAAGTGACGTTGAATTGGTTCTGACCCATAGGGACCCTGTATAGTGTTTCTGAGGAGTTGTTGGTGAGCTTGAACCAATTACTTTGTAGTTAAACTGACTTTGCAGACCACCACATTAACCCACAGTGCCATCCATACCAAGACTCACTATTGAATCAAAAGAATCCTACATGATGTTCTGCCATGTACACTATCACTCAATTCACAATAAAAGCTTTTAAAATTGTATCATGGACTTTACAAATACCTCCTTTTGGTAACACAATCCGTGATTATGTATGTGAACATCAGTAGATGGAATACTCAGGAATCAAACAGACTATATATGTGGAAACAGATGATGAAGAAAGAATCTCAATATCATTAGCTAAAAAAAGACCCGGTGTAAAGTGAAAGTGAATCCAATTACAGTAAGTCTATGATAGCAAAAATATGACTTTGAACCTACCCCACCAGTATTTAGAGTGCACAGGTTCTCTGTAGGATAAGCACTGGATTGCAAACCACAAGATCAGTGGTTTAAGACCTTCAGTACTCTGTGAGAGATGGATGAGGCTTTGCACTCCCACAAAAATTTTTGTTGACTCAAAGCCATCCTGTATATTGACAGAATAATAAGTGACATATGCCAAAAGAGTACAGAAAGCACCCACTAGTCTACTTCAAGAAATTTTAAAGACAGCTACCTTGTCAACCAACTGGAAGAGATTCATATCTGTGCCTATTCCACAGAAGATAACCCAGTGGAATGCAGAAATTATTAAACAGTATTATTTATATCACATGTGGGTAAAATTGTACTGAAAATAATTTTAAAATAATTGCAGTAACACATCAAAAGTGAGCTAATATAAATTTAAGCCAAATTCCGAGAGAGCATGGAAGAAAGGATATCACTGATGTGAGATGGATCAAAACTAAAAGTAGAGACTAAGCGAAAGATGTTTGCTTGTATTTTGTTAAGCATGCAAGGGCATTAGACTGCATGCATCACAACAAGCTGCTGATAACACTGAGAGAGAGAGAGAGAGAGATAAACATTACATACATACATACATACATGTTGTTAAGTACCGTCGAGTCAGATACCACCCATAACAACCATATACAGGGTTTCTGAAGAGCGACTGGTGAGCTTGAACTGCCGACCTTGCAATTCAAATGGTTTTGCAGTCTGGTGCATTAACCCACAGCGACACACCAGGACTCCATATATATATAGGCACATACATACAATCTGTTTTGTTGCTGTGTGCCATCATTTTATTCTCATGTGTTGTTGTTGTTACATGCTGTTGAGTCCATTCCAACTCAACCAACCCTCTCTAGGGTTTCTGAGGCTGTAAGACTTTGCAAGAGTAGAAAATTTCATCTTTCTCTTGTGGAATACATTTTAGGCTCAAACTCTGACCTTGTGATTTGAAGTTCAGGGCTTAGCCTACATAGCCATTGCACTCCCCCTTACTTCTCATAGCAACCCTATGTAGGGTTTCCTAGAGTGACTGGTGGGTTTGAACTGCTGACCTTGTAGTTACCAGTCTATTGCTTATCTTACAGTGTCACAACATGTCTATCTGTAATTAGGCATGCTGGACTATATGAAGATGAATATGGCATCAGGAAGGCTCATTGATAATCTGCAATATACAGGCAACACAACCTTGTTTGCTGAAACTGAGGACTTAAAGCATTTACTGATAAAGAGCAAAGACTATTTAGGCTTCAATATATATGAAACCCAATGAGATGGATTGACACAGTAGCTGCAAAAAATGTGTGCAAATATTACAATAGTAAAGATGCCACATGACTGAGCAGTGCTTTGATCGGTTGTCCATAGAGTCATAATGAGTGGGAACTAATTTGATGGTACTGAAATACATCAGTTACATAAAAAAAAAATGAATAAACCATGGTTTATAATAACTTATTTTCTATGCTCATTTTAGATTTATTGTCATGTAATAACTATTAAAATGTGGCATTAGGATTAGAGGAAGACTCATTAACAACTTGCAATATGCAGATGATACAACCTTGTTTGCTGAAAGTGAAGAGGACTTAAAACATTTACTGATGAAGATCAAAGAGCACAGCCTCTGGTATGGACTGCATCTCAATGTCAAGAAAACAAAAAAATCTCACCACTGGGCCAATAAACAACATTCTTATCAACGGAGAAAAGATTGAAGTTGTCAAGGACTTCATTCTTCTTGGAGCAACTATCAACACTCATGGAAGCAGCAGTCAAGAAATCAAACGACGTATTGCATTAGGCAAATCTGCTGCACAAGATCTTTTTAAAGTGTTGAAAAGCAAAGATGTCACCTTGAGGACTAAGGTGCACCTGACCCAAGCCATGGTATTTTCAATAACCTCATATGCATGCGAAAGCTGGACGGTGAATAGGGAAGACCATAGAAGAATTGATGCTTTTGAATTATGGTGTTGGAGGAGAATATTGAAAGTGTCATGGGCTGCCTATAGAACCAACAGATCTGTGTTGGAAGAAGTGCAGCCAGAGTGCTCTTTGGATGCCAAGATGACCAAACTTTGTCTCTCATACTTGAGACATATTGTCAAGAGGGACCAGTCGCTGGAGAAGGATATCATGTTTGGTAAGGTGGAGGGTCAGAGAAAAAGAGGGAGACCCCCAATGAGATGGATTGTCCAAGTGGCAACATCAATGGGCTCAAGTGTGGCAACAATAGTGAGGTTGGCCCAGGATCGGGCAGTGTTTCTTTCTGCTGTGCATAATGTCACTATAAGTCAGTACCAGCTCGATGGCACCTAACAACAACAACAAAACATAATCTAACAAACCTTTAAAAATATTTTTTAGTAAGTTGACTATAATGCTATCTTTGTAAACCCTGAGAACTACAGTTTAAATAGACCTAAAAGGAATTTAAGAAGTTTATCTGAAATCATTATTATGATCCATGGAAGGAATTACTGTTCATATTAAAACCCTCAGGTTATTTCAATTAGAAAAGGGCAAATTGTACACATATAGTAGAAGCTGAATTTTAAGTAAATACGTTCGTTGATTGTTGTTTCTCTGCAATACCCCAAAGGTAGAAACACACATTATGCAATCTAAAAATTGTCAATTTGAACAATGGAGTAATTTGTGAGTTCTTAGAATGCCACAAAAATAAAATAACAATAATATAAAAATCACTATGTATACTCAACATAGTACAAAATTTCCATACTGCAGTTTTTTATTTCAGTATTAACGGACTCTACCAATGCCATTAGGTGAAGAAGAAAGAGAAGAGAAAGAGAAAGAAGAATAAGAAGCTGATACACTGATGTTTCAACAGACTCATGGGAAATTTGGGGGATGTTGTTAAAATCAAATCCTTTTTCCTTGCAAAACTGATTTATCTTTCCATGTCCTAATAATAGATCAGCCACATAATTTGTCTGTTGACTCTAACCACACTATTATTATAATGATCTTAATAATCAAGTGACTTATCAGATTTTTGCATTATTTATCAGTAATTTTGTTATCTTTTATAATAGTTTGCTTTTTCATTTTCATGGCACTATCTCATTGTAAAAATGGTTATAAAATACCATATTGTTTGACTCTTCATCCCAAGTCTTGTTTTTGTACACATTCCCAATATTTTCCAGTGTCTCATGGAAACTTGGGACTGACTTTTCTTTTAGGACCCCTGTGATCATTTTAAAATAAACATTATCAGCCTTTCAGTCAATATTTTATTTACATTTTTCTTTGTCTTTCTAGTCTAACCATCATCACCATAGATTCACTACCATTATCAAAATAGCAACCATGAGTTGTTAAAATGTTTTTGGTAATTTAAAAATAGAGAGCCCTGGTGGCACAATGATGCAGTGCTCAGTTTGTAGGGAAAAAAAAAAAAAAAAATATTGACTGACCAGCCGCTTTGTGAAAGAACAATGTGGTAGTCATCTTCCATATTGATTGATAACCATGAAAGCCCTATGGGGCATTTTTACTCTGTAACATATGGGATCATAATGAGTCTGAACCAACCCACAGACAACTAACAACATCAGTCTGTAGGGAACAGTTCTCCAGACATTTCTCCCATGGATCCACTGAGTGGGTTAGAACTGTCAGCCTTTAGATACCCAATAGTTGTAAGGCCTGTATGGAGTTGGACAAAAACAATGTTAATATGCTCAGCGCATGGATAGCCTAACTCAAGCTTTTGGCATCTAACAGAGTTCCTGATGCTCCTCTAGTACCTAGGGAAAGATTTAGGTTAATCTACTTCAATTTTACTTTATTCTGTTTTTTTGTTTTGTTTTGTTTTTAGATGATTTCTGTTCTTCCTTGGTAGAGAAACCCCTTGCTGTATCAAATGTCCTCTCTGGGCTTTTAGAACTTCAATAATTAGCATCTTTTAAATGGTTGGGTAATATTCTTTTCTCCTTTTTCCGAGCCATTTCCCCAAGCTCTAATTTTAATAAAGTTGGTGTTCATGAACATTTGAATTTTAAAGCCCTTGGTTATAAGAAAGACAGAGGATGCATTTTAAAAGAGAGTTGATCAAGGATGACTCCAGTGGTGAACAGGATTTTTCTGCCTTTATGAATTTATGTTAAAGATCCAATATTTTCTTAAGCCATTTTTTTTTTCCTGACTAGATATAGTAGCTGCAGAGAGCATGATGGCTCCATATGATAAGCACTGAACTGCAAATGACCAAGTCAGTAGTTCAAGCCCACCAGCCAATCTGTGGGAATAAGATGAGACTTCCTGATCCCACAAAGATTTAAAACCTTGGAAACCTTATACAGGATGACTAAGATTCAGAATTGACATTAAGTCACTTCTCCACCATAGTAGTTGTTGCTGAGTTAGTTCTGACTAATAGTGAACTGGTATAGGGTTCACAAGA
>NW_006408588.1:3492057-3493427 GCF_000296735.1 Chrysochloris asiatica | reverse complement strand
GCATTTTTACTCTGTCCTATAGGGAGCTAGATGGCAGTGGATTCTGATTTTAGTTTAGAAGTGTAAAATTCAATCCGGCAACCTGCCGGTGTTTATATATATATATATACCTCTCCAGTTGTTTATATCTCTCTACACCACAAATTTCTTCCTATGAAAATTAGGGCAATAACTGCATCCTACACTTTTAGTTGTTTTGATAATTTAATTAACTGATTGAAACTGTATGAAAAAACTGCCAGATAACAATAGTTAAGATAAAAATCATGTCATTATTATACTTAGGTTTACCATGTTTTGCCAGAGAGTATGCTAGAGTGTTAAATTTATGACCTAGGAAAATGAATTCAATGACGTGATGAGACACATTTTATTGTTTTCTTTACAAAGTAGGACATTTAAAATATGAAAATTATCTTGCTCATGGACACAAATCAGAGCTGCAATTCATACTCATATGTATAGTTTCAAAGCCTAAATTCTTATTTACTTATATTCATCAACATCACAATCAGGTTATGAGTAGATTATTGTAAAGGACATAGTAATTCATTGTTTTCCTATATCCACTGTTTGTCTTACTAATCCATTCTTATGATACTATTAAATAATAGCCTTCCATAAATGATATTTTTTCATAATATCTTAATACTCCTTGATTGTTGTTGTTATGAAGTTCCATTGAGTCAGTTCTGAGGAGCAACCGGTGGGTTTGAACTGAAAATCTTGTGGTTACTAGTCCAGTGATCAGACTATAGTAGCATACCAGGACTTCACAGATCTGATTGTTGTTATTGTTGTTAAGTGCTGTCAAATGAGTTTTGACTCATACGAACCCTGTGTAGGGTTTCCAAGGAGTGGCTGATGGGTTTGAACCATCAACCTTGTGGTTAGCAGTCCAGTGCTTATTCTGTAGTGTTACACAAGATATTATAGTCTCTACCTAATTTTAATGTTCACTGAAATCTCATTATACAAATCTTGGAGTCAGGTGTATGTAAGGAACTAAGGAGCATGCTTATTTTAAGAAATTACTCAGCATTACTAACCATTTTCTCATCTATAAAATGATCCTATAAAGGTATTGAGAGATATCAGCTAATTACTTATTATCTAGTAGAGTATATCTCAAACCTACCAGTTGCTCCTCAGAAACCCTATCTTGGGTTGCTGGACAAGAACTGATTCCATACCACTTTTTAAAACAGATATAAACTGTTTATATATATTGAAAATTCATATTTTAACTATCCAAAGTATTGATGACAAACAAGACTATTAGATGCAAGTCCCCACTGAATAGTTTTCATCTTGTCTAGATGGGTTTGGTGAAAAGAGACAGGGATAAGAGTCTTATGATTCAGTAGTGA
>NW_006408588.1:3489938-3490942 GCF_000296735.1 Chrysochloris asiatica | reverse complement strand
AAAGTAGGGAAGTGATTAACCTTGCTGTCTAGGAGCAGAGGTCCCTGGGACCATCAAGGGAGAAGAATGGATAGCAGGACCCTACACAGAGAAGCATTGATGCCAGAGATGGAGACAGAGATGATGATATGGAGAGATGGAGCGGCTGGGGACTTTTGACCCAGAGAGGGAGAGGGGCTGTGTGCTGGTGACCTGGGGGCAGGCTTTCAGTGTATACCCTTTGGTTGGTTGATGGTGCATGGAGGCGATTGTAACCATGGCAATGAAACGATATACAATAGGATGAATGTAAAACTAATGTTCTCCCACATAAACTATCACATAATTCACAGTAAAGCATTAAGAAAAAGAATGAGATATCGTCTCACACCAGCAATAACAGTGAAGTTAAAAAATGCAGAGGGCAATAAATGCTGGCAAGGATGTGGACAGAGTGAAACACTCTTACATTGTTGTTGGGAATGCAAAATATTCCAACCACCATGGAAAACAGTATGGTGCTTCCTCAGAGAGCTGGAAATAAATATACCATATGATCCAGAAATCCTTCTCCTTGGTATATATCCACAAGAAATATGAGCCGTAACATGATATATACACACCAATGTTCGGAGTCCTAGTGTAGTGCTGTGGGCTAATGCATCAGACAGCAACGTTGTTTGAACTGCAAGGTCCGTGTTTCAAGCTTACCACCTGTTCCCTGGAAACCCCATACAGGGTAGCTATGGGTCAGAATCTATTAGACGACACTTAATATAAACCAATGTTCATAGCAAAACTATTCATAATAGCAAAAAGATGGAGACAGCCTAAGTGCCCATCTGTGGAAGAATGGATAAACAAACTTTGGTGCACACACAGAATGGAATATTATGCTACCTTGAAGAATAACAAGGAATTTGTAAGCCACCACTTACATCATAACATGGATAAACCTTGATGACATTATGCTGAGTGAAATTGTTGTTGTTGTTAGGTGCCATTGAGTCAGCACTGACTCATAG
>NW_006408588.1:3454755-3463967 GCF_000296735.1 Chrysochloris asiatica | reverse complement strand
TATGAGTCGGTTCCGACTCGATGGCACCTGACAACAACAACAACAACTCTTTACAAGATCATTTACAAATGTGAAACAATGTAAATAAATATATACATATATGAGGAGAATATTTATTCTGATTATTTTACTTGATATTGGAACTTTATTCATGTTGATAATGTTCTCCCATATTACAAAATTTCAAGGAAGGCTAGTTTTCCATTTAACGGCTTCCTATAATATATTAAAGGAGCTCTGATAGCATTGTGGTTATGAATCGGGTTGCTAACCTCAAGAGTGTCTGTTTGAAACTACCAGCTGTTCCAAGGGAGAAAGATAAGGGTTTCTGCTCCTTAAAGATTTGCAGGCTCTGAAACCCTGTGAAGGATCACTATGAGTCAGAATTGACTCCAAGGTATTTAACAACAACAAATTATATATTAATGAGTCCTGGTGTGGCAGTGTGGGTTACTGCATCAGACTGCAAAGCCATTTGAACTGCAGGGTCGGCAGTTCAAGCTCACCAACTGCTCCTTGGAAACTCTATACAGGGTCTCTATTGGTCGGAATGAACTCAATGGCACTTCACAACAGCAAAAATAATATATTAAAGTTGATTTTAATTTTCTCCTATTATGAAAATAGTTAAGAGTCCCTTTTGTTGGAATGGTTAAGCACCCAGCTGCTAATCTATAGGTCAGCAATTTGAACCCACTAGCAGCATCCTGAGACAAAAGACCTGGTGATCTACTATTGATAAAGATTATTGTTGTCAGGTGCCTTTGTGTTAGCTCTAGCTCTAGCTCATATCCACCCTATGTACTGCTGAAATAAACAAACACTGCCAGTTACTGCACCATCATTACAATTGTGGGTACATTAGAGTCCGTGGTTGCAGCCACTTCATTGAGAATCTTTCCCTTAGTTGCTGACCTTCTGCTTTACCAAGCATAATGAATGCCCTCTTCCTGGTGGTCCCTTATGATGTTAACCCAAAGTATTTGAGGCAAAGACATCAAACAATGATTCATAAGGTTTTCAGAGGTTAATTTTTCAAAACTGGATTGCCTCTTCAATCTTCCTCGTCTGTCTTGGTATGGAAGTTCTACTGAAACCTGTCCGCCGTGTATGATGTGTTGGTATTTGAAATACTGGTAGCATAGCTTCCAGCATCATAGTAATTCATAAGTCGCACCTATACAATAAACTAACAGACCTTTGTTTGCATATGAATTAATTATAAATATCACAATTCAGGTCATGAATACATTGGTCCTCAAAATGACATTTTGTTCATTAACACTATTAACACCGACATTTTGTTCATTAACACTATTAACACCTTAAAAGGTCTTTTATAGTAGGTTTGTCCAAAGCAATTCATCCTTTGAGTTTATGACTACTGCTTCTCCAGGTTTTGATAGTAGATTCAAGTAATATTACATTCTTGACTACTTCAATTTTTCTCATTTATTATAATATTGTCTATTGGTCTAATTTTAAAGATTTTTGTAGTTTTCAATCTTCATTTATCAGTAATTCAAGTCTCCATTGCTGTCAGCAAGCAAAACTGTATCATCTGTATAATGGTGGTGGGGGTCTGTTTTGACTCATTGTGACCCTGTCCAGGGTTTCCGAGGCAGTAAATCTTTACGGGAGCAGAAATCCTCATCTTTCTCTCACGGAATAGCTGGTAGTTTCAAACTGCTGACCTTAAGGTTCGCAGCCCAATGAATGACCACTACACTACCAGAGCTCCTTCATCTGTATACTTGTTATTGTTGTTGTTGTTAAGTGCCTTTGGGTCGGGTCCGACCCATAGCGACCCTGTACAGGGTTTCCGAGGGTGTAAATCTTTACGGGAGTAGAAAGCCTCATCTTTCTCCCGTGGAGCGGCTGGTAGTTTCGAACCGCTGACCTTAAGGTTCGTAGCCCGATTCGTAACCACTACGTTGTTAGGTGCCATTTAGTCGGTACCTCCACATAGCAACCTTATGCACAGCAGAACGAAACACTGCCCGATCCTGGGCCAACCTCACTACTTTTGTCACGCTTGAGTCTATCGATGCTGCCACTTGGACAATCCATCTCGTTGGGTGGGAGTCTTTCTCTTTTTCTCTGAACCTTCACCTTACCAAACATGACATCCTGCGGGAGTCCAGCTCTCAAAATGTTGTGGGACATGAGAGGAGACGTGGAGTAGGCGAAAATGAAAGCAATTGAGAAACTAAGCCTCTGCTTAGTTGGCTGATGGGGCTCTCAACAGTCTGTCTGACTGTCTGTCTTTTTTTCTCTCTCTGCCCTGGCTCAGCAAGTCTTTATTTTTATACTTAAAATTACACAGTACATAATGATTTGATACTTAGATTTTTCCTTAAATTATTACAGTTTCAATCACAACATTCCTTTTACTCTGTGATTATACAACCTTAACAAAAGTATTTCTGTGATGTCCAAACTGACCTTTCCATATCCTGTTCACTTTTCAACCATTGAACATTTTCCTTTTGACATCATCTCCTCTCCTACGTAAGTGATAAATTGCTTCTTCTTATACCTACTAAAAGTTCAAGTTAAACCTTACACAAATCATTTCCACTTATCAGCCCCTGATTACATCTTCTTAGTAATATAAGTTTCTATTAATCATCAATGCTTACACTACTTTATTGTTTCTACTAGATTATCAATCTTCTATCCTACATACTACATTACTATTTTTTCTAAAAAAGTGTTCATTAAAGTGCTTAACCACAGTGTTTCTGTATTTCCTTTCTTTTGAGGCTGTGAGGCATAAGGTCCAACCTGGCTAATTGCTGCAAGAAATGTAGATTATTAAGTTTTGACCACCTTTCACTTATGTTCACTATTCTCTGCCTATTTATGTAGGTGCCTGTATGTAATAGTGGGAGTTTGTAAATTCTGGCTGGTAATTGATTGTGGTGAGGTCTGTAGGGGTCGGTCAACTTCACTTTAGTTTGTTATCTGTTTTTGTGATCTCATAAATGCAGTTACTTTGTACTTAGGTTTTCTGTGAATGGGAGTGGCACATACAATTCCCTTTGAATTCAATCCACTGAAGCTGAAAACAATATATAATATATTTTTTACTATAGAGCTCATAGTAAAAGCCTGTGGATATGGCCATATTATATATTTTTACAAGTGAATTCAAAGTTACCTTAGAGAGAAGATAGAAAGCAACTTCTGAGAATTATCTGCCTTGCATGATATCTCTCCTTCTACTGGGACCGTGGCAAACAACAGAAGCCAAGCCGCTCTCCGCAACATCCTTCTCCAGTGACTGGTCCCTCCTCCTCATTTGTATATTGTTGTTGTTGTTAAGTGCCATCAAGTTGGTTCCCACCCATAACAACCCTGTTACAAGTTGTTAGTTAGATTCCCTCCAATACTGATGCTGCATTCTTCTTCATACAGTCCAGATAGTCAAGTTATTTTCTCAGCATAAAGTTTGAATAATTACGGTGAAACAATACTACTTTGTCATACACTTTTGCTGATTTTAAATGATCCAATATTTTCTTGTTCTATTCATAGACTGCTTTTTGGTCTATGTATAGGTTTCACATGAGTACAATAAAGTGTTCCAGAATTTCTGTTCTCCACAATGTTACCCATAGTTTGTTTTGATCCATACATTCTAAAGTCTTCACATAGTGAATAAAACACAGGTAAACATCTTTTCGGTATTCTCTGCTTTGATAAAGATGCAGTTGATATCAGCAATTATATCTCAACTTCGATGTCCTCTTCTGAATCAGGGTTTACTTTTGAACAGTTCTCTGTCAATGTAATGGTGCAACTGTGTTTAAAAATATCTTCAGCAAAATTTAATTGTGTGTGATATTAATGATATTGCTTGATAATTTCTGTGCTCTGTTCTATCACCTTTTTTTGGAATGAGCACAAATATGAATCCTTTCCAGTTGACTAACTAGGTAGCTGTTTTCCAATTTTCTGAGCACAGTTGAGTGAGCGTTTCCACATTACATACATTTATTGAAATATTTTGATTTATATGCTATCAATTCTTAGAGCTTCCTTTTCACCATTGCCTTCAGTGCAGCTTGGACTTTTACCTTAAGTACCACCGGTTCTTGTAATAGGCTTTTGATGCTTCCTTCTTAGTTCAATATTTTTCAAATAGTATCCTTTAATATTTCAACGCAAGACTTGAAAAAATTCTTCCATTCTTTCAGTGTGAGAAGTGGCAAGCATGCTCTTCCCCTTTGTTTTTCTAATTCCCAGTCTTTGCAAATTTCATTATAAAGCTTTATTTTCTATTCTTGACCCACCTTTTGAAATCTGTTTGTCTTCTCTTCTTAAGAGAAAGACAAAAAGGTTTTGAGAGAAAATTTCAAAATCGCTCCTGACATTCATTTTGGTTTTTCTTTCCTGTATTTTTAATGATCTTTTGCTTTCCATAATATCCTTGATGCCATTCCACAACTCATCTGTTATTTATTAGTCTTCAATATGAAAAATCTCTTAAGATGATATCTAAATTCATATGGGATATATCCAAAGTTGTATTTTGTCTTTTGTGTACTTGTTTTCAACTTCCATATAAACTTGAATATCAGTAATTGATGGTCTGATTTGCAGTTTGAACCTGGCCTTGTTCTGACTAATTATATTGAGCATCTCCATTATCTCTTTCCACAGAGGTAGTCACTTTGATTTTTGTATATTACGTCTAGCAAGGTCCATGTGTATAGATCACCATTTAGGTTACTGGCAATGAATAAGTGACTGATCTTGCAAAATTCTATCATGTGTTCTCTAATGTTGATTCTAGCACTAATGTCATATTTTTCACCTATGTATCTGTCTGTTTTCCAGCTCCCACATTCTTATCAACAATATTTATCAGTTCATCTTGACTGAACGATTTAGTAGTTTAAGATCATAGATTTTGATAAAAATCTTCAGTTTCTTCATCTGTACTAGGTGTGGTTGGTGCATAATTTTGAATAATACCCATTGTTCACAATTTTATCTATAGTTTTTAATGATATACACAGTCTAAAGCCTTTGATTAGTAAATAAAGCTCAAGTAAACATCTTTCTGGTATTTTCTGCTTTCAGTCAAGAACCATCTAACATCAGTAATGATATTCCTAGTTTTACAACCTCTTCTGAATTCTGCTTGTCTTTCTGGCAGTTCCTTGTCTACATACTGTTGCAACCATTTTTGAATTATCAGCAGAATTTTACATGCATCTGATATTAATGATGTTATTGTTAAGTGTCATTGATGCAGTTCCAACTCATAATGACCCAGTATAGGGGGTTTCTGAAGAGTGGCTGGTGTGTTTGAAACACCGACCTTGCAGTTCAAACAGAGCTTGTGGTCACTTGCTTATCCTACAGAGCAATGTTGGATGTTAACTTCCGCATTCCATTGGGTCACCTCTCTGGAATGGACACATATGTGGATCTCTTCCAATCAGTTAATCAGGTAGCTGTCTACTAGATTTCTTGGCATAGATGAGTAAGTGCCTCCAGTACTTTACCAGTTACTTGAAATATTTCAATTTTTATTTAATCAGTTCCTGAAGTTGAGTTTTTCACAATATCTTCAATGAATATGAAATTTCTTCCTTTAGTACCATTAGTTCTAGATCATATACTACCTCTTGAAATGTCTGAACCCTGACAATCTCTTTTTGGTATAGCAACCTTTCCTGATTATAAACCATTTAGTATTCCCTGGTCTATTTGAATAACTGTGTCTTGGTCTAACAAATGTTCCTATGAACACATTTATGTGTTCCAGAATACCCATTCTTCATAAGATTTTTAAGGCTATTATTCAAAACTTAATAAATAATGATAAGATTTGTTGTGTTGTTATGTGCCAGCCAGTTGATTCTGACAGTGTATGATTTCTGAGGCTTTAAGATCTTCACTGCAGCATAACATCATTGAGTAATATTATGATAAGTATAATAAAGTATAGAAAGATAAACTATATAGCATCTTTGTAAAAATAAAGCCATTACCTAATGGTGAAAGCATATAGCCAATTTAGAGAGTTGTTTTTGTTTTTTCTAAATGTAGAGTATCAAACTAAGTTTTGAAGGTTGTTTTCATTTATATCCCTACTAGAAGAATGTCTGCCTCATTAATGAATAAGTTTTGCTTTTATTTTTAAAAAATATTTTCCACAAGTTTATTGCTACATTTTTCTTGCCTTACTCCTTCTTTCTTCATATATGTGTATATGTGTGCATGTATGTGTAGTCCTGGTGTGGCACTGTAGGATAAGCACTGGACTGCTATCCACATGGTCAGCAGTGATCCTCAGAAACCCTATAGAAGTCACTGAATCAGAACCTATTGATGGCATTCAACAACAGCATATGTATAAACTTTGTGGAAAATTCCAGTATCTTTTTTTTTTTAATATTTTATTGTGAATTAGGTGATGGTTTATGTGGGAGAACATTAGCTTTACAGTCATCCTCTCGCATATTGTTTCATTGCCATGGTTACAATCCCATCCATGCATCATCAACCAACCAAAAGGTATACCCTGCAAACCTGCCTACCAGTCATCAGCAAACAGCCCCCCTCTCTCTCTGGGTCTAGAGTCCCCAGCTGCTCCATCTCTCCATGCTATTGTCTCTGCCTCCATCTCTGGTGTCACTGTTTCTCTGGGTAGCATCCCACACTCTGCTCTTCTTCCTTGATGGTCCCAGGGACATCTGCACCTGGACTGCAAGGTCAATCACTCTCCTCATTTTACTACAAAATGTCTACCTTTACATTTCGATCCTGATAACAATTATTCACTATTGTACCATAAGATACCTATCCCCATCTCCTTTCATCAGTCCCACCCAGACAGATTGGAAACTACTCAGTGGAGATTCTACCTTCCTCTGTGTCCTCTGGATCTAGGCTCCCTCTTGAAGGCTTGTAAGTCAGTCATTTCTTGCCTTTGTAGCTCCCCCATTTTGGGTAGCCAATGTCCAAGTTGCCCATCCCTGTCAGCTCTGTGTATGCAGGGGATGGGAATGATCCTTGCTGTAAAGATTTGTTCCCTCTTTTGAGCTACTGCATCCAGAGGTGTAGGTCAAGTTCATCAAATTATATCAGATGTCTCTTTTTTTCCTCTTCTTTCTTCTTCTAGTTGAACTCTGGTCATTCAGTCATTGAAGCCAAGTCAAGTGAGTATAATCTGCAAGTGTGGATGTTTCTATGCATATGCCCTCTCTTCTTATCAGCTGGATGCTTCACTTTCCACTCTAATCCTCTGTGGCTTTGTCTCTGACTCTGGACCCAAGAGTCCCCATGTCTTGCCACAATGCTGGCCAACTAGGTCTCCACCCAGGTTCACAGGAGTCAATTAAACATTGTAGTGTTTAGCTCACAGCTTTATGGCTGTTTTTCCCTCACTTCCCCTTATCAGTGACTAACATGTTCACCAATCAGAGTGCATGTCTGCTCTTATATTCCAACCGAGTTTTTGTCTTGGAATGGGATTTGCCCTGAGGGAACCTGACTACTTGCCTTGATGTCTCCTGGATGAGCAACTTGTTAGTTCTTGTGTAATCAGTCAGACTGCCTTTATTGTTTTGTATTTTTCCTGTCAGTCTTTCTATAAAGAAGTGTCTTCTGTTCTTCTAGTCTTTCCATGCTGGTCTGCTTGTCCTTTAGAGTGGAAATTTCCCACCTCAGAAGATTCTGGATGCAGTTCAGGATTCCACCTATGGTCTTATGTAATGCAGAGACTCTGCTGGAAGCCTCCTTCACTGGGCACGTTGTAGCCCCATTTTAGGTATTCCAATCAGTATAGGCAGAAGACAGACTTACAAGCTTTCTATGGTGATATTTCTGGTTATTCCTTTCTCTCCCCCTCAAGTGTTTATTTTATAATGGTATGCCAGGGAAACCAAGATTCAAAAGACAACCAAGCATCTTAACATTCTTTCCCCCATTTGCCCATTCCTACCATGTCTCAATCCTTGTATCTCCAGAGCCCTGTTGTTCCAAGGTTGTGCATACATCATTATTTACCTCTATCCCACTTAGCCCGTGCAAAACTGTCTAATTATTTTCCCATCTGCCTTGTTCTTCCATTCCCCTCCCCCTTCTTGTGCATTGCCTCCCCTCCCTAGCATCAAAACTATCCTGTGTCTATTCCCTACCCTGTGCTCTACCTTCCCCTCCATCCCTCATCCCATCTCCCACATCCCGGTAACCAGCAAAGAACGCCTTCCCCGCTTTAGTATTGGTTCTTTTTCATAAGTTTTTTACAGTAGTGGTCCTATGCAGTATTTCTTCTTTAGTGACTGACTAATTTCACTCAACATAATGTCCTCAAGGTTCATCCATGTTACGCGGCGGCTTGCATTTTCCTTGTTATTCTTCAAGGTAGCATAATATTCCATTGTGTGTATGTACCACAGTTTGTTTATCCATTCTTCAATTGATGGGCACTTTGGCTGTCTCCATATTTTTGCAATTGTAAATAGCGCTGCTATGAACATTGGTGTGCATATATCTACTCATGTTATGGCTCATATTTCTTGCTTGTAAATACTAAGTAGAGGAATTGCTGGATCATAAGGTATTTCTCTGCTATTCATAAGGTTTTCAGTGACTAAAGATTCTGAAGTAGTTCATCACTCTTTCTTCCTAGTCTGTCTTTGTCTGGAAGCTCATCTGAAACTTGTTCACCATGGGTGACCCTGCTGGTATTTAAAATACTGGTGACATAGCTTTCAGAATCATAACAACTCACAAGCCACAACAGTACGACAAACTGACAGACGAGTGGTGGGACCAGTCACTGGAGAAGGATATCATGTTTGGTAAGGCGAGGGGTCAGAGAAAAAGAGGAAGACCGTCAACAACAACAAGATGGATTGGCTAAGTGGCAGCATCAATGAACTCAAGCGTGGCAACAGTAGTGAGGTTGGCCCAGGATTGGGCAGTGTTTCATTCTCCTGTGCATAAGGTTGCTATGAGTCAGTACCCACCCAATGGCACCTTAACAACAACAAGGTATTTTTTAGTTCCAACCTTCTGAGGAAGCACCATTTTGTTTCCAGAAAGGCTGGACCATTTTTCAATAACACAAGCAATGCAGAATCATCCTAGTCTCTCCACATCCCCGCCAGCATTTATTGTCCTCTACTTTTTTGATTTTTGCTGTTATTGCTGGTGTGAGATGATATCTCATTGTTGTTTTGATTTGC
>NW_006408588.1:3446172-3453993 GCF_000296735.1 Chrysochloris asiatica | reverse complement strand
CTTTGGGCAGTATTGACATTTTCACAATGTTAAGTCTTCCTATCCAGGAGCATGGTACATTCTTCCATTTTTGTAGGTCTCTTTTGGTTTCTTGTAGTAGTATTTTGTAGTTTTCTTTGTATAAGTCCCTTGTTTTTTATGGTTACATTTGTTCCTAAATATTTCATCTTTTGGGCGATTATTGTAAATTCTATTGCTTCCTTAATGTCCTTTGCAATGTTGTCATTTTTGGTATAGAAGAATCCAACTGATTATTTTATGTTGAATTCCAGTATCTTTTAATTCCATTTTTCCAAACTTTTTGAAGCCTCTCTATATATGTATATGTATACATAAAGAGAGCAAGAGCCCTGGTAGCTTAGTGATTTATGAGGTGGGCTATAAATCTCAAAGTCAGCAGTTCAAATCTTCTAGCCCCTCTGGGGACAAAGATGAAGCTTTCTGCTCCTGTAAAGACTTGAAGGTACTTAACAACAAGAAAAATTTTATATAGTTACAAAAACACAATATTAGGTTGCTGTGAGTTGAAACTGATTTAATGGCAAGCAAACACTACGACCATATGTATTTCTATGAGTATGGCCTGCATTCCATTATATTTTTTTGTAATTTTTTGTCACATTTTCCTCCATTTTTTTTTCCTTGATGTTTTACTTTTTATGGTTTATCCTTTGATGTATAGAAAAACAATTTTCTGGATTTTTCCATTTATTTTACATTTAGGAAAACTCTTCCTGTCCAATGAACACATGTGACCTTATTTTCCTATAGTTGAATGGTTTGTTTTTACATTCAACTCTTTAATACATCTGGATTTTATTTTTTTAGTGTAAGGTGCAAAACACCATTTTTTCAAGAAACCTGCTTTATAATTAAAATGTTTCCTTTTGTTTCACATGCCAAAGGCAAATGAAATTAATATTTGTGGGTGGGTTCTTGTCACATATTATCCTTTTGAATCTATGAATCTGTCAATTAATTTTTTTTTTAATTGGTAAAATATGATTTCCTAGCTCTGTTTTCTGATGTGTTTTGGTTGGGGAGTTAACATCATGTTTTAAGCAATCAGGTAAAATTGTTTAGTTTTAGTTTGTTTGGAGATGTTTTGTTTTGCTTGGGGCATTTATTTGTTATTTTGTGATTTGGCAAATTCAGAAGGGTATGCTTTGCATTTTAATGAATATACTAAGTTCACAGCACTCACTGTAGGCATGTTGCCTGTGTGGTCCTTAGAATGTGAAACCAATATCTTGTCCTTGACATCAAAATATCCCTGGTAGGCATGGCAGGAATTGGCACTATCCACATTCCAGCAGTCTGACTATGGAGAAGGATTGAGAATAATATCTACTCATCAGCCTGATGCAAGGATTACCCCATCAAAATTTCAAATATGTTGTTCTAAATAAATGATCTAATCCTCTTAAATCCTCCAATATTCCTCCCCTACTGTGCCTTCTTTAGAACACTAAAGACAAAACAAAACAAAACAAAAAAGAATAAAATATTTGAAAAAGTCTTTGAGACATGCTGCCTAAGCTCGAGGGCCAAAAAGAAAAAAACATTGTAGTGCCTTTTTAAATGAATTTATCAACTTGTACTTGACATTCATTATAAACAGCTCTGTGTTCCAAGAATTTGATTTTAAGAGAGGTGAGAATATCAACATAAGTGTTGCATATGATATGAATGTTCTCATATTATGTACAATATTGTCAATATTTCTCTAGAAATATTCCTCACTTTTAAAAAATTGCCTTTGTAAATTTAAGTTTATAGCTATAATTGATTCTTTTTATTTTCTTGATCCTTTTGTGTTACTTAAAGTAAATCCATGTTCAATTTCTATCTATCGATTAGTAAAAAAAAGTAAACTTATGTCTTCAATAATTTTCCTCCAATTATTCACTGTAACTACCAAATCTTTGTTTATTAGGCTTAGATTTAAAGAAGATGATAGTAAACATTGATTATTTTTATGTTTCTGGAGATTTAAAAAATTATTCAAAATAGATCACAGATCAATACCTATATTCAAGTTTCCAGAAACATAATAAATACTAGAAATATTTTACCACATTTGTGCCAGACAGTGTGGATTTGTCTGGAGTAAAATGGTGACGGGTCCAATGATACCCTGTTAAGAAATATCTAATAAACAGTTGTATTTGAAAGTCTGGAGTTTCACTTAGAAGTCACAGCATGAATTGAAAATGTGAGAATTTTTTAAGATAAAAAGTACATCATGAACATAATACAGGAAGAAAATGAAATGTCATTAAGAAGACATGAGAGAAGGAAAAGACCAAAACAGATGTCAGAAGAGACTCTGAAACTTACTTTTCAGCTTAGAGATACTAAAGCAAATGCAAGAAATGAGGAAGTAAATGAGATGAATGGAAAATTTCAAAGGGCAGCTCAAGAAGACAAAGTCAAGTATTATAATGAAATGTGCAAATATCAGGAATTAGAAATACAAAAGAGAAGAAAACACTCAGCATTTCTCAAGCTGAAAAACCGAAGGGAAAAAAAATCAAGTTTTGACTTGAAATATTGAAGGATTCTATGGATAAAATGTAGTCATGGTGTGGCACTATAAATTAAGCTCTAGACTGCTAACTGGGAGGTTGGTTATTCAAACCCACCATTCACTCCTTAGAAAGCCTATGCATGGTTGCTATGAGTCAGAACTGACTTGATGGCACTTCATAAGAGCACGGATTTGGGCAAAACGCTGAGTGATTCAAAAAGCATCAAAGAAGATAGAAGGAATACACACAGTCACTGTAAAAAAAAAAAAAAAAGGATGATGTTCAACCATTTCACAAGATCATATATGATCTAGAACCAAAGGTATTGGATAAAGAAGTACAAAGTGTACTGAAGGCATTATTAAAGTCAAGGTTCTGGAAATTGATGGAATACAAATTGAAATCTTTCAACAAATTGATGCAACACTGAATTTATTCACCCTTCTATCAGAGGAAATTTGGAAGACGGCTCCTTAGCCAAATTGGAAAGATCCACATTTGTGCCCATTCCAAAGAGAAGTAACCCATTGGAATGTGGAAATCATTGGATGATATGATTAATATCATGTGAAAGCTAAAGTTTGCTAAAGGTAATTTTTAAATGGCTGCAACACTACATTGACAGGGAGCTCTCAGAAGTTCATTGTGGATTGAGATAAGGACTTGGAATGAGCGATATCATTGCTGACATCAGAAGCAACTTGGCTGAAAGCAGAAAACACCACTGCTGGGAGCGATGAGGGTAGAGGACAGCTTCAATTTACTGTTTGACACAGTCCAGTAAATAGTAGAGTAGTCTGGCAAAACAGATAGCTCTCAGAAGTTGCTTTCTACCTTCTCTATAGAGTAATCTTAATTTTACTTATAAAAATACATAATTTGGCAATATTCACAGCTTTTCACTATGAGTTCTACAAACCTTAGGAAAAACCAGTTTAGCAGCAATTGCTTTCAGCCTTGGTGGATTGAATACAAAGAGAAATTGTGTAAATTACTCCCTTTCATTAGAAAACCTAAATAACTGCATTTGTGAGGCCACAAAAGCAAATAGCATTTGGAGTCAAGCTGACCTACCCCCATAGACCTCACCACATTCAGCCACTAGCTAGAATTCTCAAACCCCTACGTATAGACACCTGCGTAAATAAGCAGACAATAATGAACTTAAGTGAAGGATAGTTTTGACTTAATAATCTACACTTCTTGCAGCAAGTAGCCAGGTTGGGCTTTATACCACATAGCTTCCAAGTGATTTAATGAATACCTTTATTATAAAAATAATAGCACATTATGTAGGATAGAAAGTTTATAGTCTTTTAGTAGAAACAAGAAGAAACAGTTTTATCTCATACTGGGAAGGAACATGAAGGTCAGTCTGAACATCACAGAGTATTCTTGTTAAGGCTGTCTAAGGACCAGGTGCAAGAATGTTGTGACTAACTGTGTAATAATTCAAGAAAAGATAAACGTGTCAATGCATATACTGTGTAATTTTAAGTATAAAAAATAAAGACTTGCTGAGCTGGGCTGGCAGAGCAGGCAGAATGTAGGAAGAAGAGAAAGAGAGCAGGAGTAGAGCCAGAAGATAGAAGGCAAAAGTAGCAGAAGCAGCAGAAGGCAGAAATGGCAGAGAGAGAGCAGAAGCAGAGGAAGAGGCAGAGGCAGTAGAGTCAGAAAGAAGAAGCAGATAGCAGGAGGAGAAGGCAGAGGGCAGACAGCAGAGAGAACAGACAGCAGAGAGCAGAGGGCAGACAGCAAAGAGAACAGGAAGCAGAAGCAAGGACAGAAGCTAGACAGCATAGCCGGACAGCACAACAAGTTGAAAAGCCTTTCGATTGTATTCATTCATTTCTTCACCCGACGTTTCCACGTATTCGCTCGTGTCCCACGACCCCCGTGGAGGGCAGGAACCCCCACACAACACAAAAATATTTATCTGTGCTTTTATGATTACACAAAGGCTTTCGACTATGTGGATCACTACAAACTATGAACAGCATTGCAAAGAATGATTGTTCTTAAAGACATACTTTTGCTCAAGAGAAACTTGTACATAGACCAAGAGGCAGTCATTCCAACAGAACAAGCAGAAACTGAAAGGTTTTTAAAAAGTTAAAGTATGCACTGGGGCTATCTACTTCCACACACTTATTCAATTTGAACACTGAGCAAATAATCTGAGAAACAGGATTATGTGAAAAATAATTGTATCAGAATTGGAGGAAGACTCATTAACAACCTGAGATAGGCAAATGATTAAACCTTGCTTGCAGAAAGTAAAGAGGACTTAAAATAACAGCTGATGAAGATTAAAGACTACAGTTTTTTAGTATGAGTTGCACTTCAAAGTAAAGAAAAAAAAAAACAAAAAACCCTCACTACTGGACTAATAAAGAATATCATGAAAATGGAGAAAAGACTGAAGTTGCCAAAGACTTCATTGTGCCTGCATCCACTAGCAACACTCACTTGGAAGCAGCAGTCAAGATATGGAACTATGTATTATATTAGGAAAATCTGTTGCACAAGACATCTTTAAAGTATTCAAGAGTAAAGATGTTAATTTGAGGACTAATGCATGTCTAACCCAAGCCATTGACTTTCCAATAGTTTCATATGCATGTGAAAGTTGGACAGTGAATAAGGAAGATTGTAAAAGAATTGATGTCTTTGAATTATGGTATTGGATAAGAATATTAAAAGTACCATGGACTACTAGAAGAACTAACAAATCTTTGTTGGAAGAAGTACAGCCAGACTGTTTCTTAGAAGCCAGGTTGGTGAGACTCAGTCTCTCATTCCTTTGTCATATTATCACGAATGACCAACCCCTGCATAAGGACATCATACTAGGTAAAATGAAGAGTCAGTGAAAGGGAGGAACATCCCTAAATCAGATGGACTGGCACAGTGGCAGCTGCAAAGGGCTCAAATTTAACCATGATTTTGAGGATGAAGCATTGCAGGGCAGTGTTTTGTTCTGTTGTATATAAGATTGCTAAGAGTCAGTACTGAATCAACAGCACCTAACAATATCTTTTCAAAAATTTCCCAAATTGTGTTTGGGATAACTGTCTTAAGAACTTAATAAGGCTTAATACTTATCTTAAAATATTGAGAAATCTTACAGAAAATAAACTAGTTAAACATCTTAACAAAATATTTTCTGAATTACTTACTATGGAATCCATTCCCACAGATGGTTTAACAGCAACTCATGGAACTGTTATTACAGAAATCACAATTTGGAGATTTTGATTGAAATTGCAGGTCCTTATTCAGACAACTTCCCTGGAATGTCCATTGTATCAACACATTCAATAAGAGCCATATATGTCTGCAATAATACATGAAATCAAGAGCAAATATAACCATCCTGAGAATTTGGAATTACTGACATTTTTCAAAGGTGATCCTAACCATCTTCCAAACTGGCAGTACATTATTCTAAAGGATTTGACATTTCATCTGTAGTGATATATTCTGAGGATGTTACCATACTCTTCCTTAAGACTTATCTAGCACAGACTACAGTGGCAGTACATGTTGTAATTTACTGTACATTTTTCTACCTTTTAATTCTCTGGAGTTTTCCCCATGCTACACATAAATAGAAAAATGAAAACTAAAATAGAAAATCATTGTGACCAACAAAGATGAAAGAGGAGTGGAACGTGTGTGACTAAGCATGGGTTTTTTTTTGCAGAATGTCATTTTCCTTTATTTTTTCTGATTGCGTTGTTCCTTTCAAATACAAGATGCACCCATCATTGAGCTGTGGAGATACATGTTCGTATTCATCCCTTGTTTGAAAATTTGGAGGTCTTAAGATAACTCTGTTGAGTGATTTTAAAATTTTGCATTCAGCTCTCTTTACCTAGACAGGCTTGTATCATTATGGTTAGAGAAGAAATTATATGGGTCGAGAGCTGCCAATAATGCCTGCTGCAAACATATGGCCTTTTCTGAATTGCTAACCATGGAGAACAATGGAGACTACACATAGGCATGTGGGCTCTTTATGGTCATTGGTCTTTCTCTGACTTTACAAAAACATGAATTTTCAGGTGAATCAAAGCTTATAAAATGCAAAAGAAGGTTTGAGGAGGAGTTGGTATTGAAAACTGTTACAGGTCTCAAGGAAAAAGCAAAGAAAACAAATGAACAAATGAAACACCCATGACATTTACTTACAGGCCAAGAAAGATAATAACAATGACATTTGCCAACTGTAGTTGCTGTTAAAAATTAGATGAGATTGTCAAAAAAGGAAACACTGTTTATTTGACATATTTATTTATATTTCTTAACTTTTATGAGCCTTACCTTTATCTACTTTTTTCACACTGCCTGCAATATTTTAAAGGCTGTCAGCATATGATGACTAGGAGTTTTGAACTATACAAGTCTTTTGCACTCAGTTGCTTATAGGAAGGTTAGCAGCTTAAATCTACCCACTGACTTTTCATAAGGTCACAGTCATTAAAAACCATATGGAGTGTATTTCTACTCTGGGTCATTATGGGTCAATATTGATCCTATAGCAACTAGCACATTGTGCCTCCCAACTAATTACAGAATAATAGCCAAGTCATAAAATTAGAAGTATAGATTCCTATCAAATAGGGTCCATTCCCAGCTTATTTCATCTGAGGTCACCCATGGCATTTTCCCAATCTTTTCTTCTGGGGATTTTTCAGTCACAGTAATGGCAAATAGGCAGTAGGATGGAGATGCATATGCAACTCTCAAGGATGAGTAAAAGCCTCAGCCTCCTCCACACATTGTACTATGATATGGAAGTGTACTCTATAGTCTTTTAGATTTCCAGGTCCGTTGAGCCCAGCTGCCCACAGTAGCTCATCAAAACAAATTTTATTAAATGGCATCATTTTCTGTCTCATTTCCCACATCCTATGAGCCACATGCTACCAGAAGAACAAACAGATCTGTGTTAGAAGAAGTGCAGCAAGAGTGCTCTGTGGAGGCCAGGATGGTTAAACTTCATCTGTCATACTTCGGACATATAAGAGGGACCAGTTGATGCAAAAGGATATTATATTTGGTAAGTTGAGGGTCAGAGAAAAAGAGGAAGACCCCCAGTGAGCTGGATTGGCAAATAGGCAGTATCAATGGGTACAATTTTTAGGTTGGTCCAGGACCGGGCAGTGTTTCATTCTCTTGTGCATAGGGTCGCTGTGAATCAGTCCCGACATGATGGCACTTAACAACAACAACATGAGCCCTTCTGTATCTGTCAACCAGTTAACACAATCCATAGAAGGTAATA
>NW_006408588.1:3422671-3423768 GCF_000296735.1 Chrysochloris asiatica | reverse complement strand
CAGAACAGTAGTAGGAATATGCACACCAATGTTGATTACAATAGCAAAAAGATGGAGACAGCCTAAGAGTCCATAAATGGAAGAATAGATAAACAAACTTTGGTACATTCACAAAATGGAATACTATGTTTGCTTGAAGAAAAATGAAGCTGCAAAACACCTGATTACATGGATGAACCTTGAGGACATTATAGTGAGTGAAATTCATTAGTAAAAAAGGACACATATTGCATAACACCATTATGGTATAAGCTTCAGGTTACCAGGAGTAGTAGAGAGGGGACAGTGAAGCACAGGTTAGGGGATATTCACATCATAGCTCTGTTGTTGGGGAGAGCAATATACAAACAAGGGGAGGTCAATACACAAGACTCTGAAGGAAGTGGAGGAACAATGAAGACAGAGAAATGCTTAAGTACATTTGCATGGGCTAAATGGGGCAGAGGTAAATAGTGATGTATGCTCAACCTTGAAACGACAGGGCTCTGTGGCATAGGGATTGAGACACAGTCTGAATAAGTACAAGAGGGAAAATAATCTTCAGATGCTTGACTGTCTTGTGGATATTTGTTTCCCTTGCTTACTATTGTAAAATAGACATTTGAGTGTGATAGAAAGGAATGCTGGGAAATATGATTACAGAAAGCTTTATAAGCCCATCTTCAGCCTATGACTTATTAGAATACCTAAAAGAGGGTCTAGAATTTGCCCAATGAAATAGGCTCTCTTTTTTTTTTTTTGAGACTTTTTAGAGTATGGTGCCTTAGTTGGAATCCTGAACCTCATCCAGAACCTTCTGAGGTGAGATGCTCCCACTTGAAAGGACATGCAGACCAACCCAGAGCAGCTAGAAGAACAGAAGATACTTCTCAAAAGAAAGATGGGCAGAGGAAAAAAAAAAAATACAGACTGGCTATTACTAGAATAAGCAAGCTATTTGCCATCAAGGCAAGCCATCAAAGCCTTTCAGGACAAACCACCTTCCAATATTGAAAGTCACAGGGGACGCAGGAGCAGGCTTCTCAGCTCACTGGTGACCTCATTGGTCTACATGTGAGTAGAAGTTTGTGAAAGGCAGTAATGAAGACATAGAATGA
>NW_006408588.1:3413222-3421166 GCF_000296735.1 Chrysochloris asiatica | reverse complement strand
TTCATTCAGTCCCACACAGATAATCCAGGACAGTCTCCACTGGTAAATACAACTGATTAAGAGTTTTCATTACATTTGCCAAATCCCTTAATAGTAACACCTACATCAGTGTTTGGAAAAATGGCCTAGCCAAATTCAGATATCAAAAATGTCATCTCAACTGCCCCAATGAATTACTCACCTCTATTTCCAGGTTTAGGACAGAACTCAAGCAACTACAAGACTCCTGATGACTTATCTACAACTTGCTTTTATCATATTTTTCTTCCACAGCATTTATCCTCATACCTTAATCCAGTCATGAGAACTAATCTGACACTTCTCACACAAAATTGATAGTGATTGTTTCCCAGTTTTGCTACTGTTTTGAGTGTTCTGACCCTGACACAATTTCTACTTACTAAAATTCTATACCCCTCATCTTTCAAATGCCAATAAAGATTTCCTCCCAGGTATATGCAAACATTCCATCATTTTCTAACTTCTGAACACCTCTAACATTTTACCTCTTATGTTTCTCTCTCTCTTCCCTTCATAAACTTTCTATTTTGTTACATTGTGAGTAAATTTGGTTAGCAACATCCAAGACACATAAAAGGAGTCCATGTAGATGGAGGATATGTTGCTGCTAATTGTTTCCTAGTAAGTTCAGACTCCTGGCAACTCCATGTGTAAAGAGTGTAACTTCTCCATAGGATTTTCAAGACTGTGACTTCATAGAAGCAGATTGTCTAATAAGCTTCTTTGAACCAACAACTTTATGATTTATTTGAATGCTTAAGTATTTGTAGCACCCAGGAATGGAAACTTACAGAAACATCGACTCATGGCCTTTCTTTTGTGTGTGTGATTAGGAAAACAATGAAGTGAAGATACTAAGTAGTTGCATTGGATGACCCATTCTATTGAGCCACGCTGAACAAATATATTTGTGTGTGTGGTAGCCTAGTCTAATCTATTCTGAATGATGTACCTTTTGATTCTCTAATCCATCCAGGACAAATTAAAGCCTCCCTTCCTTTGTTCTGTATCACTGCATTTGTATTAGGAGTATTTCCCTTACTACAGGCTATTTGAAAAGTTATGTATACATATGCATTAATGATGTCATAACTTCTAAAATGTAAGTGTTTCTTTCAACGTTTCTGTTTAAACCTGTGTCAAACAATGCCTTGAAATATAAGAAGAGTGGATTATAAACTGAGCTGCTAAGCAAAAGGTCAGTAGTTCAAATCTGCTAGTTGCTCTGTGGGAGAAATATGAGGTTTTCTGCTCCTGTAAAGATTTACAGCCTCAGCAACTCTACACAGGGTCACTATGAGTTGGAACTGACTCCATGGCATATAACCACCAAATAAATTATGGTAAAACAACAACAACAATATATTGAAACAGTCAAATATTTCTAGGATTATTTTCAGGCATCTATCTGGCTATCTGGAGTCCTGGTGTGGTGCTGTGGGTTAATGCGCTAGACTGAAAAGTCAGTTGGAACTGCAAGGTTGGTGATTCAAGCTCACCAGTTGCTCCTTGGAAACCCTGTAGAGGGTCACTATGGGTCAGAACTGATTCAACAGCACTTAACAACAACAACAATCTGGCTATATGGCTGGTGGATGAAACTCACCAGCCATCCTCAGAAACCCTACACAGATTGCCTTTGAGTTAGAAGCGACTCAGTGGCACTCAACAACAATAATCTGGCCCCTATATAGAAACAAATGTTTTCCATCATATTGATAAATATTTTTTCTTTTATTGTCAAACAATGACCATGCCATCAAAGAACTGTCTAAAGTCATGACTATCTTAATTGACTTCTCTCATGATTTGACTAATATGTAATCAGGACAACATTGAATCATAGTCTACTACTAACCCAGCAGACTTTCTGCTAAGCAATGAGAAGAAATAATAAATTGCAGCACCTCAGAAATATACATTTTATAGTATAAGATTGATTTTGCCCTTTGCCCTTCTAAGTAGCATAATGGTCTCTCTTATTCTGGAGAATCACCTGCATCTTTATTACATTTGCCTTTTTCTGGTCATGCAATTTTTCTGGGCCAGTAATTTAATACTTTAGTTAAGCATACCCAAATAAACTCTGTGCTGACCTTCTTAAACAATGGTGTTTCAGCTGCTTCCCTACCTGAAAATACCATATGAGGTGACTTTTCTTCTTGTCTCCAAATAATTTGAAAAAGCTTCAGAATTATAGTGTTTACATCAGAAGGAATCTCCAGTTTAAATCTGTTAGGTGGGTCTAATATTTTTATGTCTTTCCCCATGGCATCTGACAAACTAAAGTTTATTGCTTATATTTTTTTTAAAAAAGGATAATCGATGAATAATTATTGATTAGCACTCTGAAAACAGTATCATATACACACAGTTATATAGATTGCTTATTCATACTCTAATATCTGTAATATCCTCATTGAGACGGCATGAATGTGAAATATTCAGAGTGCAGAGGACAGCAGGATGAAGAAGGAACAGAGGGCTAATGGCTCACAGTTTGAATGTATTATACAGGATGGTGGTCCACCTATTAAGGTATTAGATTTGCTAAGCCTCAGAGTCTACCTAAGAAGAAAGCAAGGCTATATGATAAGGGGGCTGGAATAGTCCTTAGTTTTCAGGGATTCACATGCTCCTCAGTAGCTGCCTGAGATCCCTTCATGTTTTTGTCCCATCCATGTGTGAGACTCTCATACAATATTACACAAAACAAAAGCAGTATGCATTAAGCAGAGTGAATGTTCAAGTGAGGACTTGTTAGCACAAATTCTTTTATATTTTATAAACAATAAAACACTTTTGTTCTGTTTGTAAAAGAATTGCAAACACATTGAAAGCATTGTTTGAGTTAAAGAACCTGACCTCTCATCTCACATTTCATTTCAGTGAGTTCTAATCAACCCAATATATTAATTTCTAAAAACATTCTCTAAACTGATTCTAATTGGAATGAGAACATCATTAAAAATAATAAGATATTGGGAAACACAGGAGGTCTAATTTGGATAAAATACAAATTTAAAAATAAGACCAGATGTGCGATGAACACTTTACTATAAACTAATTAATTATTAAAGGAAATTGTTTTATATTCAAACTCATTAAATCATGTTAAAATTTTTTTTTCCTTTACATAAGCCTTACTCTGCATCATTACAAGCTGCAAGTTGAGCTGTTTTATCAGAGCGTGTTTGATTTGTAAATACAGAGCAAAGGACTAAAAACAACAAAAGCATCCTATTAAACAATAGACCAATTGGCAAAATGCCCTTTCAGTTCTTTCAACAGACTTTAAAACCTCAGGCAAGCACCTGAATTTGTAATACTTTTATCTTTCACCACTCTTTTCAGGTGACCTTCATCTGTACTCCCAAAGTCCAATTCTCTGGGGGCTTCTAGATTATAAATAAGGTCTGAATTTAGTCATGAATGATATTTGACACAGGTTGTTACAGAGAGACCCAAATAGACTCTTCTATCAAAATGGTTACCTAGAAATTATATTTAATGTTTCTTCTCCCAATTACTCAAACATTATTTTCAGCTATGTTTTCATAGTCTCCTTTTCCCCAACCTTGAATGACAGGTATATTAGCTAAGTCTGTCCAGCTCAGTGCCTGTCCGTCAAAGAACACCAAGGAAACATTGACCTCATGTACACAGCATGCATGACCAGCTCAAACTCCTTGATCAGTAAGTTCCTGAGAAGGCCAGGAAGCATCTCAACTGCCTTTGAGATAGAGCAGGATGATAAAGCTTATCCCATCAGGAAGGAGAACATTGGTTAGAGTCCAGTTGACTGGCTTATGTTGAGAGGGAAATTCTTGACTCCTGAACTCTGCCATATCAAATTAGCAGAATAAAGCCAGCTATTTGCCTGATTATTTATAACATCACAGGAAACTTGGAATGACTTATTAAATAATGGAAATATTTATCTTTCTTCAGAAATAAACTAGCTTTGCCAAAATGTATAGCAATTTACTGAGTATGAGAATGGTGAGAAAGAGTTTTTGCAGTTTTAAGGTTACTAAAGCATACCTGGGCTTATTTAAAAACCCAAAGCTAATTCCAATAGGAGGATGAACATTATGGTCCCAGAGTGATGTGTTCCACAGTCCCTAGATCATACACATGAACAAGAGTAGCAGGAACACTTGATGCTGCTGAATATGTTGCTGGCCATAGGGTCTGGCCAGAAGGGTTATCATCTTAATAAACCTAAGGGAGTGAATCTGAAAATGGTGACTTTGAAAATGGGTTTAATATCCTTGCTCATTTACAATATTGTACATTGTACAGATTACTGATGGAAGCTAAGAATGGATTTACAAAGCACAAATGCTGATACATGAGAAAAAATTGGGGGGAATAGAATTTTTCTTTTTCATCATAAACCAAGATGAGAATCACATAGGTAACTTGAGAAGATTGAAATCTGAGACACAAATGCATTCAATTACTCAGAGAAATCAGTAGTTAGTATTTTATTATATTACTTATTAGTCTTTTCTCTATGCTAAATCATTCACATTAAGTTGACCCTCCATAGCCATGGGTTTCACATCTACATATTCCACCATCAAAAAAAAGTCCGGGGGGTTGGGGAAGCAATTAAGTGGTTAAAGAAATCCCTCAAGGACTAAGAGGAATATGTGTTATTTGTTATTGCATACATCCCTCAAAGACTAGGAGGAAATAAAGTGTTATTTACATAATATTCACAGTGTATCAGGTATGATATAAGAAATCTAGAGATGATTTAAACTTTATGGGAGAATGTGTGTCGGTTATATACAATTGCTATTTTATACAAGGCACTTGAGCATTTTGGACTGTGGTATCCTTAGCGGTCCCAGAGCCAATTCCTCTAGATACTAATGGAGGATTATGCTTGTGCTCTTTCTATGAAAAAATGCAATGAATATTTAAAAATAAACATAAGTAATAATATATCTGTCGTCTATTACTCTATTTATCCTAATTATGTGTTATCCTTAAAAACCTGATGTTCAAAAAATAGGGATATTCTGTTTTTAAAATGCTTTTAATCATGTATATTATTGTTGTTTTTAAGTGTTTTGTAGAGTTGATTCTGACTCATAGTGACACTTTATAGGTTTTCAAAGGAGTAGCTAGTAGGTTTGAACTGTTGACCTTGTGGTTCACAGTCCATTGCTGGTCCTACAGTGCCATACCAGGAGCTGGATCATTTATATATATATATATAATTTTTTTTTTAAATAAAATACTGTGTTTATTTTGCATGTATATTTTTGTCTCCCCACCATTTCCATGTGTCTGACCAGTGCTACTACGATGTCCTATCATAACATTCCATAAATAGTTAGAGGAGTTCCTTCTTTAAAAACCTAAACAGGCATTTTGGACAACACATTCTTGGCAAAGGAACCTGGACAACATTTATCAGACATGGTTGGGAAAGTTCTCACCCTACATTATAAAAAAGGACAGCCTGATATCAACTGTTACAGAAATGAAATAAGATGGAAATTTTTAACAAAGTGTTTAAACTATTTTCTTAAAGAGACTTCCTCCACTGACAGAGATCTTGAATAGCCTCTTGGTCTGTTTTCCGGAAACAATTCTTCACATAATTGATGAATTTGGCTTCCACCTTGGGAAAGGAACCACCTTTTTCTAAACTTGCTTGCATTTGTGCTTTAATATCCTCTACAGAAGTAGGTCTTTTCAGTGTTTTAGGTGTTTTTTCTTGTTTTTTGAAGGATTCTTGACTTTTTGATATTGGTGTTGATGATTTAGAGTCTTTTCCACTCTGGTTTGATTTTTGTGAATTTTATTCCATATAGATTTCTTCACTGGAACTTTTTCTTTGGTTTCATCATTATGAAAATCAGCAGCAGCAACATCATCATTATCATCATCATCATCTGCATCTGCAGCAAGGTTTACATTTTTCTGTGGAACCTTGTTACCATCTGCAGTGGCAGACCACTTTCCTGGTATACTTAGGAGTTTCACATCTTCCTTCTCCATAAACATATATGATAGATATACATATATGCACACACACATTGTTGTTAAGTGCTGTCTAATTGTTTCTGAGTCATAGTGACCCTGAATAGGGTTTCTGAGGAGTGGCTGGTGAGTTTGAACTACCAAACTTTTGGTTCAATTGGAACTTGTGGCACCGTGCTGATCTGACAATGCCACACCAGGAGTCCACACATACATACATATATATACACATATATGTACGTCTGTCTTGAAGAGGTATGGACAGAATGATCCTTAAAAGCAAAGTTGGCAAGACTTTCATCTCTCCTTGTTTGAATAAGCAGGAAAGACTGAGGTAGTCCCTGGAGAAGGATATCAAACTTGGGAAAGTAGAAGGTCAATGAAAACGGGAAGACCCCCATCAAGATAGACTGCAGCAACAAAGCTTCAAACATAACAACAGTGAAGGTACAGGACCAGGTGGTCTTTCATTTTGTTAAATATAGGGTCACATGAGTCAGCATGAACTCAAACGCACCTAACAACTAACAACATATATTCCCATATATGAGAGGTTTAAAAAAAAGTTTGTGGAAAATTTTCCTTATCTTAATTTAATGTTTTCATGACTTTTTGAAGCCCCTTCCCCTATTTGATTTAAATATATGAAAGTTCAGGCAACATCTAACCTCTAAACTCCTTGCTCTTATTAGGGTTTTTGTTGTTGTTGTTGTTGTTGTTGTCTTTTAAAAGGAAAGCAGCTCTCCTTTTAATTATTTCCCCCTATACCACCAGTCACTCCCCAGAAACCCTATAGTATTGCTATGAGTCAGAACAGGCACATAACAACAACAACAATGATTACAATGGAGTCCTTGTGTGGTGCTGTGGCTTAATGCCCTGTACTGCAAGGTTGGATTGAACCCTTTACTCCTTGGAGACTCAGTACAGGGTCACTATGAGTCAGAAGTGACTCGACAGCACTTAGCAACAACGAATCTACCTATTTATCTATCTGACTGAATTTGTTCAGGAACTTTTTGAAGGCTTCTGTTACACACACATACACAGATGCTGTATTATTATTATTTTTTTAAGATTTTATTGTGAAGTTTACATGGGAGAACATCAGCTTTACATTCATCCTGTCATATTTCATTTCATTGCAATGATTACAGTCCCCTCCATGCATCATCAAATAACCAAAAGTTATACCACACAGTCCCGTCCCCCACCCCTGGCCACCAGCACACAGCCCTTCTCCCTCCCTAAGTCCAGTGTCTCCAGCCAACTATCTGTTCATGTCATCATCTCTGTCTCCATCTCTGGCCTCTCTGGGTAGGGTCCCACTCTCCATGTTTCTCACTTGATGATCCCAGGGGCCTATGCTCCTGGGTTGTAAAATCAATCACTCTCCTCCTTTTATCAAAAAACATCTACCTCTATATTTCCTACTCTCACAGTCAGTCCTAATGGCAATTATTCACTATTGTATCACAAGAGTCTTATCCCCATTTCCTTTCACCAGCTCTGTCCCAACAGATTGGAAATCATTCAGTGGAGATTCTACCTTCCCTGGCACCATCTGGAACTAGGGTCCTCTTGTAAGCTTGTAAGCCAGTCACTCCTTGTCTTTATAGGCCCTGCCATTCTGGGTAGCCAATCTCTAAGTTACCCATCCCTGTCAACCCTTTGTACCGAGGGGGTGGGAGTGATCCTTGCTGTAAAGATTTGTTCTCTTTTTTGAGCTATAATATCCATAATAATAGGTAAAGTTCATCAAATTGTAGCAGGTTACTTTTTTTTCCCTCTTCTTTCTTCTTCTTGTCGAGTTCTGATCATTTCACCATTGAAGCCAGGTCAATTGGGTACTATCGCAAGTATGGGTGTTCTTGTGCATCTCCCCTCACTTCTTACCAGCTGGATACTTCACTCTCTGCT
>NW_006408588.1:3412318-3412862 GCF_000296735.1 Chrysochloris asiatica | reverse complement strand
AACCCTGTACAGGGTCGCTATGGGTCGGACCCGACTCGATGGCACTTAACAACAACAACAACAATCAGTCAGACTGCTGTTATTGTTTCTGTTTTTCCTGCTGGTCTTTCTTTCACGAAGTATCTTCTGTTCTTCTAGCCACTCCAGGTTGGTCTACTCGTCCTTTCCAGTGGAAATTTCCTACCTCAGACGATTCTAGATGGTGTTCTGGACTCCACCTACGGTCTTATGCAATGCAAAAGCTCCACAGGAAGCCGCTTTCACTGGGCAACTTCTAGCCCCCTTTGATGTATTCTAATCAGTTAAAGGCTGAAGAGGGATTTACAAGCTATCTATAGTGATGTTTCTGGCTATTCCTTTCTCCCACACTCAAGTGTCCATTTTACAATGATAGGCAAGGGACACCAAGATTCAAAAGACAGCCAAGTATCTTAACATTATTCCCCTCTTTTACCCCTTCAAACCATGCCTCAATCCCTGTATCTTGGAGCTCTGTTGTTCCAAGGTTGTGCATACATCATCATTTACCTCTGTCCCACTTAGC
>NW_006408588.1:3410630-3411135 GCF_000296735.1 Chrysochloris asiatica | reverse complement strand
ACCTCCTTTTGTGAATGTCACTGCACTGCTTTTAGTGCCAGGTCTCTGTGCAGGTCTGGCTGTAGCCCCGCCCTCTTTACTCTGCCCAGGTGGGGTAGCCACAGAGGGAGTCCTATCTCGAGCCATTCCTAACCTGCAGTATTTTCCATTATATAGTGATTTTTTTCCACTTGAGTTTGCGGGAAACTGACTCCGTGCACCTTATGCAGATCAGAGCTCTGGTGTTGTTCCGTGAGCACAGCCTCTTCGGATTTTCAATCCCTCTCGCATGGATCCTTTCCTGTCTGGCTGTCTCTGCTGCCGCCCAAACCACAACTCTCAGATACTGTATTTTAATGCAAGTCATTGTTGTTAGATTCCATCCAGTCAGTTTCAATTCGTAATGACTCTGTGCCATCCTCACTATTGTTGTTTTGTTTGAAACCATTGTTGCTGTTACCTTGTCAATCTATCTCATTGGGTGTCTTCCCTATTTCTGCTAACTTTGCACTTTACCAAGTATAAT
>NW_006408588.1:3407434-3408390 GCF_000296735.1 Chrysochloris asiatica | reverse complement strand
ATTTGATTCCTGTGTCCATTTGGTGAAGTTCATTTATATAATCACCTTTTATGTTGCTGAGAAAAATGTTATTTGCAATGAATAAGTCATTGGTCTTGCAAAATTCTATCATGCTATCTCCAGCATCATTTCTATCACTAAGGTCATATATTCCAACTCTTGATCCTTCCTCTTTATTCCCAACCTTCACATTCCAATCACCACTAATTATCAATACACCTTTTATGTTTCATTGATTTCAGACTAAAGTAATTGGTAGAATTCTTCAGTTTCATCAACATTGACTTTAGTGGTTGGTGTGTAAATTTGAATAATAGTGGTATTAACTCATCTTCCATGTAGGCTATGGATATTATCCTGTTACAGATAACGTTGTACTTCAAAATAGATACTGAAAGGTTCTCTTTGATGATAACTATGATGTCATTCCTCTTCAATTTGTCATTCCTGTCATAGTAAGTCATACATTGCTGGATTGAAAATTGCCAATAAAGAACCAAGGAGTGCATTACATAGTTTTTGTAAACCACAGTCCCCTTAGGCTCCTATGTGCTAATCACATTATATGTGGTAGTCCTCAACTTCTGATGTATTCCAGTTGCAAAGAACTGCACTTATGACCACCTGGCTTTTATATTTGTCTGTATGTACCTTAATATCATTAGTAATTTGTATTACATACAATGTTTCATTGAACAATTTTCTGGTGTTATCATTCTGAGATGTTCATTGTAGGTGTTCAAAGAATAATAAAGACTGGATTTATAAAAATCCTGATAATAAAAGGGAATAATAATGAAGAAACAAACGACAGAGGTATTTGACGTATGTCAGAACCATCTTCTGACAATCATTGAGTCAGAAACCCATCAGAAATTGGGGACTCCCCATGTACATGTTTATTTTGGGGGTACTGGATAGGTCACTTACAAATTTTCAATTTTTTATATTACAAT
>NW_006408588.1:3405991-3407224 GCF_000296735.1 Chrysochloris asiatica | reverse complement strand
CACAAGGTTTTGAAGGAGCAACTGGTGGGTTTGTACTGTCAACTTTGTAGTTTGCAGTCCAGTGTTGATTGTACAGCATCACATCAGGTAGGCAATTCTAATCCACTAGGCATTCCATGGGAGAAACATGAGGATTTCTGCTCCTGTAAAGATTTTCAGTTTTGGAAGCCCTATACAGTGTTACTATGAGTTGCAACCTACTCTACAGCATTTAACAACAACATGGGTATATGAGATTATCCTGAATAACAATATTCAATATCATGAATCATTATCCCCAAATATGTTCAACTTGAATTGCTTAAGTATACTTTATTTTAGTACAGTATTTTGTGAAAGCCTTGGCCCAGTTTCAAGTTAGAAGACTATATTGTTATTCCTTTTTTAAATTTTGAGTGTTCATGGGATTATGTCTTAGCAAAATATACATATTCATGTCCATAACTTTCCATTCATGCTTTTTGAGAGCCCCCCAAAGTATTTTTATAGTACTTTCTGGCTTGTCTATATATATTATAGATGTCATTGTTTAAAAGCTGATTATTTAAAGTAAAATATTAAATTCATAAATTAAAAATGTAAATGAAAAATTTTCATTTTTGAGTGCACGCACTATTTGATGATGTGTTACATAAATTTATTCTTAAATCTGGTCAGTGTATTCATAAGTTTGGGTGTTCTGTTACTCTCTGCTACAGGCTGATTTATATTCTTTTCAAAGGATATGTTCTAATTTGAATCCACAATACCTGAGCATGTAACCTTATTTGAAAGCAGCATATTTGTAAATGTAATTAATTAACATGAAGTTTCACTGGAGTCGCATAAACTCTGATCAAATATGACTGTTGTCCTACTGAAGAAAAGGACAAGAGACAAAGACATCACAAGGAAGAATACCATGTGAAAACAGAGGCAGTGGTTGGAGTGATGTATCTACAAGTCAAGGGATGCCAAGGATTTCAAGAAATGACCAGAAACTCGGAGACAGGCATATATTCTCCCTCAAAGCCCTTCAGAAGGAATCATCCTAAGTGACACCTTGACTCTGGACTTCTAACCCTCAGCACTGTGAAAGGATAGATTTTCTCTTTTTTTTTAAGCCACCCAGTTTGTGGTATTTTGCTATGATATTGTGTGGAATTGACACACTTACCTTACATGTGTCTCAGTTACTAGCACATGCATCCCTGCTCTAGGAAAAATGGATGGTTATTGTTGTGGTAAAGTGCC
>NW_006408588.1:3403665-3405709 GCF_000296735.1 Chrysochloris asiatica | reverse complement strand
AACAAAGATTGTGAACAGAGAAAAAAGGAATTCATGAGGGAGGGAATACAATGCTTCCCATGGTGTTTGTAGCTATCATTTTGTGACACTTTCCTCACCTTCTGGAAAGAGCAATGGATTAGGAGACAAACATGAGGATGCATTTTCTATCAGAACTAATTCTGGATAATGTGAAGAGGTGTAATTTTTTTCAGTCTTATTTCCTCCAGGGCAGAATGAAACCAAGTTTGTAGATCAATATTTCACAGCATTGCTCTCAGGACAAAATCAATTTCACATATATTATTATTTTTGTTCTATTGTATATTGGTCACTATATGTTGGCAAAAACAACAAAAGCAAATTCTGCTCATCTTTAACACCTGGATTATTTACTTTTTTTCCAAAAATTAAAAATGCATTAAGAACAGAGACATCATATTTAGAGCATAATTAAAGCACATTGAAAGCTGTGATTTATCAAAAAAGATTTTTGAAATGCTCTTCTCTTCATTTCTGGCTTTTAACAACAATAGCGACTTCTCTTTATTTACCAAATCAGTTCATTACCTTGTATTTAGAAAAATAAGTTTCTTCTTTGAATGACTATTGAAATAAAACAGAAAAAAATTCCATTCCATTGGACATGTGTGTGTTATATACACATGTACACCTGCATACACACACACACATGAGTTTTTATTGTTAAATGCTGTTAAGTTGGTTCCTACCCAAAACAACCCTGTATAGAGTTTCCCCGGACGGATTGGTAAATTTTAAGTGCTGACCTTACAGTTCAAACTGATCCTGTGGTAGAGATCTTACATTACAGCATCACACTGGGACTTGGCACATAGAAGAAGACTTCAAAATTCATGAAAATGTTGAATTAAAAAGTAATGGAAAATTTCCATGAACCCTCTAAAGGTCACTCGTATACACATATAAGTGTATGTACACATATATTCATGTAGATGTACATAATATCACATATATATAAATAGAAAATGCATGTATCTTCATAATACATGGGTAAGTTATATTCCTCTAATAAAATTCAATGATGCTTTGTTGTTCATGGTTCACATTAAAAATTTACATGTTATTATTATTTTTTAATTCCAGGCATATGCTTATAAAATAAAATTGTCCTGTTTTGACATTTTCCCACATTTTAGACTGAAAAATTGATTGCTTGAAAAACATTATAAAGCAGAGATACAGTAGCATTAATATGATTGTTATCCATTAGTTTTCTTTCATTACTGGGTAAGGTGCTTTCTCTCTAAAGATTTCTGCAATCAACTAGACCAACAAAGCACTGAGCTCTTCTGTGTCCAAGCATTGAATTCTTTTTAGCTTTCATTGATTATGGCGTGAAATAAACTATCATGGATTTCTTTGAAAAGAAAAACAGGGGCTATTATTTTCACAAATATTATGTAAAGGGGCTACAAAAAATTAATGGAAAAATGACATTAAAAGATGACAGAATTTTTCCATGAACTTTTTGAACCTACCAGCCACTCCCTGACTACCCTGTACAGGGTCTTGATATGAGTCAGACATGATAACTCAACAGCTCTTAACAAAAGTATGTATGTTATTATAAAGTGATTTGGAATTGGTTCTGACTCATAGCGACCCTATACAGGGATTTCAAGGTGTGGGTGGTGGGTATGAACTGCTGACCTGTGGTTAGTAGTCACGTGTGTATCCTAGAGTGGCACATTAGAGTATACATATGTATTACATAAATATACACATATGTATATATGGAATGTGGTGGCTCTGTATGATAAGTACTAAACAGAAAACTACAAGTTCTGCAGTTCAAGTCCACCAGTTGCTCTACAGGAGAAAGATGAGGCTTTCTGCTCCCCCAAAGATTTAAAAGGCTTGGAAACCCTGTAAGTTTAAACTGCCATCCTTATGATTCAAACCAACCTTGTGGTCCAGTGCTGATCCTACAGTACCACATTTGTTGTTGTTGTCAAGTTCTATGAGTCTACCCTATATAACACAACAGAATGAAAACCTCCCATTCTTATAACATCCTTGCAAT
>NW_006408588.1:3401066-3402934 GCF_000296735.1 Chrysochloris asiatica | reverse complement strand
ATTGATTGAATAAGTATGGTGAAAGAACACAGCCCTGGTGTGCAACTTTCTTGATTTTAGACCATAGAACATCCATTTGTTTTATTTGAAGAACTGCCATTTGGTCATTATACAGTTTCTGCATGAGCACAATTAAGTGTTCTGAAATTCCTATTCTTCAAAATGTCATCCAAATTTGTTATGACTCACAAAGTAAAACGTGTTTTTGTATAATCGATAAAACACAAATAAACTTTCACATATCCTCTGCTTTCATTCAATATCCATTTTACTTTAGCAATGATATCACTCATTCCATGTCCTCTTCTGAATCTGTCCACCTACTGCTGTGATAGTTTTTAAATTATCTTCAGCAAAATTTTACTTAAGTATGATCCTAATGAGGTTTTTGACTACTTTCAAATTCTGATGATTCACCTTTCTTTGAATGGACACAAATATGCATCTCTTCCAGTCACTTCCCTGGGTAACTCTATTACAAATTTCTTAGCATATGTAAGTGGATGCTTCCAGTACTGCATCCATTTATTGAAATATCTCAGTTAGCAGTCCATCAATTTCTGGAGACTTTTTTGCCAATGTGTTCAGGACACCTTAGACTTCTTCCTTCATTTCTACTGGTTCTTGATCATATGTTAATTACTACAATTGTTACACGTAGACAATTCTTTTTGGAACCATGACCATGCTTTCCTTCCATCTTATGAGGCTACTTTTGTCATTACATATTTTGCGCACAGAATGTTATGTGCTGGGGCTTCAGAGAGTTCATAGAAACTTCCATTATCTTTAACTTCCATTTTTCCTTGAGCAATTTTTCTCTACACATCTGGAGGTGATGTTTCCATCTCTTTAACTGTTTTCTGAAGAATTCTGCACCTTTTTATTTATACCATATTAATACAGCAGTTTTGGCATTCTCAAGGAACTCAGAACATGTTTCTTGAAATGTTATTTGAGTTTTTGGAGCAAAAAAAGTCTGAAAAGCAAATGGAAGTCTAAAAGGGCTATGGGTGGTGGTTATGTGCCATATAGGAGGTTCCGACTCATAGTGACCCTGCACAGCGTTTCCAAGGCTATAAATCTTTATGAGAGCAGAAAGTCTCATCTTTTGCCCATGGAACAGCTGGTAGTTTTGAACTGCTGACCTTGAGGTTAGCAACCTGACTCATATCTGCTACACTATATAGAAAATCCTGTGTAGAATTTCTGAGGAGTGACTGGTGAATTTGAACCATCAAACTTGTGATTCAAATGACTTTGCAGTTCAGTACATTAACCCATAGCACCACACCAGGACTCCTTTAATGAACTAGTAAGTACATATTTTATAAATTTCTATTTTAATTGTAGATTCAGTAAATATTGATACATTTGAGGGATATTTTATTTCCTTGGACTTATTTCTTTATTCTTAAAAAGAGGGACTGTGTGAACTGCTAGCTGCAAGATCTGTGGTTCAAATCCACCAGCCACTCCTCAGAAACCTTAGAACTAATTCCATGACACTGATAACAACAAATGGAAGGGTTAGGTTAGATTTTTTTAATCAAAATTTTGCCTAAATATAATTTGTAGCATATATAATTGGAGTTCTGAATAAATGCAAATTTATGTGACTCATCTCAAAGTGACGGAATCAGATTTTATCAAAGAAAGTTTTTATAAGATGGGTCTTGGAGATCATTGAAGTTTCATTAAAGCTTTAAGAATATCTCTTAATTGCTTCTGTTGACCTTGCTTTATTTTCAGTTCTGGGTGGGTAAACATCAGTGGCCTTGAACCTCTATGCTTTTTTAAGAGAAAACTGGATGACTAAATTAACCAAGGAATATGATGTGGCAATGTAGAATAAGTACTTGACTGCT
>NW_006408588.1:3398258-3399776 GCF_000296735.1 Chrysochloris asiatica | reverse complement strand
TCATTTTTTCAAAGTGCTTGATCTCCACTCTTGCTGATACCTCAAAACTCATTCCAATATTGCCATTGACTTTTTTCCCTTTTCCTTTTATTTCCCCTAATACAGATAACTATGAAATGAAAACCATTTGTGTAGTAATTATTTTTTCCTTTGTATGATCTTTTTTTTTTTTTTAAGAGCTGAAGCTCCTGAATCAAGGGATCTGAAATCTGGCTACCAAAATATTTTATCAATTTACCTTTATGAAAAATATTAGAGAGTAGGCAGCAGCAGTAGCATCTTGTCTCCCTTTTCTTTCTTTCCTCTACTTGCTCTTCCTCCTCCTGCTTCCTCTTTTCCCCATTCCCTGTCTCCCACTTCTTCTAGTGCATTGGAGGACATTCACACATAAACACAGAAAGCAGGTTATAGAGAGCAATATCACAAAACTCCAGACAAAGCAGGTACAGGGGATAGTCCCAGGACTCTGAATTACATATAAAGGAATATTTATAACTATTGAAGACTTCCTGATAGTAGAATTCGTAGCAGAAGCAAGAAAAGTGGTGTCTGTAGAGTGACAGCTAGAGGCAGATGTCCAGCTAAGACATCTTGAGAAAGGCACAGTCACCTTGAGAAGGGTGCAGCTGTCTTCCTAAGGGCCCAGTCACCTTGAGAAGGGTGCAGCCATCTTGAAACGGGTGCAGCCATCTTGAGAGGTTCAAATCTATCTTGAGAAGGGTGTAGCCATCTTGAGAAGGGTAAAGTTATCTTGAGAAGAGTCCAGCCATCTTGAGAAGATTGTAGCAAATACAGCCACAGGATAGAAATCTCATTGCAGAGACCTTTCTGAGATAAACGTACAAACAATTTTTAACCAGCTTATTCCCCTATCTCTATATGTACATCACCACTGTGGTGAATAGAAGGATGGTCTGAGCAAGTGGACAGCCCTCTGACACTCGGAGTGTTCTACTGCACATGCACACAGATCTGCTCAACTGTGAACTGTCTCCCACTAGAACAAAGACCTAGGTTATTTTTGCGACAGTATTACCACCCTCCCACCCCCCTTAAAAGTACATTGGGCTCTTCCTCTCCCTACATTAGCCAAGAAGAGACAACAGTAGTGGTCATACAGCCAAGCTAAAATCACACCCAGTAAAATCCCACCATATAAACAAGAGCCAATACCAGCTGTTATACAACAAATAGACCAACAACAACTGCTACAGTTATTCTGAGTTGAGTAATAAGAAAATTGAAAAGGGAATCTCATCTCCTGATCACATCTACTTGGAGGTAATCAGAAAGCATAATAATACATCAACATACATTATCTAATTATTGAAATTGCCCAAGAAACAGATGACCATATCAGCACATGTTCAGAAACAAGATAGAGTAACTGAGACAAATGATCTGAAGGTAGAACTAGACTTTACAATGTAAGGATGGAAGGCTTTGGATACATATTAAAATGTATCCAAATGTTCCACAAAGAGGTTGAGAAAAATAAGGAAGAAGTCAGGAAAGCAC
>NW_006408588.1:3386509-3397632 GCF_000296735.1 Chrysochloris asiatica | reverse complement strand
TATATATATATATATATATATATCCCTGAAAAATAACAAGTAAAACTGCTAACCGAGAATCCTCTACCCAGCAAAGCTATCAATCAAATACTATGGTATAATAAAAACAATCCTGGATCAACAGAAGTGAATAGATTTTGCCAAAGCCAACTCAGCACTTCAAAATATCCTAAAGGGAGATCTTTGGACTTAGAAACAACAAGAACAGACAACAGTCAGAGATTGACATACATGGCAACACTACATGAAACTCAAACAGCAGATAGAAAAGAGAATAAAACTATAAGAATGAATTCAGAGGATCTGGGAAGCCAATCTATGATCAAAACAATTACAATATGAAAGAAGGTAATAAAATAGGAACAGAGATCCAGGTAGTGAGGAGGTCAGGAAGATTGCAGGACAATACAGACTGTTTTAAATGTAGGATAAAGTTAATTGAATCTAGGGTAACCTAAAAGAAAATTAATACTTCACAACATACCAAGAAAATGAAAATCCTAGAAGAACATGTAAACATTAAAACTATGAAGAAATTGACAAGAAATAACACAACAAACATGAACTCAGCACAGGAAGGCATGGCATGAAGAACTAAGAAACCAGCAGCACCACACAAAAAAAAGCATAATGAAAAATTAATTCATTTCTATCAATAATTACATTGATTACCAATGGTTAAAATGAACCAATTAAGAGACAGAGAGTGGCAGAATGGATAAGAAAACAGCATCCTTCAATACGATATCTGCGAGAGACACACCTTATACAGAAAGACAAAAACAGACTAAAAGGTAAAAGATAGAAAATAACATACCAAGCTAATTGCAATCAAAACCAAGCAGGAGAACAGGAACCAGGCAAGGATGCCTTTTGTCCATATTGAGTTAGAAGCATTAGCCAGAGCGATAAGGCATAAGAGGAAAATTAAAGACATCCAAATTGGCAAAGAGGAAATAAAACTCTCTCTATTTGCAAACAACATGATTCTATGTATAGAAAACCCCAAAGACTCAATGAAAAAGCTACTAGACCTCATTGGAAGATTCAGCAATGTGGCAGGGTACAAGATTAACATAGAAAAATCAGTTGGATTCCTCTATACTAATAATAACTGTACTGAAAAGGACATTAGTTAAGCAATATCATTTACAGTAGCCACCCAAAGGATGATATATCTAGGAAAAAATCTAACCAAAGAGATAAAAGACATATACAAAGAAAACTACAAAACACTACTACAAGAAACCAAAAGAGACTTACAAAAATGGAAGCATATACCATGCTTTAGATAAGAAGATTTAACACTGTGAAGATGTCAATACTGCCCAAAGCAATCTATACATATAATGCAATCCCAATGCAGATTCCAACAACAGTCTTCAAAGAGATGGGGGGAAGGGAAAAACCATTACAAACTTTATACATATATTGCATGCGAAGGAGATAGTCTCTTCAATAGACAGTGCTGGCAGAACTGGGAAGCAATATGCAAAGGATTGAAGCAAGTCCTTTACCTCACACCGTATACAAAAACCAACTCAACAAGGATTAAAGACCTAAATGTGAATCCCAGAATTATAAAGGCCATCAATAAAAAAATTGGGACAAATTTGAGGGCTCTAATACAGGGTACACACAGACTATCAAACATTGTGAAAATTGCACAAACAAAACAAGACAAAATAGATGATTGGGACATAGTAAAAATTTTAAGTGTATGTGCATCAAAAGACTTCACCAAAAGAGTAAGAGAACCTACAGAATGGGAAAACATTTTTTGCAACAACACATCAGACAAGGGACTAATTTCTAAAATATATAGGAAACTGCAACACCTCTACAAGAAAAAGACAAATAACCCAGTTAAAAAATGGGCACAGGACATGAACAGACACTTAACCAAGGAGGAGATCTGGGCAGCAAACAAACATATGAAGAAATGTTCACGATCACTAGCCATTGGAGAAATGCAAATCAGAACAACAATGAGATGTCATCTCACACCAGCATTAATAGAGAACTTCAAAAAAGTAGAGGACATAAATGCTGGCAAGGATATGGAGAGATTGGACCCTCCTACATTGCTGGTAGAATTGCAAAATGGTTCAACCAATCTGGAAATCAGTATGGCACCTCCTCAGAAAGCTGGAGATAGAAATACCTCATGATCCAGTAATTCCTCTATTTTGTATTTATCCACAAGAAATACGAGCCATAGCACAAGTAGATATATGCACACCAATGTTCATAGCAGCACTATTTACAACAGCAAAAAGATGGAGCCAGCTTAAGTGCTCATCAATGGAAAAATGGATAAACAAACTTTAGTACAGCCACACAATGGAATATTATGCTACCCTGAAGAAAAACAAGGAAGCTGCAAGCCACTGCATAACATGAATGAACCTTGAGGACATTAAGTTGAGTTAAATTAGTCAGTCACAAAAGGAGAAATACTGCATAAGACCATTATTATAAAGCTTTAGAAAAATTACCCACATTAAAAGGAAAAAAAAAATTCTTTATTGATTACCAGGGATATAGGGGTTGTGGAGAGGGGAGGGAGGGAAAGTTAGAGCACAGGATAGGAAATAGACACATGATAATTGGGATGCTGTGGGGGAGAGGGGGCAATACACAAGAAGGGGGAGGTGAATTAAAGAACAAGGGAAATAGGAGAATATTTAGACAGGTTTGCATGGGCTAAACTGGACAGAGGTAAATAATGATGTATGCTCAAACTTGACACAACAGGGCTCTGTGATATAGAGAATGAAGCATAGTTTGAGTGGGTAAAAGAGGGAAAATAATGTTAATATGCTTGACTGTCATATGAACCTTGGTTTGCCTTGCTTACTATTTTAAAATAGACACTTGAGGGGGAGAGAAAGGAATAGCCAGAAACATCGCTATAGAAAACTTGTAAGTCCATCTTCAGCCTATAACAGATTGGAATGCCTAAAATGGGACTAGAACTTGCCCAGTGAAGGAGGCTTCCTGCAGAGACTTGACAGTGTATAAGACCTTAGGTGAAATCCTGATCCCCATCCAGAATCTTTTGAGATGGGAAATTTCCACTTGAACAGGCAACCAGACCAGCATGGAGCAGCTAGAGGCAAGATAGGGAAATTAAAGACACCCAAATAGAGGAAGTAAAACTCTCTCTATTTGCAGATGATATGATCCTATACATAGAAAATACCAAAGACTCAACAAAAAAAAAACTACTAGAACATGTTAGAAGATTCAGCATAGTGGCAGGATATAAGATCAACATACCAAAGTCAGTAGGATTCTTCTATACTAATAATGATAGCACTTAAAAGTAAATTAGGAAAGCAATACCATATACAATAGCCTACTGAAGAATGTTTCTCTGCTATTTTGGAGGAGAATACTGAAAGTGTCATGGACTACCAAAAGAACCAATAGATCTGTTTTGGAAGAAGTGCAACCAGAGTGCTCCTTGGAGGCCAAGATGGCTAGGCTTCATCTCTCATACTTTGGACACATTGTCCAGAGAGAACAGTTGCTGGAGAAGGATGTCATGCTGGGTAAGGTGGAGGGTCAGAGAAAAAGAGGAAGACCCCAATGAGATGGATCAGCCAGGTGACATCATTGATGGCGGTGGTAGTGAGGTTGGCCCAGGATCGGACATTGTTTCGTTCTGCTGTGCATGGGGTCGCTATGAGTCGGTTCTAACTCGATGGCACCTGACAACAACAACAACTGAAGAATGAAATATTTAGGAATAAATGTAACCAGAGACTCAAAGGACCTATACAAAGAAAACTACAAAGCACTACTATAAGAAACCAAAAGAGACTTACAAAAATGGAAGAACATACCATGTTCCTGGATAGGAAGACTTAGCATTGTGAAAATGTAAATACTACCCAAAGCACTCTACATATATAATGCAATCCCAATCCAGATTACAATGACATTCTTTAAAGAGATGGAAATAAACCAATTACATACTTTATATAGAAAGGAAAAAGACCCAGGATAAGCAAAGTACTGCTTAAGAAGAATAACAAAGTTGGAAGCCTTTCACTTACTGCTTTGAAAATATACTACACAGCTACAGTGTTCAAAACAGTCTGAACTGGTGTAATGATCAATGGAATCAAGAATCCAGAAATTAACCCATCCATATACAGCCAACTGATCCTATACAAAGGACCAATGTACATTGAATGGGGAGAATATAGTTTCTTCAGCAAATGGTGATGATAGAATTGAAAATAGATATGCAAAAGACTGAAGCAAGACCTTTATCTCATGATATGTTCAAAAACCAACTCAGCATGGATTAAAAACCTAAATGTGAATCCCAGAATTATAAAGATCATCAATGGAAAAATAGGAAAAAGTTTAAGGGCTCAAATTCAGGGCACACATAGACTAGCAAACATTGTGAGAATTGCATAAAAGAAGACAAAACAGATAATTGCGATGTACTAAAAATTATAAACTTATATGCATTAGAGGATTTCACCAAAAGAGTGAAAAGGGAGCCCACTGAATGGGAAAAAAATATTTTGCAATGACATATTAAACAAGGCACTAATTTCTAAAATATATAGGAAACAACAACACCTTTACAAGAAAAAAAGCCACAACATAAAAAATAACCCAATTCAAAAATGGGCACAGGATATGAACAGACACCTCACAAAGGAAGACATTCGAGCAGCCAACAAACATATGAAGAAATTTTCATAGACATTAGCCATTGTTGTTGTCGTTGCTAAGTGCAATCAAGTCAATTCCATCCCATTAGCAACCCTGTATAGGGTTTTCAAGGAGCAGCTGGTGGGCTTGAATCACTGACCTTGCAGTTTAAACGATTTTGCAGTCTTACGCATTAGCCCATGATGCCACACCAGGACTCCACCATTAGCCCTTAGCTATTAGAGAGATGCAAATTAAAACAACAATCAGATATCATCTCACACCAGCAATAATAGTAAAGTTCTAAAAAACAGAGGACAAGAAATGCAGGCAAGGATGTAGAGAAACCAGGACTCTCCCACATTGCTGGTGAGAATGAAAAATGATGCAACCACTCTGGAAAACATTATGGTGCTTCCTCAGGAAGTTGGAAATAGAAATACCTTGTGATCCAGCAATTCCTCTACTTGCTATATGTCTACACAAAATACAAGTCAGAATATGAGTAGATATATGCTCACCAATATTTATCCCACCACTATTCACAACAACAAAATGTTGGAGACAGCCTAAGTACCCATCAGTGGAATACTGGATAAGCAAACTTTAGTACATACACACAATGGAATATTATTCTACCTTGAAAAATAACAAGGAAGCTGCAAGCCACCATATAACATGGGTAAACCTTGAGGATATTATGCTGAGTGAATTTGTTGTTGTTGTTGTTGTTGTTGTTGTTAAGTGCCATTGAGTCGATTCTGACCCATAACAACCCTATCTATATAGGGTTTCCAAGGAGCAGCAGGTGAGCTTGAACCACTGACCTTGCAGTTCAAATGGCTTTGCAGTCTGATGCATTAAACCACAGTGCCACACCAGGACTCCTTGAGTGAAATTAGTCAGTCACAAAAGGACAAATATTGAATATGACCATTATTGTAAAAACTTCAGAAAATGTACCCACACTGAAAGGAAAAACAACAGCAACAAAAAAACTTTGTTATCACAGGTGGGAGGGAACAGCAGAGCACAGGGTAGGGGATAGACACATCATAGGTCAGGTGTTAGGAAGGGCAATACACAAGAAGTGGGAGGAGGATGGAAAAAAAAGGTAGATAGGAGAATACTCAGGGAGGTTTGCATGGGCTTAATGAGACAGATGTATACTCAACCTTGGAACAACAGGGTTCTATGATACAGGGATTGAAGCATAATCTGAATGGGTAAATGAGGGGAAATAATGTTAAGATGATTAACTGTCTTATGAATATTGATTTCCCTTGCCTGCAATTGTAAAATAAACATGAGTGGGACAGAAAGGAATATCCAGAAACATGATTATAGAAAGCTTGTAAGTCTGTCTTCAGCCTATAACTGATTGGAATACCTAAATGGGGTGCTAGAATTTGTCTGGTGAAATAGGCTTCTTGCAGAGCCTTTGTAGTGTATAAGACCTTATGTGGAATCCTGATCCCTTTCCAGAACCTCCTGAGGTGGGACATTCCCACTTGAAAGTACAACCAGACCAGTTTGGAGCAACTAGAGGAAGAGAAGACACTTTTTGAAAGAAAGACCAGCAGAAAAAAACCAAAAACAAAAATGGCAGTCTCATTACCTACCACAAGAACAAGCAAGTTTTTCACTGGGGAGCCATCAAGGCAAGCGATCAAGTCCCATCAAGACAAACCCCCTTCCAAGACTGAAACTCACATAGAATACACAAGCAGTCATGTAAGCTTGCTAGCAACCATGTTGTTCTACTGGTGAGTGGAAGTGGGGGAAAAGCAGCAATGAAGATATGGTTTGAGTTGGACCACATTCCAGAGACTCCTGTCCATCTGGAGATGAGAAAGTGAAGAGAAAGTACTGGTTGGCCTGAAGTATGGTGAGACCTGGGGACTTCTGGGCCCATTGACAAGGATATAGTCATGGAGGGCTAGAACTGAGAGTGAAGCATGCAGATGACATAAAGTGAGGGGAGTCTCACACAAGAATGCCCACACTTGCAGATGGTACCCATTTGACCTAGCTTCACTGGCTGGATTATCAGTACTCGACTAGAGGAAGATAATAAAAAAAATATATATATATAATGGAAACAAGTGTAAATTGCTATAATTTGATGAACTTGACTTATACTTATGGATATGTTCTTGTTTTTAAGTGCTGTCGAGTCGATTCCGACCCATAGTAACCCTGTATAGGGTTTCTGAGAAGCAGCTGGTGAACTTGAACCTCTGACCCTGAAATTCAAATGGCTTTGCAGTATGTTGCATTAACCCAAAGCACCACACCAGGACTCCACTAATGGATATGTTAGCTAAAAATACCAACTGAGAGGGAGGGAATCTTCACACCAAGGATCATTCCCTCCCCTTCTGTACACAGGGCTGATAGGACTTGGCAATTTAGACATTGACTATAAAACTGGGGTGAGGGTAGGGTAGGGGAGCTATAAAGGCACTAAGTGACTGGCTTACAAATTTTCAAAAGGTGTTTAGTTTCAGAGTGTATGTGCAGGGGAATATAGAATCCCCATTGAATAGTTTTCATTGTATCTAGATGGGTCTGGTGAAAGGACATGAAGATAAGATTCTTATTCAATAGTGAATAACTGTTATCATGACTAATTGTGATTATCACAATTGTAGAGGTAGTTTTGTAACAAAAGGGTGGGAGCAGTTAATCTTACAGTCCAGGAACAGAGGACTCTAGGGCCATCAAAGGAGAAGAGTACCAAAGAAATGGTGGACCCTGTCCAGATAAGCAGCAGCACAAGAGATGTAGGCAGAGATGGAGAGATAGAGCAGCTGAGGACTCTAGAATCATTGAAAGAGAATGTCTGTGTTGGTGGCTAGGATGAAGGCTTGTAGAATATGCCCTTTGGTTGTTCAAATGATTATATATTCCTGAGTGTTTTTGTGTACATTCCACTTCCCCCACCAAAAAAAAAAAAAGTAAGAAAGAAATAAATCAGAGGGAATAGTAGCAAATACTGTTGAATGATGAAGCAAGGAGGGGAATGTAATCATTGTAATGACACAATGGTGTAAAACTGATGCCCTCTCATGTAAACTGTCGCTCAACTCACAATAAAAACTTAAAATACATAGCTACATATATTAGAGCACATCAGTTTATTATCAAATCACCATGGTTGTCTTTGATTTATATAGCAGCTTAATTTAATAACTATAAATGATTGTTTCTTTTTATTAATTGTGTCTTTCTTTTATTTATTGTATCATTATGGAGACCAAAGTTCTTCTATAAGGTCAGTTGCTATTTTTTACTCAGTTTTTATCTATTTCTTTCTAGCTCTGCATATTTTCAGTTTAAAGCTTAATTAATACAGTTACAGGTTTTTGATGGTAGCAGTCAAATAATCATGGCAACAATATACACAATAGAATTGGAATGTTGTAATCTATAGTGTATTTATTGGCTTATATTTGAAAATAGATTGCCAGGTCCCTTTCTGTCTGGAAGCTCTGCTAAATACCTTCTTAGTCTCATAGCACCACACCAACCACCGTTAACAAACACGTGTAGTTTTGCAGGAGGTGCCTTTACTGGAAATTAAACCTAAATCTACCCCATGGAAGTCAATAATTCCACTATTGAACCACCACAGATGGTCATCTTGAACCAGGGCCTAACTGGATAGCATCTAACAAACAACAAAAACAATGAAGAGATAATATTGCTTAGTGGATTTTGGAGAGAGTTGGCTGGATCAAGTAATCAATTGATGAAGTCTAGAAAATAAAAAGGGAAGTTGGAATCTTGAGAGGCTGGTTTTCAGAAGGAAGTGAAGGTTTCAAGTGAGGTTGTCAAAGGGGCAGAAGAGCAGAACAATAAAAAGGAATATGATGGTTGAGACTATATATATATATATTCTCCATGGATTTTGTTCCTTGACATTGAATCACTTGTGAATAATTGTCAAATTTATTTTGTGTTTCCCCTCCATAGAATACAGTATTTATTACTATTTATTGATAGAAAGCAAAAGAAGAGTAAAAAACAAAAACCCACACACCTAATTTTCATGTAATTATAAGCTCAGTTTAAGAATGCTAACAATGTTCTTAGCACGAAATAAAATAAATAAATAAGCAAGCATTTTGTGATTCTCATGGTGGGAGAGTGTGGCAGTATCTTACTTAAGAAGTAAAACCACAGAAAGTTTTAGATACTGATTTTCATCTTCTGCTTTCATTCACTCCTTTTATTAGCACCAATAAAAGGCTCAGAAGATAACACAATATATATTAATCAAGTACACATCAGATGATTATCAGAAAACAGAAAATCCCTGTTACTTGTTATATATGAGGCAAGAAAGGTGAAAAGAGAGCAGGGTGGAGAGAATAGTGAGACTGAAGCAAGTATCTCACTTCGGGAAGTGACAGCCCCTACTTTTTTGAGTAGAAGGAATATGATGAGTTAAATCATCAAAAATATATCAATATTTTATATTGTCATCTAAAAACTTGCCTAATTCATTAGAAATTATTTGTATATGTACATTTCATGTGCAGAATCAACCTCGTTGTATATTAGTAAATTCACTGTGTAGTTCTATAAAATGTGGGGGAATCTTTCTTTTGACTTTTTAGCCAGGTATGACAAGTACAATCTCATGAATGAACTTCCCATTATCTCTTGGAAATAGCAATATCAAATTAAATATATTTATTTAAGATGGAGAGGGAATTGGTTGCAAAACAGGGTATAAAATTTTATTTAAAAGCTATTTCTACTTATAGTCCCTTTTCTAGTATTATAATGGAGTTATAGTGCAATAATGGTTTGCTTACAGGCAAGCAATTAAGAACCTGCCGTTACTCCACAGGATGTAGATTTCACATAAATAGTTATTTTATAAATACACAAATAAAATCACATACATGTCATGGCAACTACAAACAGTGTTTGGATTTTACATTTTAAAAAGACAGTTCCATTTTATTTAAAATTTCTAATAGACACTCTTAGAGTTGACAGACTATACTGAGAGAGCAAGACTGCTGTCTCAGTGCTACCACATGTCCTAGAGACAATCAATTGCTATTTTTATTTTCACCTATGTTGCATGGGTTATTGGCAACTTTACAATATATTTAACTTTAGAAACAAGTGATATTAAATCACACCTTTGACATGAACCATTTAAGTTGCATTAAGCAAGGTTCATAATTTTGTACGTTATCTGGTAGTTGGTTGTGAAAATCTCCACACAGAGAATAGGACAGTGGATTTCACTGCAGTATCCTTTTTTTTTCTAAACTCTATCTCTAGTTAGTAATGGTTTTATCCCACTCTGGCCTGTGAGTAGTGCTTCTTCCTCACTCTGTTTCCTGGGCAAACTATTACTTGAACCTCAACTCCTTGTGGAATTACAAACTACCAATCAAAAGATTGGAGATTTACATTCACCCATTGTCTCCATGAAATAAATGACTGGTGATCTGTTTCTGAAAAATTCAAAAACTGAAAACTCTATGTACACAGTCCTACTCTGACTCAATGTCATCACTATGAGTCAGATTCAACTCAAAGACAATTCATTCAACTTACTGCAAGAGAGAAAGAATTAGGTTGAAATTTCCAAATGGTTTCGATAAAACCTGTAGATAACAAAAGGCAATTCATCCATGGGGATTACAGGATATGGTTTTATAAGCTTTAAGAGTCTACATGATCTCAGTGGTATAGGAAGGGATGACTGCATAAAGTAAACCAATGAACAAAGATGAACAATGAACAAAGAACAATGATGATTTCATTCAATTAGAAAATATAATATTCATTTCCAGATATATTAAGGTATTCACATTTTCTTATTTTGAAAGTTCTCAGAATTTATGTAAATAGTTCATTAAAATGAGATAAAGTGCTTAAAAGATAGAATTGTAGAGCAGGTAAGGGCCTTGGTTTTGGCAACAGGTGCTTTTGAATGTGTATAACAGATTCACCCATTAATTGTGTGACATTGGGGAATTTACTCAGCTTTTCAAGTTCACTACCCTTGTTAAAATAATGATAGGACCTACTTTACAGTATTTTCTAGTAGTACCAAATTATTCATATTACCTGACACAGAATTAAGAACTCAGTAAATATTAGCTATTATATTAAAGAAAAGGCATGACAGAAAACACATGAAAAAAGGTAGAATGAAATTAAAAGTCTCTGGAAAGATAGACAATGCTTTTCAAAGAAGAATTTCTAGTAACTCAAAGAAGGCATCAAATCAAATGTTAAAAAAGTATAGAATGCTACAATTGAATGAACTTGACCTTTGCTTATAGATGTAGTTGTTCAAAATGCCAACAAAAAGGAACGGATCTTCACATTAACAATCAAGTCTAATCCCTCATTACACAGGGTTGATAGGGATGGGCAACTTAGACGTTGTTGTTGTCAGGTGCCAT
>NW_006408588.1:3381870-3385428 GCF_000296735.1 Chrysochloris asiatica | reverse complement strand
AAAAAAAAAAAAAAAATAGAGGCCAATACTGGTAACCAATGGTGCATGGAGGGGATTGTAATCATTGCAGTGAAACACAATGCAACTGGTTGAGTGTAAAACCCATGCTCTCCCATGTAAACTATCAGTAGATTCATAATAAAAACTTAACAGAAAAAAAAAAAAAGTATGGAATTCTCTTATTTTACCTAAGGGTTTTCAAAGATAGTTTATCAAAATATTCCCAAGAAAACTTTTCTGAATTCTTGATTCTGAAAAAAATATTCGGAGTAATTGTATTAAAATAAGAAAAGATAGATGATAAAAAGTAATGTTTTCTAATATTAGAATAAAATTTGTGGTTGTTTACTGTTACATATTGTTAAAGAGATTAATTTTAGATAAAATGATTGTTCTATACTATAAACATTGACTTCTTTCAGATAAAATATAGCATTTTTGTTAATGTCTATTAGCATAGTGGTTACGAATTGGGCTGCGAAACGCAAGGTCAGCAGTTCGAAACTACCAGCTGTTCCATGGGAGAAAGATGAGGCTTTCTGCTCCCCTAAGGATTTACAGCCTCGGAAACCCTGGACAGGGTCGCTATTCCATGGCACATAACAATAGCATACTGATAATTAGATCTTTAATCAGGTTTCTGTTGAAAGGGACTATTGTTCAAGGAAATCATAGGTTTACATTCTTATTATTCTTATCTATTGGCAATTTTGGGGTAGTGACAGTCATGGGAACTTACTTCTTTCTTTTGCTTGAGTTTTAGCTTTGAAAATCCAGTCACTGTTCTTAAGTATTTGGATAAAATATAGCTCATATGGTTTCTTTGATCTTGTGTTAGGTAATACTAGTTAAAATACACTACTGTATTCACAAAACATACAAAAATTGCTTTAATAATCTACTTGAGGGAGACATTTGCCTCCTACATCTGGAATTTTCTGTACTGCTCATCATCTAAGCACTATGCAGCATTCATTTTCAGTAGCAGTATGAGCATGTTTCCGTCTCACAAATAACAATTACAATTGCTGTCAATTTGTCTCTTGTTATCTTTGTTCCTTCCCAAGGGATTTCAACAAAGGTAGGAAAGATTAATAAAGGAAGCTGAAGCTCACATTGTATCACATGCATTAAAAAACGTGGCACATTTAAAGTCAAATTAAGAATTGACATTAATCCTTGAAAAGTTGGTTATAAAGAATAGGATAGCAATGAAAATTTACAACAGAATAAAATGTTAGAGCCATTAATAAATATCCAAGAAGAACATATGCTCAATGAGAGAATAGAATTATTTCAAGGTTACCTTAGATTTCAGAGATACATTTCTTTTAACTTTCTACATAAAACCTGTCTGGAGCAAAGAGGAGTGAGGAAAATCAAACACACAAGTAAACGGGTAACTCAAAAGACCTCGTAGACTACACAACCATATCTCTACTACACTGAGATCAGAAGATGATACCAGGTGATCAATTATAATCTGTTCTCATATTGATCATAATAGAATGTCCTCCACAGTATGGGAGAAAAATGTAGACCAAAATCATAGAAAAGATCAGACTTACTGATTAGATAGATGCTGGTTAGAATCTCTGAGACAATGGTACTCAGACACCCTTCAAACATGGAAATGCACCCACACCCAAGGATCACTATTCAACCAAATAATAGACAGGACTATAAAGTGAAAGATGACCCTCTGAAGAACTTATTACTCAGAACCATCAACCCAAGGAGACAAAAAGGGCAGCATGTGCCAAATACAAAGTCCAGGAGGCAGGAAGGGGCACGAAAGAAGGGCAAATAAAAATGGGCAAACCAGGGAGGAGAGCTATCATAATGAAAGGATTGCAATAAATGTCATTAAACAAAATATGTATAAACTGTTGAAGGGCAAACTAATTATCTGTGTGAACTTTCACCCCAACTAAACACACAATAATTTTTTTTATATAGAAAGGAGAAAAGAAGATGGATCTTTTAACCCATTCCCAAAATAGTGTCCCTCTTAAATGACTATAAATTTATAATTTATTGACAAGCATAATATTCTAAGCATGAGATTTTTCATGTAGGATAAGCTGTGGACTACTATCCACAAAACTGGTGGTTTAAACCCACTAGCTGCTCCTTGGAAACCCTATACAAGGTCGCTGTGGGTCAGAACTGACTCTATGACACATAACAAAAACAATAGTAGAATTTGAATGATGAAATGCATAAAACAAAATTTAATAAAGTTTTTTTTTTAATCTAAAATGGAAGCAGTGTACCAAAGAAGAGATTTAGCAATTTTCTTCCACCTCATATCTACCCAAGTCCCACAATGCCCATGATCTTTCATAAATTCCAGAATGCCTATTGCCATATATGATTGAAGCCAAGAAACCAGTAGTCGATGCAGCAAGAACTATATTTGAGAGCACTGCATGGATAGTTAATCATTGTTGTTGTTAGGTGCCTTCGAATTGGTTTGACCCATAGTTATGATATGCAGAACAAAAGGAAAAACTGCCAAGTTTGAGATGTTGTTGTTATGTGCCGTGGAGTCAGTTCCAACTCATAGTGACCCTGTAAGGGTTTCCGAGGCTGTAAATCTTTACAGGAGCAGAAAGCCTCCTCTTTCTCCTGCAGAACAGCTGGTTTCGAACTGCTGATCTTGCGGTTCGCAGCCCGATTTGTAATCTCTACGCTACCAGAGCTCCTTAGGTTTGAGATAATCATAACTTTTAAAAGCAGCTTGTTCTGGCCCTTCAAATTCTAGAGCAATTTTTCTTCTCTTCTGATCGAAGCAAGGAGCCCTAGTAGCATAGTGGTTAATAGAAATATTGGCAGTTTGAAACCACCAGCCGCTCTGAGGGGAAAGATGTGACAGTCTCCCATAAAGATTTATAAACATGGAAATCATATAGGAGAGTTCTGCTCTGTCTGGTAGAGTTGCTATGAGTCGGTGTCAACTTGATAGTAGTGGGTTTGGTTTTGGGTTGGTTAGTCAAAGCTAGAGTGGATCATAGATACAGGAATAGTTTATTTGTAAGTGTGTCTCTAATTTCCATAATGCAGTACTGCTTTTTAGCTCTTTGCCTCAATATACTGCAAGAAAGTTTCCTGTGACGCTAAGTTATGCAGATACGTCCAAGTAGAGATAATACTGAACAGAACTTTAGAAATCTAATTGTTGACAGCGTTTAGTAGTATTGAAAGTTGGAACTTTAAGATGTTGTTGATAAAAAAAAACAAAAACAAAACCTAAGAAATTAGTGACCTTTATAACAAAAGGATCTAGTTCAGAGTCACATTTTTTTTTTTTTCATTTTCTTGTTATGTCTCATTAGTTTCCTTCAGTTGGAAATATTTTCACAAGTTACATTTTCTTTCCTGATTAGATTCTCTTTTTTTGTGTGTGATAAGGTTTATTGTAAATTGAGTGAATTTTTACAGAGCAGATCATCAGTTTTACATCCAACAAATCACATAGTTTGTTTCATTTCAATGATGGCAATCCCTCCATGCAACAACTTTCCCACTTCCTCTTGTTGTTGTTGTCAGGTGCCA
>NW_006408588.1:3357208-3372895 GCF_000296735.1 Chrysochloris asiatica | reverse complement strand
CATTCGTCACCCTTTCTTCCTAGTCTGTCTTTGTCTGGAAGCTCATCTGAAACCTGTCCACCATGGGTGACCCTGCTGGTTATTTAAAATACCAGTGGCATAGCTTTCAGAATCATAGCAACTCACAAACCACCACAATATAACAAACTGACAGACTAGTGGTGGCCGTTTGGTTTTAAATGGAAACTGTCACTTTAAATTTCAAGGACATCTGTGTGCATGCATCTGTAGGCCCAGCCTTTTTCAGAGATCTCCATGTGTCTTGGCATCAATCTTTCCCTGGATCTAGGAGTTTCCTCATTAATTTACTTGCATCTAATATTAATGATAATATTATAATTAATATTAGATGCAAATAAAATTTTGCTAAAGATCGTTTTAAAAACAGTTACTATAGTACATTGTGTAAGAGCTGCCAGAGTTTCCAACCAGACTCAAATGAAGAATGGGAATGAGGGATGTCTTTGCTGACTTCAGATGGATCTTGACTAAAAACAGAGATTACCAGAAAGATTTTTACCTGTGCTTTACTGATTATGCAAAGGTTTTTTGCATGGATCATGACAAGCTATGGACAACATTGAGGAGAATGAGTATTCTGAAAAACGTCATTGTTCTCATGAGGAATCTGCACATATAACCTGTACATCAAACCAGGCAAAAGTAAATGACTTAATATTAGGAAATTTGCATACCAGGGTGGTTTGTTTGTTTTTTTTCTTTCACCATTCTTATTCAGTCTCTATCCTGAGCAAATAAACTGAGGATGTGGATTATATGAAGAAGAATATGGCATCAGGATTGGAGGAAGATTCATTAACAATCTGCAATATGCTAATGAAACCACCTTGACTGATGAAAGTGAAGGAGACTTAAAAAAGCAGAGTGTGGGACCCTATCCAGAGAAGCAGCGATGCCAGAGACGATGATGTTAAGATATGAAGCAGTTGGGGATTCTAGACTCATGGAGAGAGAGCGGCTGTGTGCTGGCAGCTGGGGGACAGGCTTGAAGGGTATGACCTTTGGTGGCTTGAATGGTTATATATTCCTGAGTGCTTCAGTGTACATCCAAAAAAAAGCAGAAAGAATAGAAAGAAATACTGTTGAATGATAATGCATGGGGGAGATTGTAATCATTGCAATGAAATAAAGTGTGATATGATAAGTGTAAAACTGATGTTGTCCCATGTAAACTATCACTCAATTCAAAACAACAACTTACTGATGATATCTAAGACCACAGCCTTCAATATAGGTTGCACCTCAATAAAAAGAAAACAAAAATCCTGACTGCTGAACCAGTAAATAGCACAATGATAAATGGAGAAAATATTGAAGCTATTAAATATTTCAGTTTGCTTGAACCCACTATCAACACTCATGGAAGCAACAGTCAAGAAATCAAATGCATTTTCAAATCAAATGCATTAGGTAAATACACTCCACAAGAACTCTTCAACATGATCAATATGTTCAAGAGCACAGATGTCAGTTTGAAGATTAAGATGCACTTGATCCACGCCATGGTATTTTCAGTAGCCTCATATGCATGTTAAAGGTGGACAGTGAATAAGGAAGATGATCAGATAATTGATTCATTTGAGTTATGGTGTTGGAGAAGAATATTAAAAGTACCATGAATTGCTAGAAGAGCAAATAAATCTGTATTAAAAGAAGCAGAGCATGCCTGATCCTTAGAAGACAGTCGCTGGTGAAGAACATCATGCTAGGTATAGTGGAGGGTCAGCAAAAAAGCGGAAGACCTACAATGAGATGTGTTGGCACCGTGTCAATAACAATGGGCGAAGCTTAACAATGATAGTGTGGATGACACAGGACCTGGTAGTGTTTCATGCTGCTGTGTCTAAGGTTGCTATGAGTTGGAACCAATTTGACATCACCCAACAACAACATCAAGATAATGTCATTTAATTGTTAGAGCATCCATCAGTAGTCTCCTTTGTAATTAATATGTATTTATTTATAAATACTCTGAGATTATCATCATACTTTCTATGTATGTTGTTGTTGTTGTTAAGTGCTGTTGGGTCCGTTGTAAATGCATAGCGACCCTGTATAGAGTTTGCAAGAAGTGGCTGGTGCATTTATGTATGTATATGTGGTGTGGCACTGTGGGATAAAACACTAGATTGAAAGGTCAGTTTGAACTGTGATGTCAGGAGTTCAAACTCACCAGTTGCTCTTTAAAAACCCTATATAAAGTTGCTATGAATTGAAACAAAGTTGATGGCACTTAACAACAACAGCAATATGATACATATATTTATTTTATCATGGATTCACAGACTTCTAGTATATTCAGTGAGTTATAATCTGTTACAATAATCATTTATTTTGGTGCTATTTTACAACTTTGCTTGCTGAAAGTGAAGAGGACTTAAAGCACTTACTTATGAAGCTCAAAGAGCACAACCTTCTATATGGATTACATCTCAATGTCAAGAAAATAAAAATCCTCACCATTGGACCAATGAACAACATTCTTATCAATAGAGAAAAGATTGAAGTTGTCAATGACTTCATTCTTCTTGGATCAACTATCAACACTCATGGAAACAGCAGTCAAGAGATCAAACGACGTACTGCATTAGGCAAATCTTCTGCACAAGACCTTTTTAAAGCGTTGAAGAGCAAAGATGTCAGCTTGAGGATTAAAGTGTGCCTAACCCAAGCCATGATATTTTCAATAACATCATATGCATGCAAAAGCTGGACAGTGAATAAGGAAGACTTGATGCTTTAGAGTTTTGGTGTTGGAAGAGAATATTGAAAGTGCCATGGGCTGCCAAAAGAACCAATAAATCTGTTTTGGAAGAAGTGCAGCCAGAGTGCTCCCTGGAAGCCAAGGTGGCTAAACTTCATCTCTCATACTTTGGACAGGTTGTCAGTAGGGAGCAGTTGCTGGAGAAAGATTTAATGTTTGATAAGATGGAGGGTCAGAGACAAAAAGGAAGACCCCCAACGAGATGGATTGGCAAAGTGGCAGCATCAGTGGATTCAAGTGTGGCAACAGTAGTGAGGTTGGCCCAGGATCGGGCAGTGTTTTGTTCTGCTGTGCATAAAGTTGCTATGGGTTGGTACTGACTCGATGGCACCTAACAACAACAACATTGTCCAAGAATTGACCAGAAGGGAATTTTTCATGCTATCTTCTTGATGCTGCTTTAGATACTGACAAGATACTGTCAGCTACATTTGTATCTTACCCACTACAACCATGCTTTAATTCATTTCCTCAAGGAGCTCTAGGTCTGTATATGGCAAAAAGATATTTATATCTGGGTATTGGGTGCATTCATTGCCTATGCAGGGTCACTCTGGGTCAGGATTGACTAGACAGCACTTAACAACAATAACAAGTATACATACAAATGGATGAAAACAGAGAGATGCCGCCCTACTTTCATATTTATTTGTTACATCTATCTATATAGGTATATGGAGTCCTGGTGTGGCAATGTGGGAAAAAACACTGGACCACAAGGTCGGTTTGAACCACAAGGTCAGTGGTTGAAACTTACCAGTCACTCTTTGGGAACCCTATTATGGGTCATTATGAGTCAGAATCAACTCAACAGCATGTAACAGCAAGTCATATTTACATTGAGTCCTTGGCACTGCAGGACAAGCTCTTGACCACAAGGTCAGTGCTCAAACTTTTCAGCTGCTCCTTGGAAACCCTATGCAGTGTTGCTATGGATCTGAACATACTCGATGGGACTTAACAACAATATATGCATATATATTAAAGAAACCCTGGTAGCAGTGTAGGATAAGCACTGGACTAGTAACTGCAAGGTCATATGTTCAAACCTACCAGCCGCTCTGTGGGCAAAATACGAATCTTTCTATTAACATAAAAATTTTCAGCTTCAGAAATCCTATGCAGGATTGCTACAAATTGGAGTCAACTCGATGGCGCAGAATGTTTTGTATATATACTCAAAGATTACATTTCCACTTTCCAATATAATCCAATACCACAAGATCATCTATACCTATTCCTAATTCTTCAATATGGTTATGTTCTACAGGCTAGGCTGTTATATGAATATTGATGCTATGTAAAACTAGACAATGACCATGTCATATTAACCACAAAATGGACATATTGCCAAATTACATAATTACATAACTGACAAACCACTGAACACCATGGTCCAGCCAAACTGACACATAACTTTAACCTTCACAGTCAGTGTTACTCTCCCCAAACACCTTAGATTCGTGACTGACAAATATATATCATTAATGTGTAAAATAATCAGATAGCAGATATTTCATTATTGCCATAAATGTGAAACTTCAGGCAACAAGATGTTTAATAGATATAGTTTTTACTCTTTCCTATGCTAGACTACCCATTCTCATACAGCTGGTTACCAATATTTCCTCCTTATCTATCAACAAACCACCCATCTGTGGATACGTGTTCTTTACTCCATTCAGGTCCCAATAATCTGGACTAAAATCACTGCTGCTACTCCACCCCTACACACTTCCATCTGAATTGGGTTCTGACAACCCATGCTAGGTTGCCCTTCTAGATGAATGTCCACATAACCATTGCTAGAACTCACCATCAAATGCTGGCCTGACACCATCAACCAATGGACATTGCTTGCAACTTTATCAGGTTTCAATACTTTACTTTGATGTATCCTTCTCTTCCCTGCCTTCCTTTCCTGACTCAGTTAATAGCTTTTGGATGGATATTACTTAAGAAAAGAAGAAAAGGAAAATACTTTAAGAACAAAAAGAAAAATAATAAAAGAATTTACTTTTTTAAAAAAATTAATTATTTGGTTGTTGTTGTTAGGTGCCATTGAGTCGGTACCAACTCATAGCAACCCTATGCACAACAGAATGAAACATTGCCTGATCCTGGTCCAACCTCCCTACTGTTGCTACACTTGAGTCCATCGATGCTGCTACTTTGCCAATCCATCTCGTTGGGAGTCTTCCTCTTTGTCTCTGACTCTCCACCTTACCAACGTAATATCCTTCTCCATTGACAATATGTCCAAAGTATGAGAGACAAAGTTTGACCATCCTGGGCTCCAAGGATCACTTTGACTGCACTCCTTCCAACACAGATCTGTTGGTTCTTTTGGCAGCCAATGGCACTTTCAACATTCTCTTCCAACACCATAACTCAAAAGCATCAATTCTTCTATGGTCTTCCTTATTCACTGTCCAGCTTTTGCATGCATATAATGTTATTGAAAATACCATGGCTTGGGTCAGGTACACCTTAGTCCTCATGCTGACATCTTTGCGCTCCAACACTTTAAAAAGGTCCTGTGCAGCAGATTTGCCTAATGCAATACGTCCTTTGATTTCTTGTCTGCTGCTTCCATTAGTGTTGATGGTTGATCCAAGAAGAATGAAGTCATTGACAACTTCAACCTTTTCTCCATTGATATGAATGTTGTTTATTGGTCCAATGGTGAGGATTTTTGTTTTCTTTACATTGAGATGTAATCCATATAGAAGGCTGTGCCCTTTGATCTTCATAGGTAAATATGTTAAGTCCTCTTCACTTTCAACAAGCAAGGTTGCATCATCTGCATATCACAGGTTGTTAATGAGTTTTCCTCCAATTCAAATATTTTGTTATTTCTTTAAAATCTAAACTCATTTTAATTGAAAAATATTTTATGACCCACATAGAGGTGTAGGTTAATTTCATATGATCTTGGCTAGACTATAGTGTCCAATTGTTTGGTCAAACACAAAATATAATTTTTATGAATATTTATGTGTGTGTGATTATATCAGTTGACCCTATGTAAATCTGATTATCTTCCATAATGTGGGTGGATATTTTACACTCAGTTGAAGGACTTACGAGAAATGTTATATTTTCAAGAAAATATTTTGCTGTCAAACAAAAAATAGACATCTTCTCACAATTTCTCTGGTTTCCCCTTACCTTACCTAAGGACGCAGAGCTACAGGAAAGACCAGCCTGTGTTTAACCTACAAGTTTAGGAATTACTAGGCCTCAAAAATCCTGTGAACCAGTTGTTTAAAAATAAATCTCTCTTGATAGGTGGACAGATTGATGATACGCAGATTGGTTCTGTCTCTTTAGAAAACCTTAATTAAGAAAATGGGGACATCACATATGGATTTGCATAGAAATTTGAAGCAAAGTGAACAAGTAATTAAAAAAAGAAAATTTACTCCAGTCAGCTTAAGTTGCATCATTCTTTTAATATTCTTTATAAATTAATTCACAGTTAAGGAGATGCACTTCTTGGAAATCATACATCCTAAAGGAAAATTATTTCACTAGTTAAATAGATGTAATTACTTCTGTGGTCATAAAGAATCAACTTTCCTATTTGGAGTTTACTTCCTATGTTTGTAGAGTGAAGGTGTAAGACTCGGTGCTCTCAAAGACCTTTGCTATCATTAAAATTCTATGGTTTGAAGATTAAAATAAAAGCTAAATTTATTTTTCCCTCTAGAATCCTTTTTGCAAGTAGGTATACATATCTAGTAACAATGCATTCCTTGTCTTACTAACTAAAAGCATTGTGACCCAGAGCTTACACTGCCTCACATTTCCATGAAAAGGCTTTTAAGCACTAAATTTCTACATTTATTATTTACTTTAACTTCCCATCTTTCATGGAACTAGACATGCCCTCTGTATCCTAACTTCTCCATCACCCTTGAGAACACTTTTATGTAGTAAGTTTTAATGTTTTAAAATAAGGAAATGCATTTGTTTAAATACAGATTGTTTTTAAGTTTGAAATTTGTGTTTAGATGTATATCAGATACACCAGATTGCAAATCCAGTTACAGTTCTAATGGGGAGATCCTCATTTATTTTTTATTTTAGCCTCACGAAGGTATGTTTTTACAGTTTGCTTAATTTTTTGTTCTGTTCTGTTTTGTTTTGTTCTAGTGCAAGGGGAATTAGAAGAAAAGGGTTTTCTTCTAATTAAAAAAAGAAATTAGAAGAAAATAATTATTGAGAAGAAATCTGCTTATGACACAGATTTGAATATTAGAAAATGTAGTCCTCTTTTAGGTTTAAAGAATCTACTCAGCTTACTGGTTTCGTTTAGGATTGTCAAACTAATAAATTGCTATCTGTGCATGTGGACAAACAAGAGACAATGTAAAGAAAGGGAAAAATCATTTAGTATTCATGACTAAGTGGTCTCCTTTTTGGGGTCAAACCTAATGCAATAAGGGCACAGATATTCTGGTGGGAAAAAAATCTATAGAGAAGTTCATACAACATCAGAGGAAGGTTACATGAATGTCTATGTAGATAATGAAAGAAAAACTTTCCTTATACAGACCTGAATTATTTTCACTTAAAATTATATTTATAAAAATGAATTGGCTTTTGGAATATTTGTTCACTAGATTTCAATTTAAATGAATACTTTAGAGACAAAAATACATCAGTACCTTCGCTCTGTGAGAGCACTGCAGAATTTGATATGACTTTAGGAATCACAAACTCACAATCAGCACTGTTAAATTCTCCAGCACCATAGCTTGGAATTTGGGAAATGTGTGAAACTAAGCAAAATGTAATGGGGTCAGGCTTTCAAAATAGTATCTGTATTCATTAGAACAAAGTGATGTTTCATATTATAAGGAAAAAAAAAAAACAAAAAAACTTCTTTCCAATCCCAACTCCTCTTACTGCTGATGTGAAAGCAAACTGATGTATTTAGAGAAATGAGCTCCCACAGAAGACTGTGGCAACATGGCCTCTGGAGAATCCAAGGGCTAGACTAGATAATTAACTGCCCTGAATAGTTTAAGACATTGCAGCGTATTTTATTCAATGATGGTTTTGATGACCCAGACTGGCCTTTCTAACCTTTAAGTGGATACGTTTGATTTGTGTGTATTTTGTGGTAAAGCAAATGGAGCTTTTATGGATTGTTGCTTCATTGGTTTGTATCTAAGACCTTTATGACCTTTAAAGTGAGTAAAATACTCTAAGTCCACTAATTATCAGTTATGGAATATCACTAAGTGGAAATATTGTTGGATATTTCTTACTTCAAAAAAATCCTCAGAGCTTATAAAAAATAGATAACAAGTCTTCATCCCCACCTCAGTTCATTGTGTCAAAATCAGTATTTATATCTAGGATACTGTCTCTCTCTGTCTTGTTCTCTCTCTCTCCTCTCCCATCTCTTTAATTCTCTGTCTCTTTCTCCCCTCACTCTTGATCTTAGGTTATCTCTTTGAAAGGCACCTTCAGTGATTTTGATGTTTAGCTAGATCTGGTTCTACTTTAGAACCATAGTTAAACAATTTTCCAGCAGTAACACTTAATTATCTTAAAAGACACAAACATATTTAAGATACAAACTTTAGCAGGATGAAAACAAACTGGCTCATTTAACTGCACTGTGGGGAAATCTGAAGCAAAGTTGGCCCTGAAGCAATTAGAACAGACATAAACTCCCCAGGATTTACTTCTTACTGTCAGCCCTGCTTTGTCCTTGGAGTTTGGTATAATTTCGCTCCTCTGCAGACAGGCATCTTTCATTATCTCAGATTTTTCACTATATACCCAAAGCTGAGAGCCACTACACACATCCTCATGTGATTTCATAAGCCCACAAAATTATCATAACTGTGGACTGGCAATTCTTTGCCACTGCTTGCTTCCTGGATTGAGATCTAGTGATCCACCTAGTACTATACCCACTGGTCTAGGATAAAAGGTTCATAGGTGAATATTACTTGTGCCCTCAGAAGTTTGGTATGTGAACCAAAGTAGTGGTTTCTCCAGAGCACCAGATGCTTGCAGAAGGCAACATTTGGCTGAATTGGCCTGTGGTTACATAGGAGAAAGACAGGATTGTGTTAGAGTGACCTGTGCTCATTCCATCATATGATCTGAATGCATGCCAAGAAGACAAACATAGACAAAAAAAAAAGGGTACTTACCTAAGAAGGCTACTTGAACTAGTGAGAGATTCTGTGGGTATGGAATTAAGAACAGAAATTTTTCATTAAGTCAAAAAACTGTATTGTACAGAGGTCTTATCACAACTAAGACATATGACCCGTGGCCAAAAAATGCCTTAGACTAAGAGTATTATCAGCAAAGGGGAGAGGGCAAAAACATCAATTTTTAAAAGGACATTTTTTCTTTCTTTTCTTAAAATCTTGTCTCTTTTTTTTTTTTTTTAGTCCTTTATTAACTCTCTTAAAACTGGACAGGGCAGGAGAGAAAAGGTTGTTGGTCAAACGTGGCTTAAAGAGAAAGAGAAGAGCATTCAAAAGAATAGTAGCATTAACTTCCAAATTGGACTAGAGCAGACTTTTATTAAACTTGGCAGAAAATCATGGATTTATGGAGTCTGCCCAGAATCTTTCAAGGGAAAGGACTGCATATTAGTAGAAAAGAGCTGAATTAAGTGATTAGAAAAGAAATGAAAAGAAAACAAAAATTGTGTGTGTATGTACGACATTATGGTCTGACTACCAGAGACAGTGGCTGTGCACATGTACCACTCCCAGAAGTTTAAATAGTTGAATTTCTTCTGTGATTACCTCCCCTTCCTCTTGTTCTGAATTTTAAAAATCTTGAAACTGATTATAATCGGCCCAAGTCTACTCAGAAATCCATTTTAAATCATGGGGTTACCATAGCTGGATGAGCATCCTTCTGTATACTCATATATTTTAAACTGGAAGAAATTCCACAAAATCAAAGAACTGTTAGGATAGTGAGAAAGGAATAATCCTGGGTAGATAGAACAATAAACCCCCTCCACTGATTCCTTATAAGACACAAGTCTGTAAAGGACGATATGTAATTTCATATATCATACTCCTCTGTTTAAAGTCTTTCTTATATACTTATTAAATTCATGAAATTGGTCTTGTGATTGCTGTAAAATATCTCTCATTTTTCATAGACATTTCCTCCCCCAGTTGTTAGGTACTATCAAGTCAGTTTTGGATCATAGCAGTGCTATGCAACAGTAAGACTTGACATTTCCCTGTCATGTGTTATCCTTTCAACTGTTCTTATTCAAAGAGCCTATTTTTGCTGTCACTGTCTTGATCCATCTCACCGAGGATCTTCTTTTTTTCTGACCCTCCACTAGTACTGGTCACTACTGACTATTTAATTTAATATTAAATCAGTAGAGTCATGAATTAATCCATTGCCATTGAGTTACTTTTGACTGAAAGACACACTATAGGACAGAGTGGAACAGCCCCATAGGGCTTGAAGCTACAATTTTATGGAAGCAGACTGCCATATGTTTTTCCCACAGAGCAACTGGTGATTTTGAACTGACCACTTTCAGGTGAGCACTTAATCATTGTGCCACCATGACTTACTTTGTATATAATGATAGTGTACATGCATGCACACACATGAGGTCACATCTTCTAAAGAATAAGCAAGTAAGGAGTTAAACTTCAGAAATGGTATATATACGTCAAGGACCCAGAATATATTACTGCATTGTTTGTAGACTTTCTACTTTAAATGTGGGGCTGTCGGATAGGGAATTGCTTAAAGATGCTTGTTTTTGTTTTTGTGCTTTTCTTTATTGTTCTGTGGTATATTGGTGGTTCTGGTGTAAAATCCTCACCTTGCAGGAAGGGAAATTGGATTTGGATCCCAGCCAATGCATCTAACATGTAGCTAACATCCATATATCAATGGAGATTTTTAATGGAGTTCCAGACTTAAATTTATTTTGAAATAAATTTGAAATTTATTTTAAAAAATCAGTCAATGAAATCCCTGAAGATCACTTTGGACTTATCTACAATTGCTCATGGAGTCCTGGTGTGGCACTGTGGGTTAATGCACTGGACAACAAAGTTGGTTTGAACCACAAGGTAGGTGGTTCAACCTCACCAGTGGCTCCTTGGAAACCCTATACAGGGTCACCATGAATCAGAACTGATTTGATGGCACTTAACAACAACAGCAACAGGTGATCATGGGACTGAGGTAGGAAAAAGCATTGTGTCATACCAATGTGCATGGGTTGCCATGAATCAGAAGTTGACCTGGTGATGTGGCACTGCAGGATAATGCACTGGACTGCAAAGTCAGTTTAAATCACAAAGTAGGTGGTTCAAACTCACCAGTTGCTTCATGAAAACCCAATACAGGGTCAGTATGAATAGGAACCAACTTGACAACATTCAGTAACAACAGCAGCATATTAATTATAGATCAAGTTTTATTTTTTTAAATTTTATTTTGGACTTGATTTCTTTTGTAATTTATTCAAGTTGCCTAGCAGTTTGGTATTAAAGACTATTTGAAGATCATCTGTAAACCATGAAAGTTTCCTAATGAAATATTAAACTGGGACTGGCCATTCTGTTTCTATGGTAAAAACTTCTCACTCACTGGCAAGACCTTTCTTTATAAAATCAGCTCTTGAACATGTGTCTTACTGTACTATTTCTATCAGAGTGACTGGATAAGAAAGAATGACTTTCTCAATTGCCACTTTGTCCTAATGTGTCATTTCATGGAGTGTTTCTACTTTCTACCTCACATACCTTTTGACTTGTATCACGTGCTTTATAATGTTGCTGAGGCAGCTATTATTATGCAGTGTACATTCTATAACTGTCTTACAGTGTGTGATCTATATACATCGATGGGCATGTCAACATGGATAAATTAGAGGAGTCCAGGAAAAAACACATCTAACAAATTCTAACTGGCTATGTGAATAATGTCTAGCATATTTCTGTTTGCAGAGATGTCCTCCATAAATACCTGGAAATGACATATAGATTAGCACATTAAATATCAGATAACCAACGTAATAGAATAATAAAGCTGAGTATTCCCCATGCCATCATTAGGGTTGGTGTAACTCAGTGTGGTAACTCGTAGTGTCAGCCACACATCCAATGGACTTCTTCACATACCAAACCATACAGAATCCTTAATGATGTTTTTCTCAGTCTTGATCATAGTTAGGAGTCTTGTGGTACTGTAGGATAAACACTGGATCACAAGGTCTGTTTGAACTGCAAGGTCAGTAGTTCAAATTCACCAGCCACTCCATGGAAACAACTTCACAGTGTTGCCATGAGTTGGAATTGACTTGACAACACTACAATAATCATAATAACATGCAAAAAATATGTATAGTTGTAAATAGCTTAAATTAATGTTTCTTAGATTATAAGAACAATAATAATAGCATTGGTTTGTAAAATCTTGCTATATTGAACTGCAGAATCCTTAGTTGTAACATCATTAGCAATGAACAACAAGTGCTTGTAGCAAATGAAGACTAGACCATGTGATTTGAAGCTTCATTGTCATTGCATAGTAATAACAGCTCTGACCAGAATGCATTAAATAGTTCAAAAACTACATTAGCACAGGGTTTGAACTTGTAGGTATATTGATAATTTCACCCTGGGCTTATGAAAAATATTTGTTGCGATAACTACAAGAATATTTTTATTTCATAAAATAATTCTGCTGAAACACTGCACAAAACTTTTATAGGCAGTCATGTTGGTGTTACTCATCTGACAGTGTCACCTTGTATGGTCCAGGTCTCATGCACCCATGGTGATGCCATTGAGTATGACTTTAAAAATCAAAGAGAATGTAGAAACCATACATTCTAGGTATCTTGAAAATATTAAGAAGCAAGCTGATGCCAGAAACAGGAATAGTGCTGAGATGTTTTTATTCTTATCCAAAAACTCACCTTCCCCTTAACTAAGCTTTCTTTAAATTTTTTGGAGTCTTAGTTTATTCTCAATATATCCAATGAAGGAGAAAATGAGGCAATCAGTTGCTTGTGTTTGCTAGATTTATAACATGAAGTTTTAGCTGCTGGGGTTTTATCAGTAAGGTCAATAAGCTTCCAGGGGATACATTTTCATGAATGTGCATTGAATGAATTACAGTAAAAGTGTTTATTTCATTGAACACCCACGTTTAGCTCCTTAATTGATCTAGTTTCATGGCAATGCATGCTTCCCATAGTTGTTGGATTGCGTTTCCCATAGCGCAGTCAGAGCTCAGTATATGAGAGTTAGGTAATATAGTTATTCAACACATAACATCCACTCAGGCAACATCTAATAGCAAATACGTTAGTGGTCCCATAAGAGTCATAATTACTGTTGTTGTTGTTGAGTGCCTTTGAGTTAATTCCGATATATAGCGACCCTGTAAAGGATTTCTGAGGAGCAGCTGTTAAGTTTGAACCAGTGGCTTTGTGGCTCAAGCTTACCTTGTAATCTAGTGCTTATCCTAGTCTAGTGCCACCCCAGGACTCCAGATTGAACAAAGGAATGTAACTAATGCATTTCCTGTGGGGAACACTTGAAGACAAAACAACTATGAATACCAAAAGTACTGTACACTTTCTCTTTGTTAGGTACCTTGGAGTTGGTTCTGACTCAGTTATCTTATGCATAGTAGAATGAAACACTGCCCAGTCTTGCACCAGCCTCACCATCATTTGATTCTTGAGTCCATTGCTTCTGCCACTATAATAATCCATTTCTTTTTCTTTTTTTTTTTTAATGTTTTCTTGTGAATTATGTGATAGTCTACATGGGAGAACATTAGTTTTACATTCTCCTATCGTATATCATTTCACTGCCATGGTTACAATCCCCTCCATGAATCATCAACCAACCAAAGGGTATATCCAACAAGCCTACTCCCCCACCCCCCTCGGTCATCAGCACACAGCCCCTCTCTCTCTCTGGGTCTAAACTCTCCACGTTATCGTCTTTGCCTCTGTCTCAGGCATCACTATTTTATTGGGGGCTTATCTCTTTTTGCCAACACTCCACTTTATCAAGCATGATGTCTTCTGTACAGGCTGTTCCCTCCTAATAATATGTCCAAAGTATGAGAGACAAAGTTTCAAAGTCTTACCATCCTTGCTTGTAAGGAGTATTTTGAGTGTACTTCTTTCAACACAGATTTGTTTGTTCTTTTGGAAGTCCATGGTGCTTTCAGTATTCACCAATGCCATAAACTCAAATGCATCAATTCTTCTACAGTCTTCCTTATTCCTTGCCCATATTTCATATGAGGCTATTGAAAATACCATCATTTGAGTTAGGCACCCAAACTTATGTCTTTCTTTGCTCTTGAATAATTTAAAGACATCTTAGAATTGCAGATTTGTCTAATGCAATATGTCATTTGCATTCTTGACTACTGCATCCATGAATGTTGATCATGGATCCAAACAAAATAAAGCCTTAAATGACTTCAAACTTTCTTCCATTTAACATCATGTTATTTATTGGTCCAGAGGCTAAGATTTTTGTTTTCTTTGCATGAAGGTGTAATTCATACTGTAGGCTGTGATTTTGATCTTTATCATAAGTATTTTTAATCCTCTTCACTTTCAGCAAGCAAGGATGTATCATCTACATGTTAGAGGTTGTTAATGAGTCTTCCTTTAATCCTGACGCCATGATCTTCTTAATATAATCCAGCTTCTCAGATTGTTTGCTCAGCAAACAAAATGAATAAGCATGGTGAAAGAATATAGCACTTACACATACCTTTCCTGATTTTAAACCATTCAGTATCCTTTTGTTCTGTTCAAACAACTGCTTTATGGTCATTGTACAGATTCTTCATGAGCACAAACAAGTGCTCTGAAATACCCAATCTTTGAAATTTTGCCCATAATTTTTCATGATCTACACAGTTGAATGCCTTTGTATAGTCAATTAAACACTAGAACATATCTTTCTGGTATTCTCTGCTTTCAGTCAAGATTGAATTTATGTCAACAGTAATACCCCTCATTGTATGTCCTCTTCTGGATCTGGGTTGAGTTTTTGGCAGTTTTATGTCAATGTATTGTTGCAATCATTTTTTAATTACGGTCAGAAAAATTTTACTTGCATATAATATTAATGATCTTGTTTGATGATTTCCATATACTGTTCGGTCACCTCTCTGTGATATGTGCACAAATATGGAACTCTTCCAATTGGTTGGTCTGGTAGTTGCCTTCCAATTTTTTTTTTTTTTTTTTCAAAGATAATTGATACCTCCAATGCTGTATCAGTCTGTTGAAAGATTTTGGTTCGTATTCTGTCAATTCCTGAAGCTTTGTTTTTCACCATTACTTTAGGTATTGTGCAGCTTGAACTTCTTCCCTCAGTATTATCAGTTCTTGATCATATACTCACTTTTTAAAATGGATGATCATTGACCATGTCTTTTTGGTACAATGACTCAGTGTATAACTTCCATAGTCTTTTGATTCTTTCTGCATCACAGCACCACCTGTGCTATAGAACAGCCACAGCAATAAGAAAAAGAGAAATATCAATTGGGAAGTGAAGAAATAGCTTCTTGAACAAACATCAAGGTGGAAAATGCTGTTTTTCTTAGATTAGCCATGTTTGCACAATTTCCAAATCACAGAAGGTTATATTGCACAGAATGTATTGTTATGTGGAATGAGGGATATCATTGCTGATGTCCAATGTATTTTGCCTGAAAGCAAAGAATATCAGAAAGATGTTTATCTATGTTTTATTGACTTTGCAAAGGCTTTTGATAATGTGGATGATGGCAAGATATGAACAACATTGTGAAGTATGAGTATTCTGGAACAGTTAATTGTGCTCATGAGGAGTCTGTACATGGACCAAGAAGCAGTTGTT
>NW_006408588.1:3354600-3356093 GCF_000296735.1 Chrysochloris asiatica | reverse complement strand
GGCAGAAGAACAAACACATTTGGTAGAATCAGAATGCTACTTAGAAGCCAGGATGGCAAGATTTTGTCTCCTTTTATTTATTTATTTATTTATTTATTTATTTATTTATTTATTTATTTATTTTCCTGTTCTCCCTGGTCTGCACATTTCTACACAGGGGAACAAAGGAAGTCTTGCATGAGTGTACAACCCAAGGGAAAGCCCGACGTTGTGCTCAAAAGACTATGGGCTGAAAGTAACTATTGATACTGCGCTACTGCACAACTCCACCACTTGTCTGTCAGTTTTTCATACTGTGGTGGCTTGTGAGTTACTGTGATTCTGGAAGCTATGCCACCAGTATTTTAAATATCAGCAGGGTTACCCATGGTGGATAGCTTTCAGATAAGCTTCCAGATGAAAACAGACTGTGAAGAAGGAGTGATGAACTACTTCTAAATCTTTTGTCATTGAAAACCTTATGACTAGTAGAGAAACGTTGTAAGATATAGTGCTGGAAAATGAGCCCGTCATGTTGGAAAGCACTCACAATGCATTTGGGCAAGAGCTGACTCCTCAAAGTAATGTTGACCATTATGATGTAAATGGAGTAAAGCCCTAGGGAGTAACTCCTGCAAGACCTTCATTTGCTGATGGGGCATAATTCAAAATGAAAAGAAACACCTGCAAACATCTGCTAATAATCAGAACATGAAATGTACAAAGTATGAATCTAGGAAAATTGGGAAAGCATCAAAATGAAATGGAATGCATATGTAAAGAAAACAAAATCCCTCACCACTGGACCAATAAACAACACTCTTATCAACAAAGAAAAGATTGAAGTTGTCAAGGACTTCATTCTTCTAGGATCAACTATCAACACTTACGGAAGCAGCAGTCAAGAAATCAAATGACATACTGCATTATTAGGCAAATCTGCTGCACAAAAACTTTTTTGAGGACTAAGGTGCTCCTGACCCAAGCCACAGTATTTTCAATAACCTCATATGCATGCGAAAACTGGACAGTGAATAAGCAAGACCTTAGAAGAATTGATGGTTTTGAGTTATGGTGTTGGAGGAGAATATTGGAAGTGCCATTGGCTGCTGAAAGAACCAACAGATCTGTGTTGGAAGAAGTACCATCAGAGTGCTTCTTGGAGGCCAGGATGGCCAAACTTCGTCTCTCATACTTCAGACATATTGTCAGGAGGAACCAGTCACTGGAAAAGAATATCATGTTTAGTAAGGTGAAGGGTCAGAGAAAAAGAGGAAGACCCCCAATGCGATGGACTCAAGTGTGGCAACAATTGTAAGGGTGGTCCAGGACTGAGAAGTGTTTCGTTCTGTTGTACATAGGGTTACTATAAGTCAGTACCGACTCGATGGCACCTAACAACAACAACAACTATACAACTTGGGGATAATAATTTGTATCAGACTCAGGTGGAGATGAAATAAACTTATCCAGGAGTCTCTTCCAAAGAGAATCTGGCCAGCCCTGAGATAATT
>NW_006408588.1:3352602-3354500 GCF_000296735.1 Chrysochloris asiatica | reverse complement strand
ACCAATAAACAACACTCTTATCAACAAAGAAAAGATTGAAGTTGTCAAGGACTTCATTCTTCTAGGATCAACTATCAACACTTACGGAAGCAGCAGTCAAGAAATCAAATGACATACTGCATTATTAGGCAAATCTGCTGCACAAAAACTTTTTTGAGGACTAAGGTGCTCCTGACCCAAGCCACAGTATTTTCAATAACCTCATATGCATGCGAAAACTGGACAGTGAATAAGCAAGACCTTAGAAGAATTGATGGTTTTGAGTTATGGTGTTGGAGGAGAATATTGGAAGTGCCATTGGCTGCTGAAAGAACCAACAGATCTGTGTTGGAAGAAGTACCATCAGAGTGCTTCTTGGAGGCCAGGATGGCCAAACTTCGTCTCTCATACTTCAGACATATTGTCAGGAGGAACCAGTCACTGGAAAAGAATATCATGTTTAGTAAGGTGAAGGGTCAGAGAAAAAGAGGAAGACCCCCAATGCGATGGACTCAAGTGTGGCAACAATTGTAAGGGTGGTCCAGGACTGAGAAGTGTTTCGTTCTGTTGTACATAGGGTTACTATAAGTCAGTACCGACTCGATGGCACCTAACAACAACAACAACTATACAACTTGGGGATAATAATTTGTATCAGACTCAGGTGGAGATGAAATAAACTTATCCAGGAGTCTCTTCCAAAGAGAATCTGGCCAGCCCTGAGATAATTGTCATTGTTGTTGTTGGTAAGTGCCGTTGAGTCAGTTCCTACCTATAGCGATCCTGAACAGGGTATCCGAGGTTGTAAATCTTTACGGAAGCAGAAAGCCTTTTCTTTCTCCTGCGGAGCAGCTGGTAGTTTCGAACTGCCGACCTTGAGGTTCGCAGCCCGATTCGTAACCACTATGCTACCAGAGCTCCTTAGGAGTGTTATAAATGAGGGGAGAAGGAAAGGGAAAGGAAGGCCTAGAGCATATCACATTAGCACAGAGGGAACAGTGTGGCATTTCTCAGTTGGCTTTGAAGACTAGAATCCATTGTTGTTGCTCTTGTTCCGAAGTGCCATCAAGTAGGTTCTGACCCATAGTGACTCTGAGGAGTAGGTTTTCTGAGGAGTAGCTGGTGAGCTTGAATTGCTGACCTTGCAGTTCAAATGCAGTTTGCAGTTCAGTGTGTTAATAATCCACAGCACTACACCATTTTTGCACATTTAAAAATTTTATTGTATGATATTGTTTCTTTGATTTTATTGCATATCATAACTTTATATCATACCTTTCCTGGGTTTTTATGAAGTTTGACTTTGGGACATAGTCTTAAATTTGGCATTCTTTCTTTCTTTTTTTTTGGAGGGGGAGGGGGGTGAGTTTCTATTCATGTCTCACCTGACAAGAGACTCTTGCCATACAGCCAAGCTAAAATTTTGCCATGTAAAACCCCTCCAGTAGCGCAAGAGGCAATACCAGATGTTAAATATCAGAGCAGTGCATACAATTAAAATCTGCCAAAAATGCTCAAAAGTCACCTGAAAGAGCAGGGAACAGACAAGCCCATTTCTACATCACACCTACCTTGAGGCAATCGTAGTGTGCTTAAGAATACACCATCATACGTTCATCTAATTAAAACAAATATAACACTACAATGGATAAAGAGCAGCAGAAAATTTCTGATCACATGAAGAAAGGAGACAGAGTAGCTCCAACAAATAACTAAGAAGAAGTGCTAGGAATGATATTAGAAGGCAATGAGGCTTTGGAATTGTTTAAAGAGGACTTAGAAGAATTTTATTGAAGTGCATCCAAATGTTCCACAGAAAAGTTTAGGAAAATAAGGAAGTAGTCAGAAAAGTGCTACAAGAACAATTGAGCAAAAGTGTTACAGATTTGGAATCAATAAAAAACTTACAAAAAAAAAAA
>NW_006408588.1:3349660-3351477 GCF_000296735.1 Chrysochloris asiatica | reverse complement strand
TCCATATCAATCAATAATTACACTGAATGTCAACAGGTTGAATGCACCAAGTAAGAGATAGAGAGTAACAGAATGGATAACAAAACAGGATTCTTCAATATGCTGTCTTCAAGAGACATACCTAACATATAAAGACAAAAATAGATTAAAAACTAAAAGATGAAAAAAATATAATAAGCTAATTACAATAAAAATTAGCAGGATTAGCAATTTTAATTAAAAAAAATAAAGTTTAAAACAAAGACCATTATAAGAGATAAAGAAGGTCATTATCTCATGGTTAAAGGGTCAACTGAGTAAGAGGACATAACCATAATGAATACCTATGTTCCAATAAACATAAAGCAAACCCTAATACAACTCAAGAAACAGACACCTCTACAATAATAGTGGGGAATTTTAAGACATCACTTTAAAAAAAGGATAGAATAACCAGAAAGAGACTCAGCAGCGACAAAGAGGAACCGAACAATCAACTGAACAATCCAGCAACTTAATCTCATAAATTTGTACAGAGCATTCAACCCAACAACAGCACAATACACACTCTTTTCTAGTGCACATGGAACATTCTCCAAAACAGACCAACTGTTAGGCCACAAAACAAGTCTCCATAAATTTAAAAACACAAAAATATTACAAAGCATCTTCTTAGACCACAATGCTATAAAATTAGAAATCAACAATAGGAGATCAAGGAAACAAAATCATGTATATGGAAACTGAGTAACACCATGCTTAAAAGCTACTGGGTAGTAAAATAAAAATAGAAATTTGAAAATTCCTAGAAACAAATGAGAATGAGAACACAATATACCAAACCTTTTGGACACAGCAAAAGCAGTGCTGAGAAGACAGTTTATTGCAATAGATGCCTCATCCAAAAAGCAGAAAGAACCAAAACCAACACACTAACACATTTCCATCAATTTTGAAAAGACCAGCAAAGTTAAACTACAGCCACCAGAAGAAAATAAATAATAAAGATTAGAGCAGAAATAAATGAGATAGAAAATACTAAGATAAGAACATACCAACAATCAGCTGGTTCTATGAAAAGATTAATAAAATTGACAGACCACTGGCAAATATAACAAAATAAAAGAGGAAGAATAATAAAAAATAACATGCATAAGAAACCACACGGGAGACATTGCCACAGATCCAATGGAAATAAAAAGGGTAATAACAGAGTACTATGAAGAGTTGTACTTCAATGAATTTGAAAATGTAGAGGAAATGGGTGCATTTTTAGAAAAACACGACTTACCTAAACTTAAACAGCATGAAGTAAAAAACTTGAACAGACTTCTAACAAAGGAATAAATAGATCAAGTCACCAAAAATATTCCAAGCAAAAAAAGTCCAGGTCCAGATGGCTTTACCAGTGAATTTTACCAAACATTCAGAGAAGAACTGATACCTATTCTACTCAAAGTATTGCAGAATATAGATAATAATGGAAAACTTCCTAATACATTTTACAAAGCAAGCATAATCCTTATACCCACACCAGGAAATGGCATCATTATAAAAGAAAATTATATACCAATACTCTTCATGAGCAATGTTGTTTCTGTTGTTAAGTACCATGGAATAGGTTCTGACTCATAGTGACCCTACACAGGGTTTCTGAAGCTGTAAATCTTTACAGGAGCAGAATTCCTCATCTTTCTCCCATGGAACTGCTGGTAGTTTCGAACTGCTGACCTTGAGATTAGCAGCCCGATTCATAACCGCTATGCTACCATGAGCATAGATGAAAAAATTCTCAATTAAATCCTAGCCAATAGAATTAAAAACATAAAAAATAGTAT
>NW_006408588.1:3339974-3344797 GCF_000296735.1 Chrysochloris asiatica | reverse complement strand
CAGATGTAGTCAATTTGATTTCTATGTATTCCATCTGGCAAGGTACATGTGTATAGTCATTTCTTCTGCTGTCTAAAGAAGGTATTTGAAATGAACAAATCATTGATTTTTCAGAATTCTGTCATGCGTTCTTCAGCATCATTTCCATCACTAAGTCCATATTTTCCAACTACTGCTCCTTCTTGTTTGCTCCCAACCTTTGCATTCCAATCACCAGTAATGATCAATACATCTTGATTGTAAGTTTGATCAATTTCAGATTGAAGAATTTGGTAGCAATTTGGTAATAGAATATCTTTATATCCAGCAATTCTTCTACTTCATATATCTCCATAATAAAAACAAGTCAGAAAGCAAGTAGATATTGTTTCCCATCCTTTATCCTGTATAGGGTTTCTGAAATAATACTAAGGTGCTTGACTGTTTTGTGGATATTGGGTTTCTCTGCCTACTATAGTTATATAGACATTTATAGTGTGATAGAAAGGAGTATTAAGGAAGATGATTACTGAATACTTATAATCCCTTCTTAAACCTATAAATGATTGGATTTTCTAAAAGGGGACTAAAAGGTGGATTGTGGAGCTTTGGTGGAGTGTGGGACCTTAGGTAGAATCCTGAGCCCCACCCAGAACCTTCGGTGGTGGAACATTCCCAACTGAGAATACATGCAGACCACCCTGGCTAGACTAAAGGAAAAGAAGATACTTCTTGAAAGAAAGACCAGTGGTGATGGTGGAGGGAGCAGGGGCGGATAATGTGGGGAGGTGGGGAAGGCAGATTGTTTGACTGAGACAATATCAAGTAGGCTATTTGCCCGGGAGCCATCAAGCCAAGAAAATTCAGGCCATCAGTTCAAACCCCTATCTAAAACTGAAACTCAAAGTGAACACAAGAACAGTCTTGTATGTTTGCTAGTGACTGCCCAGGTTACTGGTGAATAGAAAGGGCAGAATTGCAGCAAAGATGGCAAGGGCTGAGTTGCTATATTCTGTAGATACCTGATGACCTTGAGATGAGAGAGAAAACAAGATAATTGGTTTGAAATTCAGGGAGACGTGTGAACTCCTGACCCCTAGAACACTGGCTTAGTCACTGGGGGCTAGAGTTAAGACTAAAGCAGTTAGCTAGTCTGAAGATGAGGGAGGTGTGCAAGAACTCCCAAACTTGCAGACAATATCCATTTGAGCCAAGCTAGCATGGGTGGCTTGCCAATCAGAATTTGACCAGATGAAAATAAAGAATTATGATAAAGGAAGCAAGCGTAAATTGCTACAACCTGATCAAATGGACCTTTGTTTGTGGATGAAGTGGCCCAAAATTTCATCCAAAAAGGGAAGGATTTTTCATATCAAGGATTAAGTATATGTCCTCAGTACACTGGTTTGATAGGGACAGGAAAGTTAGACATCGAGTAGCAAACTTGGAAGTCCTGGTGTGGCACTGTGGGCTAATGCACTGGACTGCAAAGTCAGTTTGAACCACACGGTTGGTGGTTATAGGTCACCAGCTGCTCCTTGGAAACCCCATACAAGGTTGCTATGGGTTAGACCAACTTGAAGACACTTAATTACATAAAGCACAAAGTGGCTGGTTTATAAACTTCCATGAGGGTGCTCAGTGTTAGAACAAGGGGAGTAAAGCAGAAAACCTACTGAATAATTTTCTTGTTGTCTGGATGGGCTTGGTATTAAGGGCCATAGGATTTTATAATTCAGGTGGAAGTAATTATTTTCAGGTCTAACAGTGACTGTCACAACTATAAGCATAGAAGAGATGCATCCAAACGGGGTGAACAGTTAATCTGCCATTTCAGAAACAGTGGACCCTAGGACCATCAAGAGCAAAGAACATGAGAAGAGCGAGGGATCCTAACCAGAAAAGCTGCAACAACAGAGATGGTCGCATAGGCGATGGCATGGAGAGACAGAGCAGCAGAGGACATTAGATCCATGGACAGAGAAAAGAGATGTGCCTGTGGGCCGGAGGCTGGCTTGCAAAATAGTGTCAAATGCTGTTGGCTAAGAGTACATGGAGGGGACTAGGAAGTCATTACAATGATTTGCTGAATATTAAACTGATTATCTTCCCAGTAAGCCTTCCCTCACTCAATACACAATAAAAAAGCTTTTTTTTTTTTTTTTTAAAGAAAGCTAAAAAGGCTTCTGCTTTTGACTGAAATTTTTAGATCTCCATATACTAATACTTCTTAAACTAGTCATTTTATGTTCAGACTACAGTTTCTGATTTATAGTCTTATGGATTTTTTTCAATCAAATTTTAAAACAATTCATAATTCTCTAAATGCAGTTTCTAGTCTTGATACGTGACTAGGTTGTTATTGTTGTCGTTAAGTGCTGTTGAGTCAGTTCCGACTCACAGCAATTCTGTACAGAGTGCCTGAGGAGTGGCTGATGAGTTTCAACAGCTGACCTTGTTGTTCAAACTGACCTTAAGGTTGCATGCTTATCCTATAGCGCCACACCAGTACTCACCTAAAGTAACTGGATAGAAGGCAATAAAAATATATGTGGTTGTGAACAACAGGAATTCTTAGAAAATATATGTAGTCAGACTTTCTAATTCATTGAGGACAAACTAAAGTTACTAAAATGTCCAGCCTCATCTTTCAGAGCAGGGAACATCAGCACTAAAATGGTCTCTCCAAACCAGTGCTCTCCTTCTTCCATAATCTGCCGCTGTATGACTCAAGAAACATAGTAAGAACAAATTTTCATATATACTCCACTCTGCTGTTTTCACTAGTTATATGTTTTGTTGGCCTTTTGGAGATATCTTGTAGAAGTAGGCCACACTTACTTGTACCTTGAGGATTTTGAAACATATCTACAAATTCCTATGAGGTGTGTTCTTTGTTGCTTTGTGACCTAGTGATACTTATTACTTTCATACTCTGAGGAGCCTACAGAGACAAATGACTCAGAGCTTCTTGGACTCTGTAGCATGCACTAGAAGAGATAAAGCATGTTTATGATAAAGGTTAAACCTTAACAAACAGTCTCCCTGTAAGTAATACACTGTGCCATTTTGACTAGAGGGAAAAGGGAGATATTTAAATATAAAAGCAAATTTAGAACTGAAAAGGGCTTCTAGTGATCAGGAGCAGAAGAGGAATAATAATATAACAAAATCCAGCCAGCAGCAGTTTCAGAAAGGAAATCGCTAGATGTTTTAGAATCAGAGAATTATATAAATGTAGTAGATGGTTTTGAAATGAAATCATTTCCAAAATTACAATGGGATATAATGAAAATCTCTCAAAAGCTTCATATTTGGTAGATTATATTTTTGGTGATTACCAAATATGCATTTTTCAATGAGTCATAAACCACAAAGAGAATATCACAGTTATATTTGTAAGGGGTTATTATTATTATAAAGATTCTGCACAGGATTACATTCTATCTGAATCCTTTCCAACATCTACTTTGAAAACTCCATTGTCTATATTGTTATCATATTCACAAATGTGTACTCTGCCTCCAACTAAATTAGAAATTATTTTTGATCTTTGGATGAATTTCTAGTGCCTAATCATAGTACCTGGAAAAAGGCAGGACATCAGTGAATATTATTTGATGAGTTGCTTTCTATAATATAAAGGCTTTTTTTGTAGTTGAAATATTTTTGTTGGACTGACATCAATGTCATGTTAAAGGAGTTTCTAGACTAACTCCACTCTCTCTCAAACAAAAGTTATTTTGGAATAAAATTGCCTTTTTAATGATAGACTCTCCCTTACAGTAGTTGAACCCATATTGCTCATGCAAGTCTACATGTCTAAAATGCAATTATCTAATTGATGGAAGGAATACACAGTCACTGTACAAAAAGCAATGGTCTATACTCAACTATTTCTAATGGTTGCATGTAATCAAGAGCCAAAGGTATTGAAGGAAGAATCCCAAAGTGAACTGAAGGCACTGGCTAAGTATAGGATCCAGGAATTGAAGGAATACAAATTGAAACCTTTCAACAAACTGATAGAGCACTGGAGGCACTCATCTGTACCAAGACATTTGGAAGAAAGCTAGCTCACAACCTGATTTAAACACATCCATATCTGTGTCCATTCCAAAGAAAGGTAACCCAATGGAAAGCAGAAATCATTGGATAGTATCATTAATATTACATGCAAGTAAAATTTTGATAAAGATAATTTTTAAATGACTGCAAAAGTGCACTGACAGAGAACTTACGGAGGTTAAAACCAGATTTAGATGAGGTCGTGGAGCAAGAGGTATCATTGCTGATGTCAGATGGATGTTGACTGAAAGTAAGATTACCTGTGCTTTATTGACTGTGAAAAGTCTTTTGATTGTGTGGATCATGGCAAGCAATGGGTAAAATTTCTAATAATGGGTATTTCAGAACACTTAATTATGCTATTGAGGAACCGGTATAAAGATCAAAAGTCAGTTTTTCAAACAGAACAAGAGGAGACTGAATACTTAAAAAACTAAAAAAGATGTGCGTCAGAGTTGTACTCTTACACCCAATTTATTCAATTTGTTTGCTGAGCAAATAATCTGAAAAGCAGATTATATGGAAGAGAGTGTGGCATCAGGATTGGAGGAAGACTCATTACCAACCTGCAATATGCAGATGATACAACCTTCCTTGCTGAAAATTAAGAGGATTTAAAACACATACTGATGAATATCAAAGATCAAAGTCTTTAATATGGGTTGCACCTAAATGTAAAGAAAACAAAAATCCTCACAACTAGACCAATAAATAATATAATGTTAAATCAAGTAAAGCCTTCATTTTGTTAGCATCCAGTATCAAAACTCATGGAA
>NW_006408588.1:3320520-3339159 GCF_000296735.1 Chrysochloris asiatica | reverse complement strand
TTCTAACTCATAGTGACCCTGTATAGGGTTTCTGAGGAGTGGCTTTTGAGTTTGAACTGCTGACCTTGCAATTTAAATTGACTTTGAGGTTGAGTGTTTATCTTATGACGCCATGCAATGACTCCCATATGGCTATGTTGTTGTTGTTAAGTGCCATCGAGTCGATTCTGACCCATAGCGACCCTGTATAAGTTTTCCGACGAGTAGCTGGTGAGCTTGAACTGCTGATCTTGCAGTTCTAATGGCTCTGGATTCTGGCGCATTAATCCACAGTGCCACACCAGGATTCCCATAGCGATTCTGACCCATAGCGACCCTGTACAGGGTTTCTGAGGAGCACCTGGTAAGCTTGAACCACCAACATTGCAGTTCATATAGGGTGGTGTAAAAAGACCTCCAAGAAGGAAAGAGACCTTGGAAAAGCAAAGCTTTCCTTAGAGAAGAGAAGAAAGTTGGAAGCCTCTCACTTTCTAATCTCAAAATCACACAGCCACAGTGGTGAAAGGAACCTGGTACTGGTACCGTGACAGATACCATAGATCAATGGAACAGAATTCAAAACCCAGAAGTAAATCCTTCCGCATACAGTCAGCTTGTCTTTGACAAAGGGCTGAAACATATTAAATGGGGAGGAGATAGTCTCTTCAATAAATGGTGTTGACAAAACTGGAAATTCATTTGCAGAAAAATGAAACAATATCCATATCTTGCACTATCTACAAAAACAAACTCCACATGAATTAAAGACCTAATATAAAACCTGGAAATATAAAGATCATCAAAGGCACAAATTTAGGGGGTCTGATATATGACATGAATATATTACCAAATATAACTAAACACCAAAACAGCAAGACAAAGCAGATTACTGGGAACACCTAAAAATTAGACACTTATATGCATCAGGACATTTTACCGAAAGAATGAAAGGAGAACCTACAGATTGGGAAAAAAAATTTTTTGTAGTGACATATCAGACAAAGGAGTAATATCCAAAATTTATAGAAAACAGCAACACCTCTATAGATAAACAACCCAGTTGAAAAATGGGCAGAATATATGAACAGACATTTCATCAAAGAAGACAGACATTCAGGTGGTCAGCATATGTATGAAGAAATGTTCATAATCATTAGCTATTGTTGTTAAGTGATGTTGAGTTGGTTCCAACTAATTGCAAGCCTGTATAGGCCTTCTTCAGCTTGAGGACTAGGGTGCGCCTGACCCAGGCCATTGTGTTTTCAATAGCCTCATATGGATGCGAAAGCTGGACAGTGAATAAAGAGGATCGTAGAAGAATTGATGCCTTTGAGTTGTGGTGTTGGAGGAGAATACTGAGGGTGCCATGGACTGCCAAAAGGACCAATAGATCTGTTTTGGAAGAAGTGCAGCCAGAGTGCTCCTTGGAGGCCAGGATGGCTAAGCTTCGTCTCTCCTACTTTGGACATGTAGTCCGGAGGAAACAATCGTTGGAGAAGGATGTCATGCTGGGTAGGGTGGAGGGTCAGAGAAAAAGAGGAAGACCTCCAACGAGATGGATGGGCCAGGTGGCATCATTGATGGACTCGGGGGTGGCAGCGGTGGTGAGGTTGGCCCAGGATCGAACATTGTTTCATTCTGCTGTGCATGGAGTCGCTATGAGTCGGTTCCGACTCGATGGCACCTGACAACAACAACAATAGGCCTTCTGAGTATGACTGGTGGATTTGAACTGCCGACCTTGCTGTTAAAGATATGAAAATCAAACCAACAATGAGATACTGTCACATCCCAGCATTAATAGCAAAGTCCAAAAGAAAAGAAAACAACAAACACTGGAGAAGGAGATACTGGGATTCTCCTATATTTCTGGCAGGATTGTAAAATGGTGCAACCACTGTGGAAAGCAGTATGGCGCTTCTTGAAAAAGTTGGAAATAGTATTGCTGTATGATCCAACAATCCCTCTACCTTGATGTATAGCCCCAATAAAAAAAAGTGAAGACATGAGTAAATAGCAGGTGGCAAACGATGAAAACATCTTAGATATTACTAAACGTTTTAAGACAATGACTTGCTGAGCCTAGGGGCTCAGGATCATAGTCTCAGGGAGCACTATGATCAACTGGCATAACATAGTCCCCCAAACAATGTTCTACATCCTACTATGGTGAGTAATGACTGGGATTTTAAAAGCTCATGAGTGGCAATCTAAGGTACAACTATTGGTCTCTCCATGTGCAGAAGAAGAGTGATGAAACTGAAGACACATGGAATCAACTAATCCAACAGACCAATGGAATATCTGTCACCATGACCACGAGATCAGAACTACTAGTCGTGTCTGTTTACCACTACCATCTGCTCCAAAAAGGATCACATTACAAGATACAGGATAGCACTGGACAAATGTGAAGCAAAAATAAAAATGTTATATTTAAAAACAAACAAACAAACACTCAGTTTGAGCCTGAGACTTCAACCACCCTTCAGATCTGGAATGGAACTCACCCTCATGGCCCAATTTTCAGGCAAACAGTAGCTAGGTATAGAGAAAGGACAGCAACTCTAGTAAAGTATGGTCACTATGGACTGGCCAACCATTCAAGATCAAAGGGACAACGTTTATCTAAGGATAAAACTGAGAAGGGATGAGAAGGTGGATGGAATGCAAGTAATAACCATAGGAAGGACATGGGATAATTATTGTTACTTGGAAGGGATTGTAATAATTGAGATGAATAAACGTGTATGATTTGTTGAATAGTAAAATTGATGGTCTTCTCTGTAAACCTTCACTCAATTATTAATAAAACATTTTCTTAAAAAACAAAACAAAAAACTCCATAGAAGTTTTGTAACAATAATGGGGGAGTGGTTAATCTTACAGCCCAGAAACAGAGGACCCTAGGGCCATCAAGGGAGGAGATCAGAATGTGGGACCCTATCCAGAAAAGCAGCATCAGTAGAGATGGAGGCAGAGATGATGACATGGAGAGAGAGAGAGAGCAGCTGAGGACTCTAGACTCATAGAAAGAGAGGAACTGTGTACTGTCGGCCAAGAGGTAGGCTTGTAAAATGTGCCCTTTGGTTGTTTAAATTATTATATATTCCTGAGTGTTTTTGCTCCATACCCCAGCCCTACAACCCCCACCCCCACCCCCCAAAAACAACAAGAACAGAGGGAATGGAAGCAAATACTGCTGAATGATGATGCATGGAGGAGATTATAATTATTGCGATGAAATGATGGTGTAAAGCCAATGTTTTCCCATATAAACTCACTTAGTTCACAGCAACAACAACAACAAAAAGGTGAATTGGAAACTGGCAACACAATGAGAAAATGGGATACATGGTGTTACAGTGAGAGGCTTTTCACCAATGAGATGAAACAATATGTGTAGGAATTGTTGAATGTACAACAGATGATCTATTCTGTAAACCTTCACCCAATTCACACTAAAACTTAAATCAATCAAAGAAAAAACAACAACAAACAACTCCAAGTTTTCCATCTCTCAGATTTCAAAAGGTCTTTGTTTGTTATTGTTTACAATTAATTCATTCATCTATTCAATGAAAGAATAGAATATTGAGCACCTTCTATAAGACAAACATGTATCTATAGCACTGCCCTCACAGAATTTATATTCTAGTGAAAACACAATTACCATTCAAGAAATTAATATATGTAAGAATATTATAAGTGAAAAGTAACTTCTATGAAATAAATAAAGTGGGGTGCAGGGGTAATTATTCTTGGTGATGAGGGTGATGAGGAGCTTTTGCACATTGGACGAAGGATGCAAGCCTCTCTGGTGAGGCATCATTTAAGATGAGATGGAATGACAAGATGAAGTCAGTCATAACATGATTCTAGGCTGATGGAACAGTTAGTGCAAAGGTACTTTAGTAGAATAGAGCTGACTTGTAAGAAGAACATTAAAATGTTCAATATAGCTAGTAAGCATTAAAAAAAAAAAAAAAAACTTGGTTAATATAAGATTAGAGAGATGGCAGCAACTGGACCACATACTAACCTGCATCGTTTACAAAGGATCTTGGGTTTTACTTTTAAGACTATTGTCAAGTCCTTACCAGATTGTAAATCAGAGAGCATTGTCTTTTATTTATTTTAATGAATGTAATCCATATTCACCACTTCTCAGATAAAAGGCAACAAAGATTTAACCATTTTTTAAAAATCACTTTTCTTTGAGTAACTTTGGGTTCCTTTTCCTTTTTGGCATTCTTTCTCTGTCATTCTGTTTTTCATTTTTTCTCCATAGAATACTTTATTAATTTTAAAATGCATTCTTTTCATAAGGTAATAGTTGAGATCTCCAACGGCAACACTTGTTTTCACTGAGCAGCTGAAAATTACTGACCCCACTAGGGGTCACTTCTGATCCACTGATGAGTCTCTGATTCTGCACTTTTGCCTTCAGTTTATAGCCAATCCTGGAGACACTTTCTCTTATGTCTCTATCTTTGTCTACCTTTAAGTTCCTCCGAGGACCCAAGCCAAGGGCATTATGGTGCATATCCTCTCTGGACTCAGGCCACCACAGGAACCAGGCAGGCTATAAAAACAAGTATGCACAGGTGCTGATCTTTGTTCTGAGTAGATTGGTGCTCTTGAGCTGGGAAGTTGGCACGAAGACAAATGTGGCATCATGCTGCATTGTGGAATGTCACGGGAAAGTCCCTGATTGTGCATGGCAAGTTGTCGCTGTCTGTCTGTCTCTAACTAGTTGAACTCCCCAATGTACAGCAGCCAGATTTCCTGGAGCTTCCTTCAATTGTCTTCACAAACAGTATTCAATACCCGCTTAAAGACGCACAGACCTGCCCTAAGCCTTCTTCTAAAAGTGAATCTTCCTGTGATTTATATCCAACTCTGTTACTTTCTGACAGTTTATTAATTAGAGGAATTTTATTAAAGGGCCAGTTGAGGTATCAAGGACGAGAGGGTCCCTTTGGTACTCCTTCTCTTGGACAGTTATCTGCATATATCAAAATAATGTCCACACACTCTATATACACCCACATATATCTCTCATTATGTCTGAAGTGAAAAGGTGAAGCTAACCTTAGTATTTTCTTCTACACATTCACTGCAGATCCCTTGGAAAGAGTAAGAAGGCAGAACTTTTTTTTCTATTAAGTGGATGAGGACATTGAATTTGTTATTCTCTAAGAGTTTCTCATCTATTTCTTCTTTACCTTGCACACAAATTACTTTTCTAAATATGTATCTTTTGGAAAGCCTTGACCAACTGGTCAATTAAAAAGAAACCCAAACACGTTTGGTACAAATTGATTCACACATGAAATGAAATATGAGATCATCTTCCATTTTACATTACTTTACAGCATCTGGTGCACTTTCACCATTTTCCTTTCTATCACTAATCCTGAATAATGTTTTAATGTTTTCTTTTGGTGCTCAAGAAAGTGAAAGTCTTTCCTGAAAGTTGCAACTCTACTATGTAATTTAGAATTAGTACTGAGATTTTGTGATTTCTGTTACACTCTAGTAGTCTTTCTTCTACAACAAACTTGGCAAGTTTTTTTCAGTCTAAGGTCACATAGTCAATAATTTAGGCACTGAGAGTTCTATGATGTCTGTTGCACCTATTTAATATTGCTGTTGTTAAACAAATATAGCCCAAAATATTACATATTTGTTGGCACTAATGTCTGAGGGCAATGTAGTTTTTTATGTGCTTTGGAATAATATTGTCCACTTGAGTTGTAAACCATTTAAATATTTTAAAAACATCTTTAACCTGTGCATCATACCAAAACAAGGCAGGATGGGGGGCAAATTTGGTTGACAAGTTGTAGTTTTTCCAACCTCTATTCTACAACCTAGTACCACCTGTGAATTTAATTATATGTCAGATACAAGGTTGCGATGAGTTGGAACCCACTCAGTGGCACTTAACAACTGAACAATTCTTATCCTTCTATTATCAGCAGAATTTTATGGACCTCTCATTAGGGATTAGTTTATGCCTAGATTCTTTTAAAGAAAAGTATAAATTGAATTGTTGTTGTTGTTGTTAAGTGCCGTGGAGTCGGTTCCGACCCATAGCGACCCTAAACAGGGTTTCAAAGGCTGTAAATCTTTACCAGAGCAGAAAGCCTCATCTTTCTCCTGTGGAGCAGCTGGTAATTTCGAACTGCTGACCTTGCTGTTCACAGCCCGATTTGTTACCACTACGTTACCAGAGCTCCTTTTGTGATTAGCTACTTTAAAATTTGGTTTTATATTTATGCTTATAATTCACTACTATTTTATTGCACATGTTGCAATAAAAAAATGACTGTACGGTTGCTCCTCTAGTTCAAGAGTATCTGCATTTTGGAGACCAATAGTGGGTAGCTCTGGTAGCGTAGTGGTTACAAATCGGGCTGCAAACCTCAGGGTCAGCAGTTCGAAACTACCAGCTGTTCCGCGGGAGAAAGATAAGGCGTTCTGCTCCCGTAAAGATTTACAGCCTCGGAAACCCTGTAAAGGGTCGCTATGAGTTGGAACCGACTCCACGGCACATCACAACAACAACAACAACAACAAGTGGGGGATAAGAAGAGATCCAACTGGATGTTAATGAAATGAAGAAGCAAAATAAATTGTTGAATCTTTGTGATTGCCAATCTTTGAGTCTGTCTATATGAAAGAACACCGGACTGAGACTTCAGCTTCCCTCTTTACATTCATATGATACTTCCCTTTCCAGGTCTGTCTCTACTGCTTCCCCATATATGACACTATGGTGTCATTTGCTCATCAAATTTCTTTGATTCCAAACAATATAACTACCTGTAGTTGGTTATCATCTAATAAATTCCAACTTCTGGTGACACCATTATGTCAGAGTAGAACTGTCTTCCTTCGGGTTATCTATGATTTAGTTTTAAGAAATTGATTCCTAGGTCTTTCTTTTGAGAGACCTCTGGGTGGACTCAAAGCTTTCAGTTAGCAGCTCAGTTTATTAACCATTTATACCATACAGGAACGCCCCAGAAAATATGAAATATACATAAAAACAAGCCTAAATGTCTATAGTTGTATCTTAGTGTTGTCTCTCAAACACATGGAGCTTATGGCATACAGTTAGAATTGCACAGCTACTATTCTGAGTAGGTCACTCATGGTTGACAAAGGAATTCTTTTTCAAACTCCGAAGGAAGACAAAAACTCTTTGTCACATTGTCAGTGGACATCAGTATTACCTAACCTTAGGAGCTCTCCTCTGTTAACTGAAATGGGAATGGATTTTCATTTCCCATTGAAGAAATGAAAATACCACTGTTATTAAGTACATTGATTCAACTCTCATAGTCACCCTCTCTATGTGCATCAGTACAAAACAATATTAATTATTAGCACTATTGAAAAGGAATATGTTCCTGCTACTTTGATTGGAAGGGGTTCTGGTAGTATAGTGGTAAGGAGTTGGGCTGCTAATTTCAAGGTCAACAATTCAAAACTACCAGTGGTTCTGTGGGAGAAAGATGAGGCTTTCTGCTTCTGTAAAGATTTACAGCCTCTGAAATCCCATACAGGGTTGCTGTGAATAGGAACCAACTCCACAGCACATTACCACCACTACCACTTTGATCGGAGTATTGGTGTGGCACTGTGGGTTACTGAGCTGGGCTGCAAAGTTGGTTTGAACTGCCAGGTCAGTGGTTCAAGCTCACCAGTAGTTCCTTGGAAACCCTATATAGGGTTGCTATGGGTCAGAACTGACTTGATGGCACGTAGTAACAACAACAAGTTTGATTCAGGACATGTTTAATGATGTGTGTGGAAATTGCCCAACCTAGATTCTTCAGAACAGCAGGAGTCCCCTTATTCCTTATTTAGTTGGTGAGCATTTTCTTCAGACCTGATGTAATTCTTAAAGGTCAGCGCCATCAAACTCAAAGGGCAGTGATAGAGGACTGGCTCAGTTTTTAGTATTAATAAATCGGAAACTCAGAAGAGGTGATCAAATCAACACTTTGCAGCCCACTCTTCTCTACAATCTAAACGTAACATTGCTATTCGTTTCTTTAAAATCTTCCAGGCACAGTGAAGATTGTGATGACTTCTACCTGCTCATGATGAGCACACTGGCTCTAGTAGGATATGCTCTGGACAGCAAAACACAGAGTTGGTGGTTAGAACTCATCAGCTGCTCTGTGGGAGAAAGATTTTGTTCCCACAAAGATTTACACCTTCTGAAACCCTATAAAGTGTCACTATGAGTTGGAACCGACTCCAATGCACTTTACACCAACACCACCATATACCCATATTTCCAAGAGATGTTGTTGGAAGTGCCATTGAGACAGTTCTGGCTAATAACAACCCTGTATGTAGTTTCCAAGGAGTGGCTGGTAAATTTGAACCTCCAACCTTGTGGTTCAAACTGACTATGTGGGCCAGTGCATTATCCTGCAGTACCACACTGGAGATAAGACCATAAGTTTCTTAACTGCAAGTATACGGGCTAATTTAAGAATGAAAATGTGATCAAACATAACATGAAGAGAAGCTAACACACTTATACTAACATAAGCTAGCTGTCAGATGTTGTACTAAATAATTTTTCATTTGTTTTTGTTAAGTGCCATGGAGTGGGTTCTGACTCATAGCGACCCTGTATAGCATTTCCGAGAAGCGGTTGGTGAGTATGAACTGCCACCTTGCAGTTCAAACTGACTTTAAAGTCCAGAGCACTATCCTGCAGCACTACAACATAAAGGTAGGTACGGTTATTATTGTCCCCATTTGTTTTTCTCTAACTCCCCATTTCCCTCACTATTCAGCTCTTGGTATTCAGTTATCTTCTTCTATCTCAATAGATTTGCTTATTCTAAATATTTCATATAAACTGGCTTATGCAATATTTGTTCTTTTGTGACTGACTTAAGTCACAGAGCACAGGATCCTTCTTTCATGTGATGATATGTATCAGTACTTCTTATCTGTTTATGAAATGTTGTATGTACAAACAACATTTTGCTTAGCATTTCATCTGTTACTCTACACTTGGCTATTGGGAATACTTCTGCAGTTGACATTGGTGTGTGTACACTTGTTTATTCATTGTTTTCAAATATTTGAGGACTATTAGAATTAGATTGGAATTGCCAGGTCATAGGGTAAGTTTTATGTTTAACTTTTAAGTAATTATCAAGCTATGTTTCATAGAAAATACATCATTCTACATCCCCATGAGCAATGCACAGAAATTTTAGTTAATCACATCCTTGACTGAGTTTTAGTTTGTTTATTTTTGTATTAGACATTCTACTGGGTATGAAGTGGTATTTATCATGGATTTGACTTGTGACTTGTTGATTTGTATTGCAGTAAGAGCTAATGATTCCTGGGATGGCACTGTAGGATAAGCACTGGACTGAGAACTACAGGTCTGTGGTTCAAACCCACCAGCTACTCCTTGCAAACACTTTATGAATTGGAACCAACTCAACAAGAGCTAATGAGACTCAGCATATTTTCATGCACTTATTTTTCAATTTGAATATTACTGTAGAAGTATCTGTTTCAATTTTCCCCCAACAGTTTTTTGTTTATTTTCCATTTGTATCTGCAAAATAGTTTGGAAAATCTACCAAGCTAATGACTAAAAAAAGCCATTTATAATAGAAATAAATAGACTGTAGCACTGCAGATATCCTATGTGGGTAGTCCTGCATACCATGAGGAATCATTGTTGTTGTTGTAACGTGTCATCTTGTTGGTTCCAACTCACAGTAAACCTGTATAGGGGTTTCCCAGGTCCAGCTAGTGAGTTTGAACTGCCGAATTTACTGTTCAAACAGATCTTGGGGTCCAGTGTATTATCCTGTAGTGCTACACAAGGACTCCAATTTGAGAAACCATTAGGCGCAAGTTTTTTCTTCCTTAGTTAATTGGTCATAGCAAATTTTCCATGAACATATAGATATGGATTGTTGTTGTTAAATTACTTGAGTCAGTTCTGACTCATAGCAACCCTGTATAGTGTTTCCAAGAAGCAGTTGGTGAGCTTGAACCACCGACCTTGTGGTTCAAACCAAACTTGTGGTCTAGTTCATTAACCTACAGCACCACACCAAATGGCACTATAGCAGGATTAGGGGCCACTAGATTTCTGTCATTTCCTCATGCAACTTACATCTGTTTTGAGGGCATATTTGAGGCCATGTTCATATGTTGCCATTTCCATTTAATAATAGAGTGCTGTTGCGCACGTTCAACATTCTGGGTTTGGAGTTTGGAACAAATCATTCATGATCAGTGGAAACTGACATGTAGTCTGTACTAAGGCCCATGGGGAGTCCTGGTGTGACACTTCAAGGTAATGTACTGGACTGAAAGGTCAGTTTGAATCACAAGGTCATGGTTCAAACCCACCAGCCACTCCTCAGAAACCCTACATAGGGTCGCTATGGGTTGGAACCAACTAGATAACAATTAACAACAACAAGAAGACCAATGGTGGTGTAGAGTTTAAGTGCTCAGCTGCTAACCTTAAGGATAGCAGTTCAAATTTACCAGTTTCCCATGGGATAAAGATGTGACAGTCCACCTCTGTAAAGAGCATAGCCTTAAGAAAACTATGAGGCAGTTACTTTGTCCTTTAGAGTTGCTATGGGTCTGAATCAATTCAACAGCAACAGCTTTTCTAAGAGCCTGTAAGAAATCCTGTTGATACATTGAGTAAGTGCAGAGCTGGTAGCAGCACTACACCAGGACTAGACCCCAAAAATGTTGTCATATTGAGTACCCACCCCGATACACAAATGTCTCACCAATGTATCTACAATAGTTGCTAATTCTTGCACATAGCACATAAAGGGTTCAAGGTGCACAGTATCATAAATGTAATGGAGAAGCATAATGTTTTGTGGAAAGGAAAGGCTGTCAAGTCACCTGTAGAGACATTATGACATGGAGTGAAATAATTAATTTATCCTGAGATAGAACAGAGGAAATGTCTTGCTGACCTTGCCAACTAAAAGCACACTGCTTCTGGCATTATTTGCTATTAGCATTGAAAATTAAGTATATGCTATCACAGTATCATTTACCAGGGATGTGTTAATTTTTAAGAAACAAAACAACATCTGGAACAGCAAATATAATTGTAGTCACCACCTGTTTACACTATTTTGTACCTGTTAATATTATATAGCTGTCGTTTTATGTATCTGATTTATTTGATCCATCTCTATAAAGCAGAATTGAAGGCTAATGTTGAAAATTACAAAATGCCATTCTTAATTAAAACATTAATTAAGTTTAAGGTGAATTAAAATTATATTTTCTAAATTTTGTAATGCCTTCATATTGGCCTTTCAAATGTTTGCAACTCTGAGTTTTATCTTTGGCAAACCAAATATTCTTTGTGACTTCAGTTTTTGTCACAGGATAATACTACTTTGAGTACCTAACCATTCTGGCAATTCTCTTTGAACAGTACCTAATTTATTAGTGTGAATCTTAAAATGTGGTGTCCGTATCTCATATCCATGTGTTTTCTGGTCATTTCAGAATACAGTCAATGAGACTGTGTGCCCTTTTCTTAGGTTCTACTACCCATTCATAGACTAAAATTAGACTTTAATGACTCTTGGCTACATTGAGCTCACAATTAGCTAAATGCTTGCATGGTTTTCAGCAAAAGTCTTAAGCTAATGACCTCTGTTCTGTACTTGCACAGTTTCAGTAAATTCCAGTTTGATCAAGATTCCTCCCTACACTAAGAGAGTGATTAGATTAATACCACTTATGAATGATTACCTGAATTCATCAAACTTATTAATTATACTTTTGAAGAGGACGAAGACAATTTCTGCAACCTCCCTTCAGTTTAACATTATTTACTAATCAACATACTTTGGAAACAGTTGTTCAATTATTGATTAATACTAAAATGTAGATTTTGTCAATTTATAAATAGAGAGATCATAAATCAAGATAACAATAGCATGTAAGTATCGTATGCATATATTATGCCTTTAATTTCAAATTAAAAAAGATATTGTTTAGAAGTAATGCAGATTTGAGTTATAATCCAAATTCACCCATTTAATAAATGACTGTGGAGAAGTCACTTAAGTAAATCTCATTGATCTCTTCTTTATTGGGCTGAGGTGTCACAGTTGTTAAAGTATTTAGCTGTTAAACAGAAAAGTTGGTGGTTTAAACACACCATTCATTCTAAAGGAGAAAATTTTGGCAGTCTTCTTCCATAAAGATTTATAGCCTTGAAAACCGTATTGGACAGTTTTACTCTGTCCTCTAGGGTCACTAGGAATTTGAATTGATTCAATGAGTATAAATATCTATTTTTGTTTGTTTACATGTATGCACAATGTAGTGAATTATCTAATGTCTTTTCTAGCCATACTCTGTAACTCCCACCAAACAGTGTTTCTGGCCTGTGGGATCTGAGTAAGAGAAGGTGAGAGAAGAGAGAATGACATGATTCAGTTATAGATTTTAGCAAATTTCATAGTAATTGTAAAAATTTGAACCTCTACCATGAGTACAAAATTAACCATTTGATAATCAGGAGGGGTTCTCACTATCATCAATGAAAAAGAGCCAGGATAGACTGTCCTTTGAACCCAGAGAGTTTTGCATATTGAATCTCCTTGATGCAGGGACAAAAAGCGGTGACACCAGAGGAGTGGCAAAGGAGCAGCAGCCCAAACAATCAACTGAGCAGTGGGCTTCTCAGACAGTGGAGCAAATGAAACTGAGTGACACTGGGCAGGAAGTTTATGTATAGAGTACAGTGTCTCCAGGCACTTTAATTGGGGAGCTAGGTTTAATGACCCATGAAGCTAGAGACAAGCTAGCAGATAAAATTGGGTTAGAATCTCAGGCTGAGGTTTATGGTGAAGTGGTGGTTTCTGTGGGCATTTATCAGAAGCTGACTAGAACAGCTATGCCATGAGTATTTTCGGATCCTGTATTGTAAGCTATTAATTTCCCTGTTAAACCCCATAACTCTGAGTATGTCTGGATTCTGTGTGGCCATTATAATAGATTCTTGAGCCCAAATGAAGATAAGACAGGGTTGTGAAAGGACTGACTGGTGCCTCACAATCCTTAGAATTTGTAATCTCTCCTTTAAAAAAATGTGTATGTCTTTATACTTACAATAAATAGCACATAGAAAGTAGCAAACTCTGTGCCCACAATTGTCAGTAAATGTGGTCATGTGGCATTGAGTCACTTTTTACTCATTTACAATTTTGAGGTGCTGTTGAATTGGTCCTGATGGATAGCAACTCTATGCACAATAGAACAAAACACTGCATGGTGCTGCTATTCTCACAATTGTTACACTGAAGCTCACTGTTGCTGCCATTATGACAATCCATATGCTTGACGGTCTTCTTTTACACTAATCTGCCAGTTTCCAACTCTGATGTCTTACTCAAGCTGCTGGTAATAATTTTTACTGTTGTTAATGGTTTTGTCATTGCTATTATTATTTGAACTCAAAGCAGTCTTAGACTTTTAAAAACCATTGACTTTGAGAACTTCTAGTTTGGGGACAGGGAAAGTAGGGACATACAGTGAAAACTCTTCTGCCAAAACCCCAAAAAAGTAGAGAAGAGCGATCCACAGAAAAACTGCGCAGATTTGGATCTTGTTTAAGGTTCAGGGTGCCAGTTTCCTGTGCCCACCTGAGAAGAAATCTGCCTGTGGAAGCAAAATACAGTGATTTCTGAATCAATTCAGCCGGGGCAGCCAGCAGGTAGAAGTCCTCAGGCCGGAGGGCAGGGCCACAGCCAAGCGAAGGCAGTGACCCAGCACTAGAAGTTGTGGAGCTTTACATCTGGAGGAAGAGGTGTGACCAGTTTTTCATATTTCACTTTTCATTTTTTACGTATCTTTCCTCTTAACTCCAATTGTGCCCACCCTGCCCAGCCCAGATGCCATCAGGCAGGTAGGAGCATACCCACAAATGGGTCTAGAATTGCACCAACAGTTTCCAACAGCACAGAGAGGATACATGCAGGCTGCTTCTTATGACATTATGACTATGGGAACCAGCCCCAAAGTTTACCTGGGTGGGACCCTTTATCCCTGCCTGTACAGCAAAGGCCTATGGACTGTGTGAATTACAATTTTATTTTGGTTTTTGATTGGTGGTTTCTGTCTGTGGTTTTATATTGTTTCTGTCTTTGGTCATTTTGGTCTCACTCTTCTCCCAAGGGTTGGAGCTTTCTCCCCCTCCCTTACACAAGAAGAGACAGCAACTGCAACCATAAAGCCAAAATACAAGCATACCTTGTAATATCCCACCATCTGGACATGAGCCAAAACGAGCTGAGAGTCATTACAAGTGAAAATGGAAGCCTATCTCCAGATCATATCCACCAGGAGATGCTCAGAAAGTTTAACAACAAAGCAACATACATCCATTTAAGCATTAAAAACCCACATAACTGCTGAAAATGTCCAAGAAAAATTAATTAAAGATCTCAACATATGTCCAAAACAAGAAAAAAGTAATTGAGACAAATAAGCTGGAAGCAAACACAGACTTTCCGGTAGAAGAACAGGCTCTGGATCTGCCTGAGAAGGAATTCAGAAGAATGATATGGAAACAAATTCAAATGCTCTGAAAAGGGGTGGAGGAAAATATCAGAAAAGGATAATACACTGAAAGGGCAAAGGAGTAGAATGAAAAAGATGGAAGCCAGAACAAGCAAGCTGGAAGACAAACCTCTCAATACTGCTAAGAGAGAAGAGCAAGCAGAAAAAAGGATTAAAAAATCTGAAGCGAGTCTAAGACTCGTGCTGGATAACATGAAGAAAATAACAAGAATTACTAGCATTCCTGAACAAGAAGAATCATAGAAGTCCACAGAAGAGATAGTTGAAGAGCTTCTGGAAGAAAATTTTGCTAATATCTTTAAGGAAGAGAAGATAAAAATTCAAAAAAGTTGAATGAACCCCAGGAAGGATAGACCCCAAAAGAAAATCAGCAAGACATATCATAATCAAGCTCTCCAAAATCGAAGACAAGGAGAGAATCCCAAAAGCAGCCAGGGAAAAGATAAGTGTTACCTACAAAGGAAAACAAATCAGATTAAGCTCTGACTTCTCAGTAGAAACCATGCAGGCAAGAAGGCAATGGGGAGACATACATAAACCCTAAAAGAAAAAAAACAAAAAAAAACACCTGCCAACAAAGAATCATCTATCCAACAAAACTGTCAATCAAATACAATGGTACAATCAAAACATTCTAGGATAAACAGAAGTGAAGAGATTTTATTAAAGCCAATCCAGCACTTTAAGACATCCTAAAGGGAGTTCTTTAGAATGAGAATCAGCAAAAACAGACAACAACCATAGATTGACAGATGTGGCAACACCACCTGGAACTCGGTCAATGGAAAGCAGAGTTCAGAATGGAACAAAATTACAGCAATGAATTCAGAGGACCTGTGAGGCCAACCAAAGATCAAAATATTAACAATGTCAAAGAAAGGGAAAATATAGGAACAGAGATCCAGGTGGTGAGGAGGTTGAGAAGATGGCAGGATACAATAGACTGTCTTAAATGCAGGGAAAACATAACAGACTATAGAGTAACCCCAAAGAAAATTAATACTTCACAACTTATCATGAAAATGAAGATCCAAGCAGAACAAGGAAACATTAAACAAAGAAGAAGCTGACAAGAAATAGCACAACACACACACACACACAATGAATGTAGCACAAGAAGGCATGCAGAACAAAGGAACAAACAGCACCACAAAAATATTAACATAATGAGAGCAGTTAATCCATACCTATCAATAAATACACTGAATGTTAATGGAGTACATGCACCAGTGAAAAGACAGAGAATGGCTGAATGGATGAGAAAACAAGACTCTTCAATATTCTGCCTGCAAGAGACACACCTTACACACAAAGACAAAAACAGACTAAAAGTTAAAGGATGGGAAAAAAATATATACCAAGCTAACAGCGATAAAAAACAAGTGGGAGTGGCAATACTAATCTCTGATAAAATAAACTTTAAGGCAAAAACCAGCATAAGAGATAAAGAAGGACACTATCTCATGATTAAAGGGTCAATTGAGCAAGACGACATAACCATAATAAATATCTATGGTCCAAATGAAAGAGCACCAAGATATATAAAGCAAACCCTACTAGATTTGAAGAAAGAAATATATAAATCTACAATTATATTGGGGGATTTTAATACACCACTTTTGAAAATGGATAGAGCAACCAGAAAGAAACTTGACAAAGCTACAGAGGAACTAAACAGCACAATCAATCAACTTGACCTTATAGACATGTACAGTGCATTCAACCCAACAACAGCATAATATGAATTCTTTTGCACTGCACATGGAACATTCTCCAGAATTAACAATGTGTTAGGGCACAAAGCAAACCTCCATAAATTTACAAACATCAGAATACTATAAAGCTTCTTTTCAGACCACAAGGTCATAAAATTAGAAAGAAAGAAAAAAAAGAAGACAAAGGAAATAAAGTTTAATACATGGAGACTGAATAACACCCTGCTGAAGAGCATCTGGATAACAGAAGGAATTAAATGTGAATTCAGAAAGTTCCTAGAAACAAACAAGAATGAAACACAACACACCAAAATCTTTGAGACACAGATAAGTGCTGCTGAGAGGACGATTTATTGTGATAAATGTGCACATCAAAAAAGAAAAAAGAATCAAAATTAAAACATTAACACAGTATCTCCAGCAAGTAGAAACAGACCAAAAAAGGGAACCTACAGTCACCAATAGAAAAGAAATAGTAAAGATTAGAGCATAAACAAATGAGATAGAAAACAGAGAAAGTATAGAAAGAATCAAAAGGACAAGAAAGGTTCTTTGAAAGGATTAATAAAATTGAGAAACCACTGGGAAACCTAACAAAAGAAAAGAGGGAGAAGACACCAATAATATGCATTAGAAAACACATGGGCAGTATCACAACAGAACCAAAGGAAATCAAAAAGATAACAATAGAATACTATGAAAAGTTGTTCTCCAAAAAAATTGAATACTTAGAAGAGATGGATACACTTATAGAAAAACATGACCTACCTAAACTTACACAGAGTGAAGTAGAAGATTTGAACAGACCCATAACAATAGAAGAAATTGGTCAGGTCGTAAAAGACTCCCAACCAAAAGAAGCCCAGGCCTAGATGTCTTCATTGGTGCATTCTACCAGACATTCAGGGAAGAGTTGTCACCAATTATACTCAAATTATTCCATAATATAGAAGAGGATGGAAAACTTCCTAATACATTTTATGAAGCAAGCATAACCTTCATACCAAAATCAGGAAAGGATGTCACTAAGAAAGAAAATTATAAACCAATATCCCTCATGAACATAGATGCAAAAATTCCCAACAAAATCCTAGCCAACAGAATTCAGCAATACATCAAAAAATAATAATAATACATCATGACCAAGTGAGATTCATATCAAGGATGCAAGGATGGTTCAATGTTAGAAAAACGATCAATGTTATCCACCATATAAATAAGAAAAAAGAAAAGAACCACATGATCATATTGATTGATGTAGGAAAGGCATTTGACAAAATCCAACATCCATACCTGATAAAAACACTCAACAAAGTAGGCATTGAAAGGAAATTTCGCAACAGAATCAAAAGTATATATACAAAACCAACAGCCTACATTACTCTCAATGGAGAGAAAATGAAAGCATTCCCTATGCGAACAGGAACCAGACAAGGATTCCCTTTGTCACCACTCCTATTCAATATTGTGCTGGCAATCTTAGCCAGCATGATATGGCAAGATAGGGAAATCAAGGGCATCCAAATTGGGAAAGAGGAAGTAAAATTTTCCCTATTTGCAGATGATATGATCCTATATGTAGAAAACCCCAAAGACTCAGTAAAAAAGCTACTAGACTTCATTGGAGGATTCAGCAAAGTGGCAGGGTATAAGATCAACCAACATACAAACATCAGTTGGATTCTTCTATACCAATAAAAACAGTGCTGAAAAGAACATTAGTAAAACAATACCATTGTATTGCTTCACTAAGGGCACACCCCACAAGGGGGGAAGGCATGTTGGGTGTACCCTTTGGGTGTTTGATGATGCATGCAGGGGATTGTGATCATTGCAATGAAACAAAATTTGATAGAATGAGTGTAAAAATAATGTTCACCCATTTAAACTAACACATAATTTACAAAACAACAACAACAAAAACATTGACCTTGAGTCAGTTGTAACTTACAGTAAATCCACAGGACAGAGTAGGATTTTTAAGGCTGCAAATATTTACAGAGGCAGACCACCACATCTTTTCCCCACAGATCACCATGAAGAAAATGAAAACAAGTCCACAAAGGCCATAATATGACCTAGAATATATATCACCTGAATTTAGAAATCTCAAGAACTGATTTGATGTATTGGACAATGATGACCAAAGATAAGAAGGGTTGTCAGATGACATTAAGAGCATCACACAAGAAGAAAACAAAATATCATTAAGAAGATAAGTTAGAAGGAAAAGACCAACATGAATGTCAGGAGAGACTCTGAAACATGCTCACCAGCATAGAGATGCTAAAAAAAA
>NW_006408588.1:3315644-3320165 GCF_000296735.1 Chrysochloris asiatica | reverse complement strand
TCATACCATTCCCTGGTAAAGAACATCTTGCTTGGTAAAGTGAAGTGTCAGTGAAGAAAAGGAAGGCTCCCAATAAGATGGATTGGCACAGTGACAGATGCAATAGACTTAAACATACCAAGAATTGTGAGGTTGGTGCAAGACCCGGCAGTGTTTCATTCTGTTGTGCACAAGTTCTCTGAGTCATTACTGACTAGAGCTAGGCTCCTAACAACCACCACCACATATAATTATGTATGTATATTTTATACATATTTATCTCCTTCTCGCCTATCATTTATTCATTTCCCACAAGGAGTGCTTATGCCACTGTGATTAAAGAATTTCACTATTAATGAAAATGTTGATATTTGGAACCTTGCAGCCATTTCCAGGGAGAAAGATGTGATTTGTAATGATGTACAGTCTTGGGTACCCTATAGAGCAATTCCTCTTTGTCTTCTATGGTTGTTATGAGCAGCTGAAATTGAATAAATGGCAGCAGAGTTTGATTTTTGTTTGTTATTTATCCTCATTAATTTGTGAAATAATTGGGGGAACTATCTTGAAATTTCCACCTTTGTGTATATTTCACCTTCATTATACTTAGAAGTGTGCTTTTAAAAAGATGTTGTTTAAAGGATGCTTGAACTGAAAAGTGAACCTCTGTTATCTTATCCACATATGTATTTTCTTTGTCAACTACTCCCTAAACAACTACTTAAGAAATCATTTAAGAATCCTTGAGACACTAACAACAAGATTACTGATTTATGAGGCTCAAAATTAATCTCTTACTGTTTTATTAAAATTTGGTGTATTTGTTTATCACTGGTAGTTGATGATGACTTGGAATATTGACAATGCATCAGTAATCATAGTCGCAAATTACTTTAGTATGCAAATGGTTTTTGAAATTTGCACTCATTAAAGGTTCCAGTTGCTCCCTTAACAAACATCTCTCTAAGCCTGGTATTAGTTTGCGCCTAAGTATTTGTTTTACCTTACTTATTACTACGATTTTTTTCTCTTTAAAGAAAAATAGGATGGAAAAATAGCATATTTCTGAGTCTCTTCTGATATCCATATTGATATTTTCTTCCCTATCTTTTTTTTAAGCTTTTATTGTGAATTGAAAGATAGTATACATGGGAGAACATTGGTTTTTACACTTATCTTACCGTGCTTTGTTCCATGCATCATCACCATGCATCATCATTTAACAGTGTTTGCTTCTATCCCCTCTGTTTTTTTGTTTCGATGAGCATAAAAACACCCAGGAATATATAATCATTTAATCAACCAAATGGCACATTCTACAAGCCAGTCTCCTGACAACCAGCACATAGCCTTGCTCTTTCCATGAGTCTAGAGTCCTCTGCTGCTTTAACTCTCCATGACATCACATCTGTTCCATCTCTGGTGTCCCTGCTTCTCTGGCTAGGGTCCCATGCTCCACTCATGCTCTTCCCTCTTGATGTTCTTAGGGTCCTCTCTTCCTGGAATGTAAGATTACCTACTCCCCACTTTTTGTTACACAACTTCTACCTTTACAGTTGTTACAATCACAATTAGTTATGATAACAATTATTCTCTATGGAATCAAAAGATTCCTATCCCCATTTCCTTTCACCAGCCCCATCTAGACAAGATGAAACTGTTCAGTGGGAATTCTACCTTCCCCCACACCATCTGAAACTCAAGTCCCTCTTGATAACTTATAAATCAGTCACTTCAAGCCTTTATAGCCTGCCCCCCAGACTCCATTTTAGATAGCCATTGTCTAAGGTGCCCATCCATATCAACCCTGTATACTGAGGGGGTAAACTTGATCCTTGATATGAAGACTCATTCACTCATGGTTTATATTTTGTGCTACTACATCCATAAGTATAGGTTATGCTCATCAAATTGTATCAATGTACACTTACTTCCTTTATAAAGTTTCTTTATCTTTCTCTTGTCAAACTCTGGTCATCCAGCCATCGAAACTAGGTCAAATAGGTACTATCTGCAAGTTTGGGCATTCTTGGGCATCTCCCCCCACGTAATATCAACTAGATGCTTCACTCTCAGCTTTAGCCTCCTGTGGCTATGTCAGTGTCTATTGCCTCAGAAATTCTCAAGTCTCCACAAACTTTGAAATTCAATGGGAATGCATGAGCAGGCGTGTAAACTCGTTGGTGACTGCATTGGTCTGCACATGAATGGAAGTGGGGCAAAGTCAGTAATGAAGATATAGTCTTGAGTTTGACCATGTTCCATAGACTCCTTTTTACTTGAGATGAGAGAGAGGAGAGAAAGGGCTGATTGGTCCAGTCTTGAAGGGGAGTTTGTCCTGAAGGAACTTGATTGCTTGCCTTGGTGGCTCCAGTGAACAACTTGCTTGTTCTTGTAACAGCTTAACTGGCTGCCTTTTTTGTTTTTATTTTGTTTTGTTTTGCTTTTCCAGCTGGTCTTTCTTTCAAGAAGTATCTTCTGTTCTCTCGCGGCTCCAGGCTGATCTTCTTGTCCTTGAAAGTGGGAATGTCCCACCTCAGAAGGTTCTGGATAGGGTTCAGAACTCCACCTAAGGTCTTATACACTACAAAGGCTCCACAAGCAGCCTCTTTCACTGGGCAAGTTCTAGCACCCTTTTAGGAATTTCAATCAGTTATAGGCTGAAAGATGGGCTTGTAAACTGTCTATAATCATGTTTCCTGATATTCCTTTCTATCCCATTCAAGTGTCTGTTTTACAACCATAGGCAAGTGAAGCCAATATCCATAAGACAGTCAAGTATCTTAACATCATTTCCCCTCTTTTATCCATTCAGACTATGCCTTGATTCCTGTATCACAGGGCCCTGGTGTTCCAAGGTTGAACATACATCACTATTTATCTCTGACCCATTTAACCCATGCAAACCTAACTAAGTGTCCCCATATCTACATTATTCATCCAGTCCCCTTCCCCTTCTTATATATTTCCCATGCTAACATCTTTATTATGATGTGTCTTTCCCTTAACCTGTGCTCTACTGTTCCCTCCCTCCACCAGGAACCAACAAAGAATTTTTTTTTTTCTTTTAGTATGGAAATCTTTTCTTATGCTCTTACAATAACAGTTTTATGTGAAATTTGTCCTTTTGTGACTAATTTCTCTCAGCATAATGTCCTCAAGGTTGATTCATGTTATGTGGTGGTTTGTAGCTTCACTGTTATTCAAAGTAGCATTATATTCCATTGTGTGTAAGTACCAAAGTTTATTTATCCATTCTTCCAATGATGGGCACTTAGGCTGTCTCCATCTTTTTGCTATTGTGAATAGTGCTACAAAAAACATTGGTGTTCATATATCAACTCATGGTCTGGTTTGTATTTCTTGTGGATATATGCCAAGTAGAGGAATTGCTGAATCATAATGTATTTTTTTTTTTCTAATTTTATGAGAATTGCCGTACCATTTTACCAGAGTGGTTGAACCATTTTGTATTCCCACCAACAATATAGGAGGGTCCCAGTATCTCTACACCCTCGTCAAATTTTCTGTCCTCTGCTTCTCTGAATTTTGTTTTTATTGCTGGTGTGAGATGATAACTCGTTGTTGTTTTGATTTTCATCTCTATAATGACTAGTGATCATGAACACTTCTTCATATGTGTGGTGGCTGCCCAAATGTCTTCTTTGGTAAAATGTCAGTTCAAGTCCTTTGCCCATGTTTAAATTCACTAATTTGTCTTTTTCTTGCAGAGATGTTGTAGGTCCTATAGATTTTAGAGATTAGTTCCTTGTCTGGTATGTCCTTGAAGTTTTTTTTTTTCCCCTTTTGTGGGTTCCACTTTTACTCTTTTGGTGAAATCTTTTGATGCACATAAGTTTCTAATTTTTAGTATTTCTCAATCATCTATTTTGTCTTATTTTGTTTATGCAATTCTGCAATGTTTGATCATCTTCGAGTGCCCAATATTAGAGCTCTTATATTTGTTGCTATTTTTTCATTGATGATCTTTATAATTCTGGAATTCACATTTAGGTCTTTAATCCATGTTGACTTGATTATTGTATATTATATGAAATAAAAGTCTTGTTTCAATCTTTTGCATATTGATTTCCAGTTGTGGCAGCACCATTTGTTGAAGAGACTATCTCCTTCCCATCAATGTACTTTGGCCCTTTTTCAAACATCAGTTGGGTGTATGTGGATGGGTTAATTTCTGGATTCTCAATTATTTTTCATTGATCTATGTATCTTTCATTGCACTGGTACCAGGCTCTTTTGACCACTGTAGTCATGTAGTATATTTTTAAATCAGGGAGTGAGGGGCCTCCAACTTTGTTCTTCCTTTGAAGCAGTACTTTTCTTATCTGAGGACACTTTCTTTTACATATAAAGTGTATGTAAATCTTTTTGGAAGATTTTGGAAATCTTTTTCTTTCTATCTTTTTAAAGAATGTCATTGGATTGCATTATATGTATAGAGTGCTTTGGGTCATATTGACATTTTTATGATGTTAAATATTCCTTACCAGGAATATGCTATATTCTTCCATTTTTGTAAAT
>NW_006408588.1:3306350-3307734 GCF_000296735.1 Chrysochloris asiatica | reverse complement strand
TTTGTTTATCCATTCTTCCATAGATGGACACTTAGGCTGTCTCCATCTTTTCGCCATCATAAATAGTGCTGCTATGAACATTGGTGTGCTTATATCTACTCATGTTATGGCTCGTATTTCTTGTGAATAAATACCAAGTAGAAGAATTGCTGGATCAAAAGGTATCTCTATTTCCAACCTTCTGAGGAAGTGCCATATTGCTTTCCAGAGGATGGACCATTTTGCAGTCCCACCAGCAATGCAGGAGGATTGCAGTCTCTCTACAACCTCATCAACATTTATTGCCCTCTACTTTCTTAATCTTTGCTATTATTGCTGTTCTGAGATGTTTTGTCATTGTTCTTTTGAGTTGCATCTCTCTAATGGCTAGTGATCGTGAACATTTCTTCATATGTTTGTTGGCTGCCTGGATGTCTTCCTTGGTGAAGTGTCTGTTCCTGTCCTGTGCCCATTTTTTTTAATGGGGTTAGTTGGCCTTTTCTTGTAGAGGTGTTGTAGTTTCCTATATATTTTGAAAATTAGTCCCTTGTCTGATGTGTTGTTGCAAAAGATTTTTCTCCATTCTGTGGACTCTATTTTTATTCTTTTGATGAAGACTTTTGATGAACATAAGTTTTTAACTTTTCATATGTTCCATTGTTCTATTATGTCAATTTTTGATTGTGTAAGTTTCAAAATGTTTGGTAGTCTGTATATGCCCTGTATTAGAGTTCTCACATTTTTCAGTATTTTTTTCATTGATGGTCTTTGTAATTCCAGTATTCATATTTAGGTCTTTAATCCATGCTGAGTTGGTTTTTGTGTAAGGCATGAGGAAAAGGTCTTGTTTCAGTCTTTTGCATATTGCTTTCCAATTCTGCAAGCACCAGCTGTTGAAGAGACCATCTCCTCCCCATGTAATATACTTAGGTACTTTGTCGAAAATCGATTGGCTGTATGTGGATGGGTTAATTTCTGGATTCTCAATTCTGTTCCATTGATCTATGTATCTTTCAATATAACATTACCAGGCTGTTTTGATCACTGTAGCTATTTAGTAAATTTTGAAATCAGGGATTGAGAGGCTTCCAACCTTATTTTCCTTCTTAAGCAGTGCTTTGCTTACCCTGGGTCCCATTCCTTTCCATATAAAGTTTGTAATTGTTTTTCCATCTCATTGAAGAATGTCGTTGGAATCTACATTGGGATTGCATTATATATGTAAATTGCTTTGGGCAGTATTGACATTTTAACAATGTTAAGTCTTCCTATCTAGGAGCATGGTATATTCTTCCATTTTTGTATGTCTCTTTTGGTTTCTTATAGTAGTGTGCTGTAGTTTTATTTGTATAGGTCCTTTGTTTCTCTGGTTACATTTATTCCTAGATATTTCATCCTTTGGTTG
>NW_006408588.1:3301105-3306041 GCF_000296735.1 Chrysochloris asiatica | reverse complement strand
GTATAGGATCATATTGTCTGAAAATAGTGTTTTACTTCCTGTTTGCCAATGTGGGTGCCTTGAAATTGAAATTCCCTATCTTACCTTATAGCTTTGGCTAAGACTTCTAACACAGTATTGAATACGAGTGATGATAAAGGCATCTTTGTCCAGCCTGTGTTTGAACTGCAAGGTTAGCAGTTCAATCTCACCCAGTTCTCCTCGGAAACCCTATACAGGGTCGCTATGAATCAGAACTAACTCCACAGCACACCATCTCCACCACCAATTTTGTTGTATAAACTTTCATACAGCAAATTTTTAAATACATATTTTGAAAAGGAGCAGCATCTGAGAGGTTAAACTTTTCTGCTGTGAACTTGTGCAAATTACCACATTTCTGAAGACAAGTAGTGAGAAGACAGGAGAGAAATAAAGCAAAATACATTCACCAGAGACTCTTGGAATGAAAGCTCTGTCCATATGGGACTAAGGTTCTTCTCCCCTATGCGTTTTGGTTTTTATGAGTTTAAAACCCCCTGCCTGAGATTGTTCTCACCTGAGAGGATACAAAGAAGGAAAGTAAAACAAAATAACAATAGCAACAAAACATTGGTTTTCCCTTTACTATTCATGGTGCCAGAACCAGGGACATTCTGGTTTTATTTCTGCAGTATACACAGACTGTGGGAATGGAAAAGAAATAGTAAATACATCATCATTTTGGTGGCACCTGAATTCTGGTCTTCTTCACCAATCATTTATTACTATGTATTTTGAATCGCTGCTGTGTGCATTCTGTATATATGTTTTAGTTGTGCTTACTCAGTGGGAAAGACGGCTGGACTGTATTTATTCCAGTTTACCAGATTTCTAACCTTTTCATCCTTCAAGTTTCATTGTTTAGCAGCATTTTATTCTGTGGACTTACTGTATTTATATAATCAGCATCAAATTGATGCCAATTTAGATTTAAAAAAACAACAACACAACTTTGCTATTTTAAACATTTTGTAAGGAAGTGAAACACATCTTTGTACAATTATATGTACTCATATATTTCACTACCATAAAAATAAATCCCTCAAAGTAGACTTTCTGACTCTTAAGTCTATGCTAGTTTAATTACAGGTATAGAATGCCAAATTGTCAACCAGAAAAGCTGAATAAATTGATTACAATAATAAGTCTGTCCATTTCCTACTCTTGCAAACAAGAAGTATTGTTAATTACTTTAGTGGTTTCTACTTTTATAAAAGAAAGAAGATATTTTCTATTTTAAATCCTTAAATCATTAATATTTTAACTTCTTTATGTTATGTTTTTACTTATGTGTGTGGGAAGATTACAAGTTTTTCATTATCATTTTATTCTTATATTACTGATGCATATTAATGGGTGATTTCTCATACTTGAACAATATTTAATCTTTGTTAAATGAACAGTATTTGTTTTCCTCAAATGATATCTGTTTCTAAAATGATCTAAGATTTCTGTAAAATACATGATTGACATTAGCTATTTGTTTTTGAAGTGTTCAAATGTTAATCAAAGAAATATAAAACAAGGATGTCAAGTATCATTTTAGAAGAGGTTACCTGATCCCATACATATAAAAATAGTTTTCAGTATTTTCTTTTCTGTTACATTTATTACTTTATAATTTATATTCAGATTTTTATTTTACTCATCAAACATGACTATGTTTTGTGTGTTTAGTCACCTAAGTTTATATAAGCTTTAAAATATGCATATATATCTATGTATTATCCTGGATATAATGTTCAGTCTCAAACATACAGATGTTTATAAATATTATGATCATATTTAGTTTTCCTTTTCCCAACCTTATTAAACTAACAATTTATTGTAATAGGCTTTTAAACATTGAAATATCTTCTGAAACTTACATTGAACTCTTTTCCCACAGTGTAGTACTACTTAGTATATTTTGGAGTGTGAATTTGCAAATTTTTTACACAAAATTTTGGCTACATATTCCTATGTGCTATTTGTCCATGACTCTGACTCCTAGTTCATGCTTCTAACTCTCAGTTTCATGGAGGGAAATCAATGAATTTCCAAAAGGAAAAGAACTAATGAAATTTTAGAGGGAATTGTGCTCAGCTTTAATTCTCTAATTTATTCAACGATCCTGAATAAATTACAGTTGCTATGAATTAGACTGACTCAATGGCTGTACACAGACATTGTGCAGAACTGACAATGGAAAGGGTTAAAATACGCAAGTAAAATATAATTGTACATTAAACTGTAATAATATGTATAAATTAATTGTCATGAGAGTAAAGGGCCAGTGAAGTTATCAAGGTCAAAGAAGATAGAGAAAGTTGGTATCTATTGAGAGAGAATTTGTATGATGGATAAAAATTATTGACTCTTGTTGATATATCAAGGAGCCCTGGTGGCATAGTTAATTGTTGAGCTGCTAACCATAAATTTGGCCATTTAAATCCACCAGCCAGAACACTGGGGGTGTCTGTTAAGATTTAAATCTCAGAAGCCATAAGGAGTAGTTTTACTCTATCCTAGAGGGTCACAATGACTTAAAATTGACTTGATGGCAGTAGTTTGGTTTGGTTTTTTGTTTGTTTTGTTTTGTTTTTTTGTCTTGGTGGAAACCTTATGGTTTCTCAATGGCTGTTAACAACAACAGTTGGAGAACCACATAAATCTCTAACACACATTTACACACTGATGAACCAAAATTTAAACGAAGTCTTTTAATACTATTTGGAGTTCTCTTCCTACTAGAATATGCTATCTCCTGTTCCTTTAATTTTGCTATTTTTATCAGTATCCATGTTGCAATCTTATTTGTTTGGCAAAGAATTGAAATCATCCATAAAAGCCCATCATTACCATTGAGTACATACCAACTCATAGTCACTCTGTGCAGGGTATCCAAGACTGTAAATCTTTATAGGAGCAGAAAGACTTCTTTTTCCCCTTCATAATGGCTGGTGGATTCAAACTGTTGACCTGTGGTTAGCAGCCCAAGGCATAACCTACTACACCACCAGAGCTCCTTGAAAATGACCATAGAAGAATTTAAAAATGGTTCAAATCTAGTCCATTTCAAAATTTATAGGTCATTTTACATCAAATTTCCTTTTGATTCTCTTGGAGTTGAGTTTAGTGGCCCTAGTCAGATCCAAATCTAGGGTTTCACTCTACTATTATATTAGCCTATGGATAACTCTTTCAATCTAACATTTGGTTACCATAACCCAACACTCTGAGAATCTCCTCTAGACCCAGTAATTAATATTTCATTATTAAGAGAATATAATGATCATACAATTGTCTTGGATTTAATGTGAAATTGTGACCCTGATTTTGATATCACATTAAAAACATATATATATTTCTCTCCATTACCTCACTTCTTTGACATTCAGACTCTTGTTGCCAGTGCTGCATTTCAACATACCTCAGAGTTTAAAAGATTAGCACCTACCTCTTGCCTATGGGGACAATTTTTTTTTTTTTTTTGGTTCCAACTCACAGCATTTGTATGGTAGCAAGTAATTACTTTCTTCCAGTAATGCTATAAAGATTGCAATGGTTCACCTAATTGCACAATTAGGCACACTCAACTTGGCAATTTATTTTTTTGACATACATTTTCTTCAGACTGCGATAGTAAACTGTGGAGGAAAGTGCCATTTTAGTTAAAGGTCTGGAAATACAGCTGCCAAGTGCCAAGTCTTTTATGCCAAGACATTCAGCCAATCACAAACTAAGCTTGGCTTTGTGTACTAATCTGGAGAGGGAATTATGAGAGCAAGGATTATCAAGGTATCTGGTTTGCCATTGAAAAAGTCCATAAAATGGCCTTTATAAAAAAATATGAACCAAAAATAATTTTTCCTTTGGAATCTTCTATGTCAAAGGAAATTTTCATGTGTTATTGCTGATTGTGTTCTGTCACAACTAAAAATATATTCATAAAAGAGAGTTAGGAATTAGTAAACCTCACTAGGGAGAAAGTCATCAGAGCCTCTAATCATAGAGCCATTGTTCTTTTGAGCTAAAAATGTTGCAATTTCCTCTAATTTTCTGACATCACTCAGCCTCTGTCCTCATCTATAACTAGGTTTTGACTAAAATAGCAATGATATTGCTTGAAACACTAAGATATAAAATATATATGCTATTACATTGAAAATATTCTGTGCCAGCCTATGGCAATTAACACTGTGTTTATTTTACCCTTGAGAAAAATATAACCAAATTAACCTAAATAATGTCTTGGAAATTACTCGTATCTGAATACTGCTTTGTTCCGGATATTTTTTGCAGTCCTCAATAACCTCTTCCATTCATTTTTGGGTTGAAGCTGACATAGAAAAAATGTCAAATTTTAATCTTGCACACTGAAATCAAAGACCATATTGAAAACAAATGTGAACATTTACTAGAATAACAAACTGGTGTTATTCTTTCCATATGCATTTTCCTCTTTAATTTTCCCTTACTCATCTTTCCCTAAAGTCTGAAGCTTGCCCTGTCTGACTAGATTTTGTGAAATAAAAATTTAGAAAATTGCACAGGTGGCTGAGGACACACCAGAAATATACAGAAACAATCATGTGAGTATGTAAAAGGAACCATGGTAGCTTCAATTGTTAATGCTTGACTGCTAACAAACAGATCTGTGGTTTGAAATAATCATCTGCTCTATGGAAGAAAAAGCTGGTGATCTGCTTCTGCAAAGATTAGAGTCTAAGAAGGCCTATGGGACATTTCCAATTTTCCTAGATTCATAATTCATACATTCCATGCTCTGAATATTAATGTATTTTTGGAATTGTTTCTCCTCATCAGAAAATGAAAGTACCTAAAGCTTGGATCATGACAAGGTATGGATAACATTGCAAAGTATGAGTGTTCTGGAGCAATTAATTGTACTCATGAGGAATCTGTACCTGGA
>NW_006408588.1:3280069-3295775 GCF_000296735.1 Chrysochloris asiatica | reverse complement strand
TATAGTAGTGTGCTGTAGTTTTATTTGTATAGGTCCTTTGTTTCTCTGGTTACATTTATTCCTAGATATTTCATCCTTTGGTTGGCTATTATAAATGGTATTGTTTTCTTAATGTCCTTTTCATCACTGTCCTTATTGGTACAGAGGAATCCAACTGATTTTTGGATGTTGATTTTATACCCTGCCACTTTGCTGAATCCTCCTATGAAGTCTAGTAGCTTTTTTACTGAGTTTGGGGTTTTCTATATATAGGATCATATCATCTGCAAATAGAGAGAATTTTACTTCCTCTTTGCCAATTTGGATGCCCTTGATTTCCCTATCGTGCCATATAGCTCTTGCTAAGACTTCCAGCACAATATTGAATAGGAGTGGTGGCAAAGGCATCCTTGTCTGGTTCCGGTTCACAGAGGGAAGGCGTTCAGTTTCTCTCCATTGAGATTAATGTAGGCGGTTGGTTTTGTATATATGCTCTTGATTATGTTGAGGAATTTCCTTTTAATTCCTACTTTGTTGAGTGTTTTTTTCAGGAATGTATGTTGGATTTTGTCAAATGTCTTTTCTGCATCAGTTGATATGATCATGTGGTTCTTTTCTTTTTTCTTATTTATATGGTGGAGTACACTGATTGTTTTTCTAATGTTGAACCATCCTGACATCCCTGATAGGAATCCCACTTGGTCATGATGTATTATTTATTTGATGTGCTGCTGGAATCTGTTGGCTAGGCTTTTGTTGGGAATTTTTGCATCTATGTTCATGAGGGATATTGGTCTGCAATTTTCTTTCTTAGTGATATCCTTCCCTGGGTTTGGTATGAGGGTTATGCTACATAAAATGTATTAGGAAGTTTTCCATCCTCCTCAGTATTCTGGAATTATTTGCGTAGACTTGGTGACAGCTCTTCCCTGAATGTCTGGTAGAACTCACCAGTGAAGCCATCTGGACCTGGACTTCTTTTGGTTGGCAGTTTTTTGATGACTTGATTAATTTCTACTATTATTATGGGTCTGTTCAAGTCTTCTACTTCACTCTGTGTGAGTTTAGGTAAGTCGTGTTTTTCAAAAAATATATCCATCTCTTCAGAGTTTTCAAATTTGTTGAAGTACATCTCTTCATAGTATTCTATTATTATCCATTTGATTTCATTTGGTTCCATTGTGACATTGCTCATGTGCTTTCTAATGCATGTTATTTGTGTCTTCTCCCTCTTTTCTTTTGTTAGGTTTGTGGATGGTTTGTCAATTATATTAATCCTTTCAAGGAACCTGCTTCTTGTCCCAATGATTCTTACTATAGTTTTTCTGTTTCATTTATTTCTGGTCTGATTTTTATTATTTCTCTTTTCTTGGTGATTGTAAGTTCCCTCTGTTGGTCTGTTTCTAGTTGCTGGAGATACTGTGTTAATGTGTTAATTTTGATTCTTTCTTCTTTTTGGACATGCATGTTTGTAAATGAATTGTCCTCTCAGCACTGCTTTCACCATGTTCCAAAATTCTGGTATGTTATGTTTTCATTCTTGTTTGTTTCTAGGAACTTTTTGAATTCACATTTAATTTATTCTATTATCTAGTCACTCTTCAGCAGGGTGTCATTCAGTCTTCATGTATTTAACTTTATTTCTTTGGTCTTCTTATTATTGATTTCTAATTTTATGGCATTGTGGTCTGAAAAGATGCTTTGTAGTATTTTGATGTTTGTAAATTTATGGAGGCTAGCTTTGTGACCTAACCCATGGTCAATTCTGGAGAATATTCCATGTACACTGGAAAAGAATGTGTATTGTGCTGTTGTTGGGTTGAATGCTCTGTATACATCTATGAGGTCAAGTTGGTTGATTTTGCTGTTTAGTTCCTCTGTAGCTTTGTACAGTTTCTTCCTGGTTGTTCTATCCCTTTTCAATAGTGATGTATTAAAATCCCCCAATATAATTGTAGATTTGTCTATTTCTTTCTTCAATTCTTGCAGGGTCTGATTTATATATCTTGGTGCTCTTTCATTTGGAGCATAGATATTAATTATGGTTATGTTATTTTGCTCAATTGACTCTTTAATCATAAGATAGTGTCCTTCTTTGTCTCTTATGCTGGTTTTTGCCTTAAAGTTTATTTTACCAGAGATTAGTATTGCCACGCCTGCTTATTTTTTTTATTGCTGTTAGCTTGGTGTATCTTTTTACATCCTTTAACTTTTAGTCTGTTTTTTGTCTTTGTGTGTAAGGTGTGTCTCTTGTAGGTAGCATATTGAAGGGTCTTGTTTTCTTATCCATTCAGCCACTGTGTCTCTTCACTGGTGCATTTAATCCATTAACATTCAGTGTAGTTAGTGATAGTTATGGATTAACTGCTGTCATGATGTTAATTTTTTTTAGTGCTGTTTCTTTGTTCTGCATGTCTTCTTGTGCAGAGTTCATGTTTTTTGTGCTATTTGGTTTTGGTTTCTTCTTAGTTTTAATGTTTCCTTGTTTTGCTTGGATCTTCATTTTCATGGTACATTGTAAAGTAATAATTTTCTTTGGGGCTACCCTATAGTCTATTAAGTTTTCCCTGCATGTAAGACATTCTGTTGTATCCTGCCATCTACTTGACCACCTCACCACCTGGATTTCTTTTCCTATAATTTTCCCTTCTTTGACATTGCTAATATTTTGATCTTTGGTTGGCCTCACAGGTCCTCTGAATTCATTGCTGTATTTTTGTTCCATTCTGAACTTTGCTCTCCGTTGACAGAATTCCAGGTGGTGTTGCCACATCTGTCAATTTCTGGTTGTTGTCTGTTCTTGCTGATTTTCATTTCAAAGAACTCCCTTTAGGATGTTTTGAAACATTGGATTGGCTTTAATAAAATATCTTAACTTCTGTTTATCCTACAATGTTTTGATTGCACCATCGTATTTAATTGACAGTTTTGCTGGATAGACAATTATTTGTTGGAAGTTTTTTTGTTTTTTTTTTTCTTTTCTTTTAGGGTTTTATATACGTCTCCCCATTGTCTACTTGCCTGCATGGTTTCTGCAGAGAAGTCAGAGCTTAATCTGATTTGCTTGCCTTTGTAAGTAACACTTCCCTTTTCCCTAACTGGTTTTAGGATTCTCTCCTTGTCTTTGATTTTGGACAGCTTGATTATGATATGTCTCAGTGATTTTCTTTTGGGGTGTATCCTTCCTGGGGTTTGTTCAGCTTCTTGAATGTTTATCTTCTCTTTCTTCAAGATATTAGGAAAGTTTTCTTCCAGAAGCTCTTCAACTATCTCTTCTGTGGACTTCTGTGATTCTTCCTGTTCTGGAATGCCAATAATTCTTAAGTTATTCCTCTTCATGTTATCCAGCATGAAACTTAGAGTCTCTTCAGATTTTTTAATCCTTTTTTTTCTGCTTGCTCTTCTATTTTACCAGTATTGGGAGATTTGTTTTCCAGCTTGCTGGTTCTGGCTTCCATATTTTCCATTCTACTCCTTTGCCCTTTCAGTGTTTTGTCCTTTCCTGATATTTTATTATTAATCATCTGGATTTCTTTTTGTGCAGGTTTTGGATTGTTTCCAATGCTGTGTCTATCTTGTTTGAATGCTCCTGTAGCACTTTTCTGACTTCTTTATTTTCCTCCACCCCTTTCAGAGCTTTTGAATTTGTTTCCATAGCATTGTTCTCAGGCATATCCAGAGCCTGTTCTTCTACTGGAACGTCTATGTCTGCTTCCAGCTCGTTTTTCTCAGTTATTTTTTCTAGTTTTGGACATGTGTTGAGATCTTTGTGTTTTCTTGGGCATTTTCAGCAATTATGTGGGTTTTTAATGCTTAAATGAAAGTATGTTGCTTTGTTGTTAAGCTTGCTGAGCATATCCTGTTGGATATGATCTGGAGATAGGCTTCCGTTTTCACTTGTAATGCCTAACAGCTGGTTTTGGCTCTTGTCCAGATGGTGGGGTGTTACAGGGTGTGCTTATAGCTTGGCTATATGGGCACATTTTGTGTCTTGTCTTGGGTAAGGTAGGGGTAGAAAGCTTCAACCCTTGGGAGAAGAGTGAGGCCAAAAGGACCAAAGACAGCAACAATTTAAAAGCAGAAATCGAAACCACCAATCAAAAACAAAAATAAAATTGTGATTGACGCTGTACACTGGCATTTGCTGTGCAGGCAGGGATAAAGCATTCCACCCAGGTCAGCTCTTGGGGTGGGTCCCAGACTCAAGATGTCATAAGAAGCAGCTGCGGAGTTTGCTCCCTGTGCTGTTGGAAAATTGTGGGTGCAATGCTGTACCCTTTGGGGGGTATGCTTCCACCCACCTGAAGGCATCCAGGCTAGGCAGTGAAGGTGCGATTGGAGTGAAAAGGAGAGATACATAAAAAATGACAAGTGAAAGATGAAAAATCGGTTACACTTCTCTCTCCAGATATGCAGCTCTGTGGCTTCTAGCACTGGGTCACTGCCTCCAATTGGCTGTGTCCCCACCACTTTGCCTGAGGACTTCTGGCTGCTAGCTGCCGCAGCTGGAACAAATCAGAAATCACCATACTTTGCTTCCACAAGCAGGTTTTTTCATATAAATGGGTGCAGGAAAGTGGCACCCAGACCTTAAACAAGGATCAAAACTCTGCAGCTGTTCTGTGGACCACTCTTTCTCTGCCTTTTTGGGGGCTTAGGAGGAAGAGCTTTTTCTCAAAAATTTCATTTTGCTTGGGTCCATCATCAACACTAATGGAAACAACAATCAAGATACCAAACAACATATTGCATTAGGAAAATCTACTGCACAAACCGTCTTTTAAGTGTTCAAGAATGAAGATGTCAGTTTGAGAACTAAGGTTTCCCTAACCTAACCCATGGTATTTTCAGTAGCCTCATATGTATGTGGGACTCATGGTGTTGCTCTGTATGATCAGCACTGGACTTCAAACAATAAGTTCAGCAGTTCAAATCCACCAGCTGCTCCTTAAAAACAAGGTTGCTCTGAGTCAGCACTGACTCTACAGTACGTAACAGAAAGAACTACAACATATGAATGTTAGATTTGGGTAATAAATAGGACCCCAGAAGAATTTATGCATTTGTCTTATGGTGTTGGAGAACATGAAAAGTACCACAGACTGACAGAAAAACAAACAAAGGTACAACTAGAATGCTCCTTAGAATCCAAGGTGGTCAGACTTCAGACATATAATCAGTAGGGACCAATCACTGCCAAAAGATAGCATGCTTGGTAACATGGAAGATCACCACAAAAGAGGGAGACCACCAATGGGATGGATTGGCACACTGGCAGCAACAAGATACATTCTACCCTAATTCTGTCTAATATAATAAACATAACCTAAGGAGCTCTGGTAGTGTAGTGGTTACGAATTGGGCTGCGAGCTGCAAGGTCAGCAGTTTGAAACTACCAGCTGTTCCGTGGGAGAAAGATGAGGCTTTCTGCTCCCATAAAGATTTACAGCTTTGGAAACCCTGTACAGGGTTGCTATGAGTCAGAACCGACTCCACAGCACATAATAACAACAACAACAACAACAGTGCTATTAAGTAATATTTCGTTGGTTCCTACTCATTAGTGACCCTTCATAGGCTGTCTGAGGAGCAAATTGTGGGTTCGAATTATAATCTCAGAGTTCAAATCCAGTAATTATTTTACAGTACCATACCAGGAATCCAATGTTCAATAACATGATCTAAGTATGCCTCATAAACATAATAGATGGCTCACTCCCAGTTGAGGCCATTAAGTGCCATCAATCAGTTCCATGGACTCATAGCAAGCTTGTATATGGTTTCTAAGCAGTGGCTGGTAGGTTTCAACCACTGATCAAGTAATTAGCATTCCAGTGCTTATCTGATAGCACCACACCACAACCCTGACCAAAGACATGTTGTAGTAGTTGTTAAGTGCCTTCAAGTTAGTTCTGACTCTTAGCGACCCTGTGTTGGGTTTCCGAGGAGCAGCTGGGGAATTTGAACCACTGACCTTGTGGTCCAGTGCTTTATCTCATGGTGTCACACCTATGATTTATAACAAATTATAAAATTCAAGGTAATCAGATCACAAAATGGAGGACAACCACTCAGTGAAGGATATCATGTCCTAGTGAAATTGTCACGTGTTTTGTGGGGACACAGTTCAATCCATCAAAGGTCCCAAATGTAAAACGACTAAAAATTACATTTTTTCAAAGTGTCTTGCAATTGTTTTTAGAAGGTACCTCATTTGCTCCTAAAAACTAGTCTTTCTTTTCAAAGATGATGTTGGCATTACTCTACTCTCCTTCATTTCCAGGCTTTCACTTGACCTATTCACTGCTCAAAATGTGCCTTTCCTAAGGGAACATATCCAAGTGCTTCTACTGAGTCCAGTTTGAAGTCTGGCGAAACATTTTGGATTTTATGCAAAACTGAGGAAAAGATCCTTTTACCCAAATCTGTACTACATTTTGTTACCTATGACTTGAAGCAGAATACTATCTATTTTTTACAAAAAGTATTTTCCAAAATCTTACTTAAACAGGTTTAACATCATCTAGCCCTCAACTTTTCAGCTAATGAAAAATTCATCCACATAGCATAATTTTGAATTTTAGAAAGTGTAAAGAGTTCACAAATATACTGTTATTACATTATCAGTAAAAATAAAGAAATAGTGTCCTTATGTTAAAGTATTTATTTTACGTGCATAAAATAATAAAGTAAGTTCTGGTTTGGGCAGCAGTAGAGAAAGCCAGGTAGGGAAGGCTCCATGGGGGATGGATTGAAACTTACAGAAGCAGTGCTCACATAACAATACCAGAGTTCTGGTTCTACCATAAGGTGCTGGATGTAAGTTTCCCACACTTGCAAGTGAAAAAATCATGAAATAAAGGAAAATACTGTGAGTTAGAAATATGGATACGGGAGTCCCTCTAGGGCCACCCCACCCTGCTGGACTACAGTGAGACCAGCACAGGGAACTGATGCTAAAATAAGTGCAGGGACATTGGCAAAGGGAAGCATGGGAGACTGTGAACATTTTTCCCTCCTCTTCCCTGTTGTGCCTTCTTTGCCCAGCTCAGATACCTTCAGGTGGGTGGGTGCACACCCCCCCCCCAACTAAAAAGTCCAACACTGACCCCACAGTTTTCCTATGGTACAGAGAGAAGGAGCTTGGTGGCTACTTATGATGTCAGCCTTGGGGACTCAGCCCTAAAATTGACTGTGTGGGACCCTTCGTGGCTGTGTGCCGTGGAGTCAGTTCCTACTCGTGACTCTGTGTGAAGTGTCCAAGGCTGTGGGTCTTGCAGGAGCAGAGCACCTCGTCTTTCTCCTGTGGAATGGTTGGCGATTTCAAGCTGCTGATCTTGCGGTTCATGGCCCGATTCATGGCCTCTGAGCTATCTGAGCTCCTTGTACAGGACCCTTACACAGGCCTATATAGCAAGAAAAAAGCAGGCAATTCAAGCCTGACAGACAAACCATAAATCAATCTGTAAAACCCCAACATAAAAGGACTCAACTATTTTGAGTATTATGCTGCTCACATGCAGATACACAGCTGACCTTCAGAGACAAAAATAGTGGACAATCTTTCTCCCATTAACTTCTCAATATCTGTGTGTACACCTCTACTGTGGTGAGTAGAGGAGGGGCCTGAGCAAGTTGACAGCCCCACCCACTGCTGAAGGCTTGTACCATGCACACACACGGCCTATGTAGCACGTAACAATCAGCCACAGTTTTATTTTTGTTTCAAGGTGGGTTTTTTGTCTCTGTATTTATATTGCTTCTGCTTTTGGTCCATTTGATCATACATATTTCCTGGAGATGGGAGCTTTTTTTCCCTACGTTACTCAAGGAGAGACAGCAATTATGACCATATAGCCAAGCTACAAGCATAAAGCATAATATTCCATCATTGAGGCAAGAGTGAACAACTGCTGCTAAGCATTACATGTGAAAAGGGAAGCTTCTCTCCTGATAATATCCACCAGGAGACAGCCAATAAACTTAACAACACAACAGCAAACATCCATGTAAGCATTAAAAAAAACAAACAAAAAAACACATAACTAATGGAAATAACAAACAAAAGATTACAAACACAATGAATGATCTCAAAACATGTCCAAAAATAGAAAAGAGTAACTAAGGCAAAAATGCTTGAGATAGACAAAGATACCCAGTAGAGAAAGAGCGAGTTTTGGATTTGCCTGAGAAAGAATTCATAAGAATGATATGGAAACAAATTCAAATGCTCTGAAAAGGGGTGGAGGGAAACAAGGAAGAAGTAAGAAAAGTACTACAAGAGCAATCAAACAAGATTGATACAGCATTGGAAAAAAATCAAAATCTGCAAAAAAGAGGTCCAGATGATTAATAATAAAATATCAGAAATGGACAATACACTGAAAAGGGAAAGGAGTAGAATTGAAAAGGGAAAGGAGTAGAAATGGAAGCCAGAACTTGTGATCTGGAAGACAAATCTCTCAATACTGCTAAGATAGAAGAGCAAGCAGAAAAAAGGATTAAAAAAATCTGAAGAGAGTCTAAGATTCATGCTGGATAATATGAAGAGGAACAGCTTAAGAATTATTGACGTTCCGGAACAGGAAGAATCAGAGAAGTCCACAGAAGAGATAGTTGAAGAGCTTCTGGAAGAAAATTTCCCTAATATCTTGAAAGATGAGAAGATAAACGTTCAAGAAGCTGAATGTACCACAGGAAGGATAGACCACAAAAGAAAGTCACCAAGACATAATATATCATAATCAAGCTGTCCAAAATCAAAGACAAGGAGAGAATCCTAAAAGCAGCCAGGGAGAAGAGAAGTGTTACTTACAAAGGCAAGGATATCAGATTAAGCTCTGACTATTCAGCACAAACCATGCAGGCAAGAAGGCAATGGAGAGACATATACAAAACCATAAAAGAAAAAAAACTGCCAACCAAGAATTGTCTATCGAACAAATCTATCGATCAAATATGATGATACAATCAAAACATTCCAGGACAAACAAAATCTAAGACATTTTATCAAAACCAATCCAGCACTTCAAAACATCCTAAAGGGAGTTCTTTGGACTGAAAACCAACAAGAACAGACAATAATCAGAGATTGACAGTCATGGCAATACCACCTGAAACTCAGTCAACAGATCACAAAGTCCAGAACAGAAAAAAACTACAACAACAAATTCAAAGGAGTTATGAGATCATCCGAAGATTAAAATAATATCAATGTCAAAGAAGGGATACATGGAGGAACAGAGATCCAGGTGGTGAGGATGTCAGGTACATTACAGGATATAATAGAGTCTCTTAACTGGAGAGAAAAGTTAATAGACTACAAGGTAACCCCAAGAAAAGTTAATACTTCACAACTTACCATGAAAATGAACTTCCAAGTAGAACAAGCAAACATGAAAACCAAGAAAAAACCAACAAGAAATAGCACAATAACACAAACTCAGCACAAGAAGGTATGCAGAACAAAGCAACTTACAACACGACCAAAAAGTAATATAATGGCAGCAATTAATTTATGCTTATTGATAATTACATTGAATGTCAGTAGATTGAATGCATCAGTGAAGAGACAGACAGTGACAGATTGGATAAGAAAACAAGACCCTTCAATATGCTGCCTGCAAGAAACACACTTACACACAAAGACAAAAACAGACTAAAAAGTAAAGGATGAAAAAATATATATATCAAGCTAACTACAATGCTAAACAAGCAGGAGTGGCAATTCTAATCTCTAATAAAGTAAACTTTAAGACAAAAAACAACCTAAGAGATAAAGGAGGACACTATCTCATGATCAAAGGGTCAATTGAGCAAGATTACTTAACCATAATAATTATTTACGCTCCCAATGAAAAAGCTTGAAGATATATGAAGCAAACCTTACTAGAATTGAAGAAAGAAATAGATAAATCTATAATTATACTGGGAGATTTTAATATGCCACTTTTGAAAAGGGACAGAACAACCAGAAAAGAAACTCGACAAAGTTACAGACAACCAGAAAGAAACTCGACAAAGTTACAGAGGAACTAAACAGCACAATAAGCCAAGTTGACCTCAGAGACTTATACAACACATTAAAACCAACAGCAACACAATATACATTCTTCTTCAGTGCACATGGAACATTCTCAAGAATGGATCATGTGTTAGGTCAAAAAGCAAGCCTCCATAAATTTATAAACATCAAAATACTACAGAGCATCTATTCAGACCACAATGTTATAAAACTAGAAATCAACAACAAGAAGACTAAGGAAGTAAAGTCAAATACATGGAAACTGAACAACACCCTGCTGAAATGCAACTGGGTAAAAGAATAAACTCATAAAATAAATTCATAAAGTTCCTGGAAACAAAAGAGAATGAAAACAGAACATACCAAAATCTTTGGGACATGGCGAAAACGGTCCTGATAGGACAATTCATTGCAATAAATGTGCACATACAAAAAGAAGAAATAACCAAAATTAATGCATTAACACAGCATCGCCAAGAATTAGAAACTGACCAAAAGAGGGAACCTACAGTCACAAAAAGAAAAGAAGTAATAAAGATAAGAGCAGAAATAAATGAGATGGAAAACAGAAAATCTATAGATAGAATCAACAGGACAAGAAGCTGGTTCTTTGAAAGGATTAATAAAATTGACAAACCATTGGTAAGCCTAACCAAAGAAAAAAGGGAGACGACACAAATAACTCTCATTAGAAACCACATGGGTGCTATCACAAGGGAAACAAAAGAAATAAAAAGGATAATAACAGAATACTATGAGAAGTTGTACTCCAACAAATTCAAAAACTTTGAAGAGATGAATACTTAAAAAAAAAAAAAATACAACTGACTAAAACCTACACAGAGTGAAGCAGAAAACTTGAACAGACCCATAATACAAGAGGAAATTGATAAGGTCATCAAAAAACTCCCAACTAAAAGAAGTCCATGCCCAGATAGCTTCACTGGTGAGTTCTACCAAACATTCAGGGAAGAGTTGTCACCAATTCAACTCAAATTATTCCAGAATATAGAAGAGGTTGGAAAACTTCATAATATGTATTATGAAGCAAGCATAACCCTCACACCAAACTGAGAGAAGGACATCACTAAGAAAGAAAACTACAGACCAATATCCCTCATGAACATAGACACAAAAATTCTTAACAAAATAGTAGCCAACAGAATCCAGTACCACATCATAAAAATAGTACATCCCGATCAAGTGGGTTTCATAAAAGGGATGCAAGGATGGTTCATCATTAGGAAAAACAGTCAATGTAATCCACCACATGAATAAGAAAAAAAAAGAAAGAATGACAAGATCATATCAATTGATGCAGAAAAGTCATTTGACAAAATCCAATATCCATTCATGACAAAAACACTTAACAAAGAAGGAATTGAAGGGAAATTCCTCAAAATAATCAAGAGCATTTATACAAAACCAACAACCTACATCACTCTCAATGGAGAGAAACTGAAAGCTTTCCCTCTGTGAAAGGGAACCATACAAGAATGCCCTTGTCACCACTCCTTTTCAATATTGTTTTGGAAGTCTTAGCCAGAGCTCTGGTAGCGTAGTGGTTACGAATCGGGCTGCGAACCTTAAAGTCAGCGGTTCGAAACTACCAGCTGCTCCGAGGGAGAAAGATGAGGCTTTCTACTCCCGTAAAGATTTACACCCTCGGAAACCCTGTACAGGGTCGCTATGGGTCGGAACTGACTCGACGGCACTTAACAACAACAACAACAATACGAAAAGATAAGGGGAAAAAAAAGTATTCCAAATTGGCAAAGAGGAAATAAAACTCTCCCTGTTTGCAGACGATATGATCCCATACATAGAAAACACAAAGACTCACTAAAAAAGCTACTGGACATTATTGGAAGATTCAGCAAAGTGTCAGGGTATAAGACCAACATTAAAAATCAGTTAGATTCCTCAGAAGCAACAATGACAGCACGGAAAAACATACTAGGAAAGAAATATCATTTACAATTGCTACCCAAAAGATTAAATATATAGGAATAAATGTAACCAGGGAAGCAGAGGGCCTATACAAAGAGAATTGCAGAACACTACTGCAAGAAACCAAAATGGACTTACCAAAGTGGAAAATCATACCATGTTCCAGGATAGAAGACTCAACATCGTGAAAATGTCAATATTACCCAAATCAATATACACATATAATGTAACCCCAATCCATATTCTACTGACATTCTTCAAAGAGATGGAAAAGACAATTACGAACTTGATATGGAAAGGAAGGAAACCCAGGATAAGCAAAGCACTGCTCAAGAAGAAGAACAAGGTTGGAAGCCTCTCACTTCCCAATTCTAAAATCTACTGTATGGCCACAGTGGTCAAAACAGCATGGTATTGATACAATGAAAGATACATTGAGCAATGGAACAGAGTCAAGAATCTAGAAATGAACCCATCCACACAAAGCCAAATGATTTTCTACAAAGTGCCTAGGTATGATACATGGGGAGGAGATAATCTCTTTCACAGATGGTGCTGGCAGAACTGGAAAGCGATATGCAAAAGATTGAAACAAGACCTTTACATCACGCCCTATACAAAAGTCTACTCAGCATGGATTAAAGACCTAAATGTGAATCCCAAAATGGTGAAAGTCATCAATGAAAAAATAGGAACAAATGTGAGGGCTCTAATACAGGGAATACACAGACTACCAAACATTTTGAAAAGTACATAAACAAAAGTAGACAAATTAGATGAGTCGGACATACTTTAATTTTTAATCTTATGTAAATCAAAAGACCACCAAAAGAGTGAACAGGGAACCCAAAGAATGGGGAAAAAATCTTTTGTAATGACACATCAGACAAGGGACTCATTTCTAAAATATATAGGAAACTACAACACCTCTACAAGAAAAAGACAAATAACCCAATTAAAAAATGGGCACAGGACATGAACAGACACTTCACCAAGGAAGAGATCTGGGCAGCCAATAAATATATGAAGAAATGTTCATAATCACTAGCCATTAGAAAGATGCAAATCAAAACAACAATGAGATATCATCTCATACCAGCAATAACAGCAAAGATTAAAAAAAGTAGTGGACAATAAGTACTGGCAAGGATGTGGAGGGACTGGGATGCTCCTGCATTACTGGTGAGATTGCAAAGTGGTCCAGCCTCTCTGGAAAGCAATATGGCACTTCCTCAGAAAGTTGGAAATAGAAATACCTTATGATCCAGCAATCCCTCTACTTGGTATTTACCCACAAGAAATATGAGCCATAACATGAATAGATATATGCACACCAATGTTCATAGCAGCGCTATTTACAATAGCAAAAAGATGGAGACAGCCTGAGTGCCCATGAATTGAAGAATAGGTAAACAAACTTTGGTACATACACGCAATGGTATACTATGCCATCTTAAAGAACAACAAGGAAGCTGCAAGCCACCGCACAACATGGATGAAACTTGAGGACATTATGCTGAGTGAAATTAGTCACAAAAGGAGAAATACTGCATAGGACCATTAATGTAAAAGTGTAAGAAAAATAACTCACACTAAATGGGGGGAGGTGGGGGATTATATATATATATATATTTGCTGATCACCAGCATGTATGGATGAGAGGAGAGGAGGGAGGGAGGGGAAGATAGAGCACAGGGTAAGGAATAGACACAGGATAGCTAGTCTGCAGGGGTGGGGTTGGGGTGGGGCACTACACAAGAATGGGGAGGAGAATGGAAGAACAAGGTTGAATGGGGAGCAGTTAGGCAGGTTGGCATGGGCTAAGTGCAACAGCGGTAAATGATGATGTATACACAACCTTGGAGCAACAGCGCTCCAGGATATAGAGATTGAGGCATGGCTTGAAGGGGTAAAATAGGGGAATAGTGTTAGTAATCTCCTCCTAATCTAAAACACCTGTGTTGTCATTTTATGAAATTTAAATTAACTGATATTTTGAGAATAGATTTTGATAGGAGCAAGGGGGAAAAAAAAGAAAGGTTATTAGAACTATTGTGAAGAAAAAGCCGTATAAGATGTGTAAAATAAGGGAAGTTATTTTCAACCTACAATAGAGAAACAAGAAGTAAGTGTCAATGGGTTGGATTTGTTTTTTGGTATAATGTTCAATAAAATAAAGTTAAAATTTTAGTCTGGAAACAAGTTATGCAAGTCAGCATAATAAATTAAACAGTGAGTAAAGTTTAAATGCTTAATTTTCCCTCCTTGCCATATGAGGGTTTTTTATTTTTAATTGTTCTTTATTGACATCAATATTCAAATAAGTTGCAATTGCAAATATATTTTAACCAGCCACACACTGCATAAATCCATATTTTCTGTGGATAGCAAACCTAAACTTTGTATTTTTTTGTCACAAAGAAAAAAAATACACACACACACAAAGCCCAGTTCCACAAGTATAGGATCTATAGAATGGGGATTCCAAAAATGTAGAGACAGCCACCCTCAAGAGTTCAACTTTTAAAATCCATACAAATTGGTTTATGTGCCTGTGCAGACTCAGAAGGCTAGATGTTTCCCAAATCAAAGAAATCAAAAGAGAAATCAAATTCTATCCTAGTCAATTGGTTAACATTTTTCAAACAGTAAAGTGTCAGTAGAAGGAGGTACTCTGTCTATTGTTCTGGAGAAGGAAAAATAAAAATCACATAGGGATAATTTAGCAGCTTTTAACAATACTTTCAACAGGAGAAAACAACCACTAGAAAGATATTCAGTTGCCTGGGGAGTTTGTCATGTCTTTTCATGGTCTATGTGAACAATTTCTAAGCCTCCAAAAGGTGATTTTATAAACAATTGTTGTTAAGTGCCATCGAGTAACCCTTTTACTATAGGTTTCCAAGGAATGTATACAATACTGTACTGAAATTCCTTATGCATATATCGTTGCATATTTTCCTGATAACTCCCTTAAGGTGACATTGGGAAATTTTACTGGAAGACCAAATGCCTTGATGATGCATATTGTCAAACTGGCTTTTGGAAAAAACTGTGTTACTTCAGAATAACTGTTTCCCAGAGCGTAGATCTTTATTTTCAAATTAAAAACAAATGAGAATGAATTGCAATTTTTTTTTTTTTAAGTATTCTTGGACTGATGGGACTATCTCTGTTTTTCTTGCACAAATTTCACTTTTGCTTTTGGTGAGCCTATAACTTTCATTGCAATTGTAAGCTAATAAACTGACATTTTGATTCCTCTATCTGCCTCTTGTATAAGGATTAATATATTCTTGAAAGTCTGATGAACTCTTAACTTCTAAGATGGGAGGGGTGGATTCCTACAAACTTAAAATTACGTTATGGTTTCAAGTAACTTTAATACATACTCTTACAGGACTCATATCCTTGACAACTTCTATTCCTTTAATAGTATTTTAAAGTACTGTCAAGTCAGTTCTGAATCATATGGCTTCCAAGGCAGAAAATATTTATAGGAACAGATTTATTTTTATGTTTCTTCCACAAAGCAACTGCTGGGCTTGAACCCCAGACTGGTAATTAGCAGTCCAGTGCTTATAGTATGGAGTAACAGCACTCTTTCCTTTAACAGTTGCACTATGCAGCATCAATGGGCTCAAGCATGGCAACAATTGTGAGGTTGGCCCAGGATCAGGCAGTGTTTCGTTCTATTGTGCATAGATAGGGTCACTATGAGTCAGTACTGACTCAGTGGCACCTAACAACAAC